>NC_053501.1:23561430-23882263 GCF_905171775.1 Rana temporaria
AATGCTAAGTGGAACCAGCTTGCGAAATACCTTTTATTGTGTTCTGCAGGTTAAGAGCGGGTGTCGGAGTCAGGCCGTCTAGCTGGAACCAGGTTATTGTGTACATTGATTACCCCCTGGGGCTTCTGTCTCAATACACAAGTCTTTCTATCCAAGCTATTGGACCAATCCCTGTTGACAATTTCAAGTCCTCATTTGCATGGTCAAGGGGGACCTGAGTGAAGACTGGATATACTTTACAATTGACCAATAGGAAAGCGGTTGTTGGGAGTGGGATGTTCCAAAATTCTGTATAAAAGTGTGCTGTGTACTTGAAATAAAGAGTCCTGTTGGAACTTACATACAGCCTGCCTGGTGTTTGTTCTTAATGGGTCCGAATGGCACATAGCTGTAATTCGGATCCCGGAACCTTGGATGACTGGACCATCAGACGTTGCAATCTGCAAGCTGACTCACTGGTAGCAGAGGAGTGTCGGGAGAGCAGGACCTGGGCGAGGAAGGATCTCGTCACATTCCACAAATCAGGCTGAAAATCATCAGCGGCACACAGCCAGTGACAGTACTGCTTCCCTTCCCAGTGTTTTAAAATGTACAGCACCCCTGGCTTCCCTTTGGACGCGCACTTCTCCCTTCCTGCCACTGGGTGCTGCTTGCATATAAAAGTGAATTAGAATGTGATTTTATAACATCCCCAGTTTGCTCTTCCTGAGGCTGACTTCTTCATGTCCTGCTCCTCAAGGTATGTCACTGTTTGCTAATCTATATTGTAAATTGAAGTTTTCTGTAGAGTGTGCCCAAAGTCTTTATAATATTTGATGATTCACTGCAGGTCTGGTCAGTGTTTTAAAAAGTTCCTCTATTTTACACATGGCATGGCATGGGGTCACAGCACCGTCTGTCCATTCTGCTTTAGCACCATGGGACCCCGTGCCATGCCATGTGTAAAATAGAGGAACTCTTTAAATCACAGACCAGACCTGCAGTCCAGGCTGAGTAAAGCCTCAGAGTACATGACATTACTGTCTGTATTTAACTGCTTGATGGGCTTATTTTGGGCCTGGCTGGTTCACATGTATGTGTTTTGGCGGCCCACATTTGCACAGGCACAGCAGCCCATTCATTTGAATGGGCCGCCATGCCTGCCTTTCCTGCAAAGAAAAGCGCATGCCTCATGTAATAGGCTGCGCACACGGCACGCTTATGCCCATCAAGCACTGAAATACAGCACTGTCTGTCCATTCTGCTGTGACTTATCTGCAGTTCCCGCACTGTCAAACTTGCTGCATTTTTAGATGTTTAGGTCACGCTTTTAAAAACACAGTGCGTTTGTGTGTGCAAGAACTGCAGGTAAGTAGCATGGTGCAAAAGCAGAATGGATTTCAAGGCAACTGTATTTTTAAAATGCTGAATGCACCTTTTTTCTGCAGGAAACAAAGGCATGGCAGCCCATTCAAATCAACGGGCTGCTGTACCTGCACAAATGAGGACCGCCAAAACATACATGTGAACCAGCCAGGCCCAAAATGAGCTGGAGGGGGGCCCAAAAAAAATGTTTGCCCTGGGCCCAAACCATATTAAAGACGGCCCTGGCTACATTGGTCCTACATTTATCCTACATTGGTCCTACATCCATCCTACTTTCATGAACAGGATACTACTTTGGTCCAACTTCAATGATATTCAATGGGCCTGAAGTAGGATCAATGTAGGACCAAAAGTAGTACAGGGAGCATTTTCAAAGTCGGACCGACTTGTGTAGGACACTACAAGACGCTCTCATAGGGAAACATTGAACACAGAGCAAAGTAGGATGAAAGTAGTGTAGTAGTGTGAACCCAGCCTTAAACTGCTTGATTGCAACCAATGGATCACCTGCACAGGTGTGTGTTTATTATATTCTTGGTTTGTTTTGGGGGGAAAAAAAATGAGGAATTAAAAACTATTTACACATAAATATGTTAATGTTTCTGAAACCTATTTAATCCTAATAGAAATAGTGAGCGATGTTTTCCAACACAAGGCAAAGCTTCCTGCGGAATAATCCGAAACAATACTGCCAACTGTCACGTTAACTGCCCGCTATTTCCCAAAAGAACATCGAACAGTACAAAGCCCAGTACAATGACGATACCAGTATAACTGGTTTGGTACAGGTGTTGGCAATTTCATACAAATGAGTGAGTACAATAAGGCCTGATTCACACTTATGCAGTTTGCATATTCCAGGTGTATTTTGCGTTTTTTAACCACTTAAACCCCGGACCATTTGGCTGACCAAAGACCAGTCAAATGTTTGCCCAGGGTCCAATCAATATTAACCACTTCCTGACGGCCGCAGGGTGGATCTAAATTCCCGGCATCACTGTGATGCCGATGCGCGAGCCTGGCGCCCGCGATGTCCGCCAGGCACCCGCGATCGGCGGTTACAGAGACAAGGATGTGGATCTGTGGGTGTAAACACACAGATCCACGTTCTGTCAGGGAGAGAGGAGACCCGATCTGTGTCCCTTGTACATAGGGACACAGATCGGTCACCTCCCCCAGTCAGTCCCCTTCCCCCACAGTTAGAAACACTATGCAGGGCACACATTTTACCCCTTCCTCGCCCCCTAGTGTTAACCCCTTCAATGCCAGTCACATTTATACAGTAATCAGTGCATATTTATAGCACTGGTCGCAGTATAAATGTGAATGGTGCCAAAAATGTGTCAAAAGTGTCCGATGCGTCCGCCATAATGTCGTAGTGCCGATAAAAATCGCAGATCGCCGCCATTACTAGTAAAAAAAATAATAATAATTCTGTCCCCTATTTTGTAGGCGTTATGGGCCAGATTCACATACCTTTGCGGCGGCGTAACGTATCCCGTTTACGCTACACCGCCGCAAGTTTTCAGCGTAAGTGCTTGATTCACAAAGCACTTGCCTGTAAACTTGCGGCGGCGTAGCATAAAGCCGTCCCTTCGTGGATCGCCGTAAACAGCTAATTAGCATACCCGACACGGAAAACGACGCAAACTCCACCCAGTGGGCGCCGAAGTATTGCATCCTAAGATCCGAAGGCGTACGAAGCCGTACGCCTGTCGGATCTTAGCCAAATGCCGTTGTATCTTTGTTTGTGAATACAAAATAAAGATACGACGCGGCAAATTTGAAAGTACGCCGGAGTATCAGCAGATACTCCGGCGTACTTTTTCTGTGAATCTGGCCCTATAACCTTTGCGCAAACCATTCGCTTATTGCGATTTTTTTTATTTATTTTTTTACCAAAAATATGTAGAAGAATACGTATCGGCCTATACTGAGAATTTTTTTTTTTTTTTTTTTTTTTAATTGGGCTATTTATTATAGCAACAAGTAAAAAATATTGATTTTTTTTTTCAAAATTTACGCTTTTTTTTGTTTATAGCGCAAAAAATAAAAATCGCAGAGGTGATCAAATACCACCAAAAGAAAGCTCTACTTGTGGGGAAAAAAGGACGTCAATTTTGTTTGGGAGCCAAGAGGCACGACTGCGCAATTGTCAGTTAAAGCGACGCAGTGCCGGAAGCTGAAATTTCACCTGGGCAGGAGGGGGGTATATGTGCCCAGTAAGCAAGTGGTTAAAGACGGCCCTGATAAGAATGTCTCCCCTTAAAGTGTGCAATCAAAATGCTACCCTTACAGATCGTTGATGTCGGGTAGCTGGCTCTGCCAAGTGATGTTGTCCCCAGAAGTATAAAGATAACATCAAATGGGAGTTTAACCAGCCACAGCTCAAGGAACCCTAGGGTTCCGCAGACCCCTGGTTGGGAATGGCTGGTCAGAAAGATTTTTGGAGCCATGGCACTGGTTCTTCCAAGTGGAGTTGACCCCGGAACTATGAGGGCACCTTCAGATGGGAGGTCACCTATTCACAGCTCAAGGAACCCCTAGCAACCTCTGGAGGAAACCTAGAAGTCCATGAAAACCTAGTTGAGAACGGCTGTAGAGTTTCCCATGGTACGGTATGGTACTTACCATGTGTGTTTCCGTACAGCAGAGGATTATGGCAAAGAAAGAAATGTCAAGTAGTTGTAACGTGCAGTGTTTTGTGACAATGTTCCAGTGACTGCAATGAAATAATGTATTGAACTATTTATAGGTTGTTCTGTTGATTGAATATCTGAACCATTGCCATGGAACTTGTTGCTCTGTCATTTATAGCTTTGCTTTGTAAAACATCAAATGGCCCAACTGAACATTTTCCTCCTTTGCCAGCCCTGCCCTGTTAAAGTGGCAAATGCTCATTCAGAAAAAGGAAAAAATAGATCTGTGGGGAGCTGAGGAAGGAATTACTTGAGTCATTGCTGAAAACTCAGAATGATTCATGTGGACTTGCAAAAAGAACAGCAACACCTTTAAGAGCTCGTTCCCATGCACGGATATTACTGCTGCCCCTCTGAAAAGCAATCCGTGGTAGATCAATTTTTCCAGGTGTTGGATAGGCAGTGGGCAGGTGATATGTTTGTAAATTTGTAGGAGGCTGAGAGCAATAGAAGGGACATTGTTGAGTTAGGAAGATGTAGCAGTCAGGCCTCGTACAGACGGACGGACTGTCCGCTGAAAACGGTCCGCCGGACCGTTTTCAGCGGACATGTCCGCCCGGAGATTTCTGTCTGATGGTTGTACACACCATCAGACAGAAATACGCGCGTACGCGATCCGCGGTGACGTGGCCTCGCCGTCGCCGCGACAATTACGCGGTGACGTGCGCGGCCCTGGAAGGTCAATGCTTCCACGCATGCGTCGAATCACTTCGACACATGCGAGGGATGGCGGCCGATCGGACATGTACGGTGAGTCTGTACAGACGACCGAACATGTCCGACGGACAGGCTTCCGGTCGGCTGGACAAATGTCCGCTGGAAACCTGTCCGGTCGGCCGTACACACGACCGAACATGTCTGCTGAAACTGGTCCGCGGACCAGTTTCAGCAGACATGTTCGGTCGTGTGTACGGGGCCTCAGTGTTAATTTCGTCAACGAAAACGTTTTCATCAACATTTTTGTCAGCGGCATTTTTGCACCGACGGAAACTATCACGAAAATCTATTTTATTTTCATTAACAAATGAAAACTAGATGAAAATGTGAGGCAGGGGCCTTTGTGAACTAACTTCCGATTTCCACGGAGCTCCACCTGCTTCTGCTTCCAGAAAGCAAGCGACTGTGCAGCCAGCATTACAGGCCTCCGAGTCCTCAAACAACCATCCGGAGCAGCACTGTGCACTACAGGCCTCCGAGTCCTCAAACAACTATCCGGAGCAGCACTGTGCACTACAGGCCTCCGAGTCCTCAAACAACCCTCCGGAGCAGCACTGTGCACTACAGGCCTCCGAGTCCTCAAACAACCATCCGGAGCAGCACTGTGCACTACAGGCCTCCGAGTCCTCAAACAACCATCCAGAACAGCACTGTGCATTACAGGCCTCCGAGTCCTCAAACAACCATCCGGAGCAGCACTGTGCACTACAGGCCTCCCGAGTCCTCAAACGACCATCCGGAGCAGCACTGTGCATTACAGGCCTCCAGAGTCCTCAAACAACCCTCCGGAGCAGCACTGTGCACTACAGGCCTCCCGAGTCCTCAAACGACCATCCGGAGCAGCACTGTGCATTACAGGCCTCCCGAGTCCTCAAACAACCATCCGGAGCAGCACTGTGCATTACAGGACTCCGAGTCCTCAAACGACCATCCGGAGCAGCACTGTGCATTACAGGCCTCCGAGTCCTCAAACAACCATCCAGAGCAGCACTGTGCATTACAGGCCTCCCGAGTCCTCAAACAACCATCCGGAGCAGCACTGTGCATTACAGGCCTCCCAAGTCCTCAAACAACCCTCCGGAGCAGCACTGTGCACTACAGGCCTCCGAGTCCTCAAACAACCATCCGGAGCAGCACTGTGCATTACAGGCCTCCGAGTCCTCAAACAACCATCCGGAGCAGCACTGTGCATTACAGGCCTCCGAGTCCTCAAACAACCATCCGGAGCAGCACTGTGCATTACAGGCCTCCCGAGTCCTCAAACAACTGTCCGGAGCAGCACTGTGCATTACAGGCCTCCCGAGTCCTCAAACAACCATCCGGAGCAGCACTGTGCACTACAGGCCTCCCGAGTCCTCAAACAACCCTCCGGAGCAGCACTGTGCACTACAGGCCTCCCGAGTCCTCAAACAACCATCCGGAGAAGCACTGTGCATTACAGGCCTCCGAGTCCTCAAACAACCATCCGGAGCAGCACTGTGCATTACAGGCCTCCGAGTCCTCAAACAACCATCCGGAGCAGCACTGTGCATTACAGGCCTCCGAGTCCTCAAACAACCCTCCGGAGCAGCACTGTGCACTACAGGCCTCCCGAGTCCTCAAACAACCATCCGGAGCAGCACTGTGCATTACAGGCCTCTGAGTCCTCAAACAACCATCCAGAACAGCACTCTGCATTACAGGCCTCCGAGTCCTCAAACAACCATCCGGAGCAGCACTGTGCACTACAGGCCTCCCGAGTCCTCAAACGACCATCCGGAGCAGCACTGTGCATTACAGGCCTCCAGAGTCCTCAAACAACCCTCCGGAGCAGCACTGTGCACTACAGGCCTCCCGAGTCCTCAAACGACCATCCGGAGCAGCACTGTGCATTACAGGCCTCCCGAGTCCTCAAACGACCATCCGGAGCAGCACTGTGCACTACAGGCCTCCCGAGTCCTCAAACGACCATCCGGAGCAGCACTGTGCATTACAGGCCTCCAGAGTCCTCAAACGACCATCCGGAGCAGCACTGTGCATTACAGGCCTCCCGAGTCCTCAAACGACCATCCGGAGCAGCACTGTGCACTACAGGCCTCCCGAGTCCTCAAACGACCATCCGGAGCAGCACGGTGCATTACAGGCCTTCAGAGTCCTCAAACAACCCTCCGGAGCAGCACTGTGCACTACAGGCCTTCAGAGTCCTCAAACGACCATCCGGAGCAGCACTGTGCATTACAGGCCTCCCGAGTCCTCAAACGACCATCCGGAGCAGCACTGTGCATTACAGGCCTCCCGAGTCCTCAAACAACCATCCGGAGCAGCACTGTGCATTACAGGCCTCCGAGTCCTCAAACGACCATCCGGAGCAGCACTGTGCATTACAGGCATCCGAGTCCTCAAACAACCATCCAGAGCAGTACTGTGTATTACAGCCTCCGAGTCCTCAAACAACCATCCAGAGCAGCACTGTGCATTACAGGCCTCCCGAGTCCTCAAACAACCATCCGGAGCAGCACTGTGCATTACAGGCCTCCCAAGTCCTCAAACAACCCTCCGGAGCAGCACTGTGCACTACAGGCCTCCGAGTCCTCAAACAACCATCCGGAGCAGCACTGTGCATTACAGGCCTCCGAGTCCTCAAACAACCATCCGGAGCAGCACTGTGCATTACAGGCCTCCGAGTCCTCAAACAACCATCCGGAGCAGCACTGTGCATTACAGGCCTCCCGAGACCTCAAACAACTGTCCGGAGCAGCACTGTGCATTACAGGCCTCCCGAGTCCTCAAACAACCATCCGGAGCAGCACTGTGCATTACAGGCCTCCGAGTCCTCAAACAACCCTCCGGAGCAGCACTGTGCACTACAGGCCTCCCGAGTCCTCAAACAACCATCCGGAGCAGCACTGTGCATTACAGGCATCCGAGTCCTCAAACAACCATCCGGAGCAGCACTGTGCATTACAGGCCTCCGAGTCCTCAAACAACCATCCGGAGCAGCACTGTGCATTACAGGCCTCCCGAGTCCTCAAACGACCATCCGGAGCAGCACTGTGCACTACAGGCCTCCCGAGTCCTCAAACGACCATCCGGAGCAGCACTGTGCATTACAGGCCTCCCGAGTCCTCAAACGACCATCCGGAGCAGCACTGTGCACTACAGGCCTCCCGAGTCCTCAAACAACCATCCGGAGCAGCACTGTGCATTACAGGCCTCCCGAGTCCTCAAACAACTGTCCGGAGCAGCACTGTGCATTACAGGCCTCCGAGTCCTCAAACGACCATCCGGAGCAGCACTGTGCACTACAGGCCTCCCGAGTCCTCAAACGACCATCCGGAGCAGCACTGTGCATTACAGGCCTCCAGAGTCCTCAAACGACCATCCGGAGCAGCACTGTGCATTACAGGCCTCCCGAGTCCTCAAACGACCATCCGGAGCAGCACTGTGCACTACAGGCCTCCCGAGTCCTCAAACGACCATCCGGAGCAGCACTGTGCATTACAGGCCTCCGAGTCCTCAAACAACCATCCGGAGCAGCACTGTGCATTACAGGCCTCCCGAGTCCTCAAACAACTGTCCGGAGCAGCACTGTGCATTACAGGCCTCCCGAGTCCTCAAACAACCATCCGGAGCAGCACTGTGCACTACAGGCCTCCCGAGTCCTCAAACAACCCTCCGGAGCAGCACTGTGCACTACAGGCCTCCGAGTCCTTAAACAACCATCCGGAGCAGCACTGTGCATTACAGGCCTCCGAGTCCTCAAACAACCATCCGGAGCAGCACTGTGCATTACAGGCCTCCGAGTCCTCAAACAACCCTCCGGAGCAGCACTGTGCACTACAGGCCTCCCGAGTCCTCAAACGACCATCCGGAGCAGCACTGTGCACTACAGGCCTCCAGAGTCCTCAAACGACCATCCGGAGCAGCACTGTGCACTACAGGCCTCCGAGTCCTCAAACAACCATCCGGAGCAGCACTGTGCATTACAGGCCTCCGAGTCCTCAAACAACCCTCCGGAGCAGCACTGTGCATTACAGGCCTCCGAGTCCTCAAACAACCATCCGGAGCAGCACTGTGCACTACAGGCCTCCGAGTCCTCAAACAACCATCCGGAGCAGCACTGTGCACTACAGGCCTCCGAGTCCTCAAACAACCATCCGGAGCAGCACTGTGCACTACAGTAGGGTGACCACATTTCCAAACTGCTATTCAGGGACACATCCCCTCTCTCACCTTTCCCAAAAAAGATGAGGGGGGTGGGGGGAAATGTAGTCTCGGAATTGATGGGGAATTTGGCAGCAGGTTATTTGTCAGGTGAATGTGCCACTTGCCACCAGATGCCGAGGTGGGTGGGGACAGCAGTGCTGAACTAGGCGCAGGCCTTGCTTCCAGTCTCACTGTCTGAGAGTAAATTGTCACCGGTTGCAAGATGCCAGGCAGCACTGGCCCTAGCAACCAGTTCCGGAAATTTAGTTATTAGTTAGTATGGGGTGGCTGTGTCCTCCATTTCATTCCGGGACATTGTATTGTCCCGGAATGAAGTTGCCCGGGACCCAGGACAGACATGTCAATTGCGGGACAGTCCCGGGCAATCCGGGACACGTGGGCACCCTACCTGGCAACCTCTGAACAGGTAAGGAAGACACTTTAATACCAAAAAAAAAAATCACCTTGGGACATCTACTTTTCAAAGAGAGGACTATCCTGTCATTTTTTTTTTTGTATGTTTTATAAAACAAAATAAGAGTAAAATAAAAATAAAAACGTAATGTGTCTTTTAATTTATTTAATAATAAATAAATAATAAAAAAAAACACTCAGTGGTTATTAAATACCACCAAAAGAAAGCAAAAAAAAAAAAAAGATATAACATTCATTTGGGTACAGTGTTGCACAATGAAGTAATAGTCAGTCAAACTATCACAGCGAAATTGGCCTGGACAGGAAGAGGGTGTAACATGGCAATTTTGAAGCGGTTAAAGGTGGCGCAGGACTTGAACATGCTTTTGACAGGCTAGCAATTATGCACATAAGACAAATTATGCTAGCGCAAGATTATCATTACTATTATTTTTTTTTTAAGGACAAAATTATTGTGAAAGACGCGAGTAGGCCCGGTTCCACCTGCCTGGCTGCGACATTGTTTGAAGTGCACTGATGAGTTACGATGGGTGTGAACAAGCAGCCGAGCTGAACAATCCTCCTTTGAATATAATCACACTATTGAAAGCAACACACCTTGACATGCCCTGTGGTGTCTCATCCAGCAACCTTCTCTGGGAAGAAGCAGAGAGAGAGAGAGCGGCTTATCCCGGCCATACCGGCACGGATTATAGGACGAGGACATGACTCAGTGCAACATATCAGCACACCTTTGTTCACCTCCAGCGTGCAAAGGGCGTGAGCGCAGGAGTATCAACTGTAACTGTAATTTCAGAGTTCAGCAAATCTACAGGAATGTCACCGGTTACCCATTAACACCAGAGTTAATATTGATTTATGTTTTGCCGACAACAGGACTATATCTGAACCTTGGCCGCAGTCACAGGGGTTGTATATTGATTTTCCTTTCCTTTGATACAGTTCACTGGCGGAGAGAAGAGAACGCAGCTGGGAAGAAGGACAGCTGACTGGCGCTGTGCACATTGTCAGCCATTGTTCAAACACACACATAGATATATATTTGGAAACTGCAAGAATGAAACAAAAGTGCAGCTAGTTATACAATAGAGTAGACCATTCTTTAACCATTTAACCCCATATTGTTGCCCAAAGACCAGAGCACTTTTTGCGATTCGGCACTGCGTCGCTTTAACTGACAATTGCGCGGTCGTGCGACGTGGCTCCCAAACAAAATCGGCGTCATTTTTTCCCCACAAATAGAGCTTTCTTTTGGTGGTATTTGATCACCTCTGCGGTTTTTAGTTTTTGCGCTATAAACAAAAATAGAGCGACAATATTGAAAAAAATGAATATTTTTTACTTTTTGCTGTAATAAATATCCCCCGCATTAAAATCACTAGATTTTAGACTGGGGTGCCTCAAGATTTTGCACACTTTTAAGGAGTTTAAAACAAGTTTGAGAGAAGCTGTCTTAGAAATGGTCTGGTGTGAGTGAGGGAGTCAGGTGCTGACGTCGACTATCATGTCACAGGGTCATGTCTCCGACTGATTGCCAGCTGCTGGCAAAGAAGTCTAGTGTTGTCCCCCCAGAGGTTCAGGATACTCAGCTGGTTGTGTTATTATGGTGGTAAATCTGCAGAGGCACCAACCAGCGACAGGTTTACTGAGCGCATAAAACAGTCTGTGTACTGTACCACTGTGACAACATGTTGATAAATGGCCAACCTTAGGTGACCTGGGCATCTCCACTCCAAGATGGAAGCAGGAGTAAAAATGTTATTTATCCTTATGGGACTGCTGGGTGAAGCCAGGTGTCAAGGAGTAGACTGAATTACAGCCCAGACTTCATAATTAAACATATTTATTGAACAGTATCTGGCACACCAGGGACTTTGATCAGCAAAGATTAAAAATGTATTACAATTCAGTGATGGACAAATCCCGGGAGCCAGGAAACCAGTATGTATAGTCAGTGCCTAACTTACTGTAGTCTGTTCTTACTTAGTAATGGAAGAACATGTTCTCTGGCTTCCTAAAGTCAACCTGTGCTTTGCCCACACAAGCATAGGCCTTCCAGAAGAACATGCCCACCTTCCTTTTGCACCCTCACCATTCTGTTCTGCTTGTGGTAGTAAAATGAAGGTCCTGTGTTAACTATGGATACCATGGGCCAGATTCAGATACCTGAGCGTATCTTTCTTCCAGCGTAACGTATCTCCGATACGTTACGCCGCTGTAACTTTGGGCGCAAGTTCTGTATTCAGAAAGATCTTGCGCCCTTATTTACCGTGGCGTAACGTATCTGTTGCGGCGTATGGCCGCGTAATTCAAATGGGGATGTTGGGGGCGTGTTGTATTTAAATTTGACTTGACTCCGCGTTTTTTGACGTTTTTCACGTAAAATATCCCCGTGTGCATTGCGCCAAAGTACGCCGTAAGGACGTATTGGAATCGACGTGAACGTAAATGACGTCCAGCCCTATTCGCGAACGACTTACGCAAACAACGTAAAATTTTCAAAATTCGAAGTGGGAACGACGGTCATACTTAACATAGGATACGCCACACATACGCCTCATATAGCAGGGGTAACTTTACGCCGGAAAAAGCCTAACGCAAACAACGTAAAAAAAAAAGCGCCGGGTGGTCGTTCGTTTCTGAATCGGCGTAAATACTAATTTGCATATTCCTTGCGTAAACATACGGAAGTGCCACCTAGCGGCCAGCCAGAAAATGCAGCCTAAGATACGACGGTGTAAGACACTTACACCTGTCGGATCTTAGGGATATCTATGCGTAACTGATTCTCTGAATCAGGCGCATAGATACGACCGACCGCACTCAGAGATACGACGGCGTATCAGGAGATACGCCGTCGTATCTCTTTTCTGAATCCGGCCCCATGAGTCTATGGACTCCTTATGTGACAGCAATGGTAGGCTAAGGCTTGGTAATGTCACATGCAGTGTGTCACATGTCATATTCCTGTACCAGGAAGCAGGGCTGCTGATACACCAGCAGGGGGGCACGGGCAACCTGAACAGATAAGTAATTCATGTAAAAAAATAAATGAAAAAATCCTCCAGCCATGACCGATCAGAGTCCTAAATATGGAATTATGCCATTAGCGGCATGGGTGGCACTGTATGCAGCACAATATGGCATTGGCGGCATGGGTGGCACTGTCAGCAGGTAGCACATGCGTTATGGCATTAGCATCATGGGTGGCACTGTCTGCAGCACAATATGGCATTGGCGGCATGGGTGGCACTGTCTGCAGGTAGCACATGCATTATGGCCCATAACGCATGTGCTGCCCGCAGTGCCACCCATGACGCCAATACCGTAAAGTGCTGCAGACAGTGCCATCCCATGCCGCCAATGCCGCAATGTGCTGCAAACAGTGCCACCCATGCCGCCAATGCCATAATGTGCTGCAAACAGTGCCACCCATGCCGTCAATGCCATAATGTGCTACAGACAGTGCCGCCAATGCCGTAATGTGCTGCAGACAGTGCCACTTATGCTGCCAATGGCATTATGGAGGGGCCATGGGTGGGGCTGAAGGAGGGACCAGGGGTGGAGCTGAAGGGGGCCCTCGTCAGGTAGGCTGTACGGGGCACCATGATTTCTATCAGCAGCCCTGCCAGGAAGTATTGGTTTCTTTGGCTTCCAGCGCTGAACAGGATGGCAGACGCCAATGGAAAGGTGAGTATACATTGCTGGGAAGTAGGGGAGTGGGGCAGCAAATAAAAAAAAACTGTTGTGTGCTAAGTATAATATGCAGGGCCATTGTTGCCGACCTCTCCTGAAAATTCTAATTTATATAAAACAATACTGTGGCACTCCAATGGTAAACAGTTGAACATGAATAGGAACCAGTGAAGCCCAATCAGTGAATATAGTGAATAAACAGCCAAAGTCGTGAAAAATGTTAATGAAAGTCAACCAAAAATGTGTGTAATAAAAAAGTAGGCTAAGGCTTGGTACTGTCACATGCAGTGTGTCACATGTCATATTCCTGTACCAGGAAGCAGGGCCGCTGATAGACCAGCAGGGGGGCACGGGCAACCTGAACAGATAAGTAATTAATGTAAAAAAATAAATAAATAAATCCTCCAGCCATGACCGATCAGAGTCCTAAATATGGAATATGGAATTATGCCATTGGCTGCATGGGTGGCACTGTCTGCAGCACAATATGGCATTGGCGGCATGGGTGGCACTGTCAGCAGGTAGCACATGCGTTATGGTGGCATTAGCATCATGGGTGGCACTGTCTGCAGCACAATATGGCATTGGCGGCATGGGAGTGATTTTTTAATTCTCAATCAGCTGTGCACCTGCAGGTCTCTAATGAGGAAAGCTGCTGGGCCTGCATCTCTTTGGGCGTGACTTCCTATTGGAAGGATCTCACTAAAAATTACATTTTTGTTGCAGGGGATGCCTGAAATCCGATTTGTATTTTAGTGCAGACTTCTGGGAAAATTAGTGAGCCAATCACACAAGCAGGAAATTATTTGTACAGAACACCTCCAGGTAGCCATATTGTAATTTTCTGAAAATTACAGAGCTGCAGGTTGAAAAGGAAAGGTACATTTAATTACAATTGATTTGTGTCACAATTGTATATGCTACCGTGTTTCCCTGAAAATAAGACCGGGTCTTATATTAATTTTGGCTACAAAAAAGACCCTAGGGCTTATTTTCAGGGGATGTCTTATTAGTATCAGTATTTTGATATCATTTTATTCTCCCAAAAAACATTTGGGGTAAAGTAATTTTAAGATTATATAGTCCATTTTGTGGGAGGATTGTGCTGGTGTAGGGTGCAGTGTGTCTCCCTTTGGCTGTTTTATGAGAAGGACCTTTTTACAGCAGCCCTCTGCGATCATGTAACCTGCCTGAGCTCTTCTCCGCTCTGAGATTCCCGCTGACTTCAGACCGCTTCGAGCACTGCAGGGGGAGGGGCCGCAGACGTCAGCCAGGAGGAGAGGAGAAGACCTCCGGCGGGTCAGCGGCGGCTGTGGATGGGGTATTTTGCATGATGGCTGCCGGGGGACACACACTTATTTTGCAGCCCTCTCCGATAATCGCAATAGGTCTTATTATCGGGTAGGGCTTCTATTGCAGCACTCCTCGATAATCGCACAAGATCTTATTTTCGGGGTAGGGCTTCCATTACAGCCCTCCCCGATAATCGCGCTAGGTCTTATTTTTGGGGTAGGGCTCCTATTACAGCCCTCCCCGATAATCGCACTAGGTCTTATTTTCGGGGTAGGGCTTCTATTGCAGCCCTCCTCGATAATTGCACCAGGTCTTATTTTCAGGGTAGGGCTTCTATTGCAGCACTCCTCGATAATCGCACTAGGTCTTATTTTCGGGGTAGGGCCTCTATTGCAGCCCTCCTCGATATTCGCGCTAGGTCTTCTTTTCGGAGTAGGGCTTATTTTCGTCGAAACACATTATAATATTTTTGCTTTATTTCCTATTTTTTTTCCCCAGGAAAGTGGAGTTGCCCTTTAAATAATAACATTCTGCTTGGTTGCAAAGAAAAGAGAGAATTTGAAAATCACTTGTTAACGTTTAAAATCTGTAGACATGAACGGCCCCAGATGCAGTTGTATCCTACTTTTTTTCCTTGTCAAAATATCTTTATTTAGACATATTTGTAAGTTTTATACATACAGTGTAAAGTTGTTACAGTATAGGCATTACCTAAATAAGAATAAGACATGGAAACTCCTATGCTTGTAAATTAACAAGTGACAATTTCTTGTGGGAGGTATCCTACTTTTTTTATGCCACTAAGGCCCCATACACACGAGAGAATTTATCCGCGGATACGGTCCAGCGGACCGTTTCCACGGATAAATCCTCTCAAAGATTTCCGCAGATTTCTATGCGATGGAGTGTACACACCATCGCATTGAAATCCGCGCGGAAATCCTCTGGCGATGACGTGTCGCGCCGTCGCCGCGATTATGACGCGGCGACGGGCGCGACGCTGTCATATAAGGAATTCCACGCATGCGTCAAATCATTACGACGCGTGCGGGGAATCCCTTTGGACGGATGGATCCGGTGAGTCTGTACAGACGAGCGGATCCATCCGTTGGGATGGATTCCAGCAGATGGATTTGTTGAGCATGTCAGCAAATATCTGATCTGCTGGAAATCCATCCCAGGGGAGATTTATCCGCGGAAACAGATCCGCTGGCGTGTACACACCATAGGATCTATCCGCAGAAACCCGTTTGCTGGGATTTATCTGCGGATGGATTCTATCGTGTGTATGGGGCCTAAGTGTGACGCACATTTTCTCTGAAGATGTGTGTATGGCCCCATTGATTGCTATAGTGCTGCGTTTGGATGCGTACAAAACTATATGTTGTTACAGATCTAAACGCAGCGTTTTAGAAGCCCATGTGAAAGAACATCTAACACGAGTACTTTAGGTGTGTATTTTACACAGAATCTTCTGCTTGCTTTGCCAGCAATGAACCTGCATTTTGTGCAGAAAATATCCAAGTCCCCTTGTGAATGAGTCCTAGGACAAGGCTGGCTGGAGCTCTCAATGGAAAATTATGGAATTTCTACCATGGGGGTGGTGCAGGAAAGTTTAAAACAGCATTAAATGATGTGTACTCCTAATAATTTTTTGTTATGAAAGCAGAGTTTTCCTTTAACGAGGAACTGCAGTCTGCTCACATAATTTGTAATAAAAATATCTTTGCCATTCTGAAGCTTCCCTCCAACCACTTTGCATTTTATTTTATATATACTGTGATTCTGTACTTGCCAAATATGTGCCAGAAATCTCCCTCCACTGAGTCTGGCTGCATCCATTTTAACTGTGGGCAGCTGAAGCTGCTGCCTGTTCACTTCCTGGATTTACATAGACACACAGAGGCACACCTCCAGCTCTGTTGCTCTCATTGGCCCCTGTAACGGAATGACCTGTGACACCCAGAGACTTTGGAAGGATGGGGGGTACTCCTGTGCCAGCGTCACTAATGACTCTTGGGTCACCCTGTGCCCCTTTTGGGCATAGGGTGACTGAGAAATATTAATTATAAATTACATGAGATGGGACATTACTGATAATTCATGTATTGCAGGAGATCTGGACATATTACAGGTGATTTCATTCTGACCCCCAACCGGTCGATAAGAGTGTCTCCTTCAATGCTAATACTGTTTTGTGTGAAAAGTCTATTGATAATAGAGGTGTTGTGAGTTAGCAGTCTAAAGGTCAGATGTCTCCTTTCAGGGGTAGGGAATTAGCATGTCAATTATGTTTAGTAAAGGAATGTGTATTATGCAGGTGAATCACTTATTGTCGGAGACGGAACGTCTGGGGGATAATTAACTCCTCTGAATGTCATTATATAAAAGAATGTGATTGAAGCCCCATTGTGTGATATGTGGGTGGAGAGTTTCTTTGTCCCTGTGATTAACTGTAACATGCTTGTGCTGTATATAAGAAAGCTAAGATACCATTAAAGATTCATTCATACATTTTGAAACCAGGGAACAGATCGTATGTCTCGTTTATTCTGGGAAATGGGATGGATCGTGTCTGATGTCTGCTGGCTTGTCGGATAAGCTGTCGTGTGGCTGATGGAATGGGAATGGGAATATCGTAAATGGTGGTGACCGTTACAGCCCTCTTATGACACACCCCCCTTCCTGGCAAACTCTCACAAGAGTGAGAGAGAGAGCTGTGCATGATGTCATAAGCCTAGGCTAATGACCAAACAAGCAACAACAAGGGCAGAGGATTTAATAGATGGAAAGATGAAAAAATTACTGAAGTTCCGCTTTAAGCAGCAAAATAGGAGCCCCATGTCTGTGACTTGGAACGCTGTGTTATGTCCGCATGTGAGAGGCTGAGAATGACTGTACTGTGCAATTTATTTAATAATCTCGTCATGACAACAAAATATCCTCCAGCAATGTCAGGCATTCCTGCGGAAGAGTCGGGCACTGGTGCACTCCACAAATCTCTGTGCGCTTCTTACCAGGCTATGCCAGGAATTCGAGATTTTTCCTCTTATAATATAAAACTCCAGCAGTAAAAGTTCAGGCAATGTGAATGTGCTGTAATCGGGTATTTACAGAAATTGCAGCAGGAGGTGTGAGACCTTCAGCTTCTTTTTCTTTCTTGGCAGGGAGGGTCTCAGTACCGGAACACAGAGCAATCTAAGGGAAGAACAAACTAAAGCTGGATACACACTATGGCCCGGATTCACAAAGCACTTACGCCGACGTATGTCGAGATACGCCGCCTAAGTGTAACTATGCGCCGTCGTATCTGTGCGCCGTGCCCACAATCTGAGATACGCCTAAAAATAGGCTTCCTACGACCGACGTAACTTGCCTACGCTGTCGTATCGTGGGCGCATATTTACGCTGGGCGCATTTGCCGCTCCCATTGATTTTCTATGCACATATGCAAATGAGGGAGATACGCCGATTCACGAACGTACTTGCGCCAATATACGCGGTTTGCGTAAGTCGTACGTCCGGCGTAAAGTTATTCCCCATATATGAGGCGCAACTCATGCTAAGGTATGGACCAGGGAACACAGCCGTCGTATTTTACGTCGTTTACGTAGTACGTGAATAGGGCTGGGCGTAGGTTATGTTCACGTCGTAGGCAGTGATCCGTCGTATCTTAGGGAGTAGTTCTGACGTGATTCTTAGCATGCGCACTGGGATGCGTCCACGGGACAGCGCATGCACCGTTCGTTTTAAGTACTTCTATGACGCTTGGTTCATCATTTGCATGGGGTCACGCCTCATTAGCATGGCTCACGCCCACTTCCACCTACGCCGGCTTGCGCCGGGGAAACCCAGCGTATCTTTAAGAGCGAGTGGGAGCAAGTGCTTTGTGAATCCAGTGCTTGCCTCTCTGCGCTGCGTCGGCGTAGCGTATATTAGATACGCTACGCCGGCATAAATATGCGCCGATGTATGTGAATCCGGGCCCATGCAATTTCCATTAGATTTTTTCCTTTAGATTTACCAAACCATATAATATGAGGTCAAACCCCAAAGTGGATGTAAACCCACAAACCACAAATCGCGGGAAAATCGCGGGAAAAACGTGGTACTTGCGTTTTGGATGCGGGTCCATTGAATTCTATTACATGCAAAATGCTGCTTTTTGCAGGAAAAAAAGTCCCCGACCCATTCCAAAAATGCAGAGGCACAAAAAAGCATTGATGTCAACATGTTTCATAGGAAACTATGTTAAAAAATGTCCCTGCATTTCTGCAAAATTCTTTAAAAAAAAGCATTGGTGTAAATGGAGCCTAACTCCAAATACCTTGCACCCCTCTGAACATAGTGGATACAATGCCCTGTGCTGCCGGTATTGAGATCCATACAATTAGCTAGATTCAGAAAGATTTAGGCGGGCGTAACGTATCTCAGATACACTACGCCACGGTAAGTTAGAGCAGCAGGTCCTGTATTCACAAAGAAGTTGCGCTCTAACTTACGGTGGCGTAGTGTAACTGGGCCGGCCTAAGCCCGCCTAATTCAAATGTGGAAGATGTGGGCGTGTTGTATGTAAATTCATTGTGACCCCACGTAAATTATGTTTTTTACTAACGGCGCATGCGCCATCCGTGGACGTATCCCAGTGCGCATGCTCCAAATTACGCCGCAAAGACTCATTGGTTTCGACGTGAACTTAACTTACGCCCAGCTCCATTCACGAACGACTCACGAAAACGACGTAAAACGTGAAAAATTTGATGCGGTCCCGTCGTCCATACTTAACATTGGCTGCTCCATCTTTTTGGTGGTTTATCTTTACGCCTGAAAACGCCTTACGTAAACGGCGTGTCTTTACTGCGACGGCCGGGCGTACGTTCGTGAATAGGCGTATCTAGCTGATTTACATATTCTAGGCATTAAACAGCATACACGCCCCTAGCGGCTAGCGTAAATAGGCAGCTAAGATACGATGGCGTAGGAGACTTACGCCGGTCGTATCTTAGCAATATTTAAGCGTATCTCAGTTTGAGAATACGCTTAAATATACGACGGCGGGGATTCGGACTTACGACGGCGTATCTACTGATACGCCCGTCGTAAGTCTACCTGAATCTAGCCCATTGTATACTTCCCTGGAGTAAGTATTCATCATAATGCTTGCAATAGCAAGTGCTCATTGGTCCGTGCGACCACGTGACTGGCCTGACCAATAAGAAGCACATCTGCCTCTTATTCTTACAGAAAGGTGTTCCAAAACAAAGAAGCCCTGGTCATGTGGTTGCCTTGACCAAAGAGCGCCATTGCGAGCCTTATGATGGATATTCACTCCGGGCACGTGTATTGCGATGTGCAATGTACAGACCACTACACTGGCACCACGGGGTATCACAGACCCTATGTGGAGCAGCAGGGTCCGGAGGGGTGGCCAGGATATTTAGATGTTTACTTTTTTGTGAACAAGGTGACTTTACCCTTTAAGCTGAGCGATCTGCAGTCATTAAACCTTCCAACCTTTGTGTCCATATTTGTAGAGTCCGGGCCTCCCTCCCGCCCCGGTACAGACAGACACTTTGATATGAGGCCGTTGTGCGTCACTGCTTTTCCTTGAACTTATTAGGCCTGCCTCTGGAAGTTATAATCATGATATTTATCTCTACTGCAATACAGAGGCATATCTAGTAAAAATGGCGCCTATGGCAAGCACTGAAACTGCGCCCCTGTCAAAACATTTGAACCCTTTAAGATAACCAGGGACAGAGAGGGACACAGTGCGACGAGGACAGAGAGGCACACTGGGGACCACTGGCGGCTGGTGCTGAAAATTTGTGGGGGCACATGCAAACTGAAAAAAAAATCAGTTCCTGCCACTGTGCCAATCAAACGCAGCCACTGTGTCATTAATGGCCAGTAATCGGCCGTCATGGGGGCACCTGTCACTCCCCTCCCCAGGCCAAGTAGCAATATTAGCAATTGCTGTGCTGGCGCTGCGCTGCGCTTCAGCAGGCCGGTCGCGATGCCGGGAGCTACATTAGTGCCAGAGGCGGCCACAGGAAGACGGGTGGGGTTTTTTTTCATGCAGTGGGTAGCTTTTTGCCGCCCCCCCCCCCCCTCCCCATGGCGCCCATGGCACTTGCCATGGCTGCCATACCCTAGATACGCCACTGCTGCCATATTCTTTATACAAATTATATACTTTCCTGCCCAATGGTGCATACCTGCAAACCTCCATATTTTATTCTCTTCTTGCCAGCATAATGCATATATGTGCCGGCAAGGTGGGTGGCCCTAAAGCCCAGCTGACGCACATATGCCTCTATGGGGCTGAGCTTCTGTGCTGAGAGTGCTCTGACAGCAATCCCGGGCTGTCCCCGAAAGCTTCCAACCAATCACAGCGATCATGTGATCAGAAAGTCACCTTCACCTACTGGCCTTAACACCTACCTACAGGACCCCAGGGACCCAGTGGCAAGGGTTTAAGGTGGCCACACACATAGCAATTGAGATAGGTTTACTGGCATAATATTATAATAAGAATAATGCAACACATACTGTATATTATCAATGAAAATACACTTGTAGCATAATCTCTTACCTCTTCCAGTCTAATGAGAACCTTCAAGGCCAAAGATAACTGACATCCTTTAATATGTGGTGGGTTGTGAGGCATAGTGGGTGCTAAAGTGATAAAAGTCATTGGGCGCCAGACACTTCTTGGATGTAAATGAGGTTTTATTTCTTTGACCGTCCTTTTTATATTTTGAGAAGAGAAGAGGTAAAGGTGGTTGATCCTTTAGTGGCGACAACGTCCCTTCTCCGGCCGGCAGAACCGTCATTTCTGGTTGGACTGCGAACTGCAATCCTGACCCTGCGCTGCCCTCTTACTTCAGGATAGGCCCTCACACAGCCTGGAAGCCTGATGCCCCCGGGATAGGCCCAATCTCCGCCCTAGCAGCCGGGGCAAACGACACACGTCCACCCAGACGGTGGTCCGGGTGGCACACAAGAACATGGGTCACCTGACCTCCCTCGAATATATAGGCTCTCCCAGCAGGCCAAGGGATTCAACAAAATCCCTGCCCATTGGCTAAGATATCCCATATACCCATAACCTGACCTTGAGTTGTCCTTCTCAATCTAATACCTCCAAGTGCCCGGCCACCTGGTGGTAGAAGAGGAAAGTACAACCAGGCCAAACTTAGGGAGAAGTCAATGGATCACTAGTAATTCATACCTCCCAACGGATTGTGCGGGACTTTCCCGCAATGACAACTGTTTCCCGCATTCCCGCAAGAGAGGATATTTTCCCACATAACCTTATTGAAGATGTGAAGAGGAAGAAGAGAAGGTCCGAGGTCCCCCACCCCACGCTCCTCAACTGCAGAATGGGAGGAGGAAAAGACATGAACATGAGGAGGAAGAGGTAAGAATTAAAGTCCCCCCCCCCTACGCTTTTCAACTTTACCTTTAGGTCCGGTAAAAATAATTTCGGCATCCCGTGGCACCACCAATCCCCTCCCCTTACCCCCGCTCAACACCTCTTATGTCCGGTAAAAAAAGTTGGGAGGTATGGTATAGTTAACTATGGTAGCTACTCCAGACAAGGAATTTGGCGAGCTCCCTGACTAAACCCCAGGGCGCTACATCCTACGCCTGGGAGCATAAAAAAAATGTATTTAAGCTCCCAAGCCTGAGAGTGGATGTCCTGGCAAAAACTGGGATATGTAGGGGAGCAGAAAAGGGTTAACAGTATAACAAATGTATGTGGCGTACCACATGAATAGGCATTAGTATCAAACATGATGAAATAGTTAGTCACGTATGTCATTTAGCTATCAAAATAATTATTTACATTTCAAGGGCAGTAAGGCAATAATATTGCTCCCTGACTATCTATCTAATATTTACACTGGTAACAATGTACACACGGTTGGTGTCGTGATCCAGCTAGATCCCTATCTCTCCTTGGCCAAGGAAGACGCACCGACTCAGCAACAACTGAAAGAGAAAAACGAACAATGAAAAGCATCCTATGCTATAAGAGCATTGTGCGATATATACAGTATACACAGAGGGCAGCATGAAACGTATGAACACCCTATATACTATATATGTTTACACAGGTCTTTTTTTCTCAGAGAATAGGTGCAGGAACTCCCTCCTTCGGAGTCACCTCTTGTGTCCAACCCCTACCCACCTCCAGGCACCATTCATTGGTTCCACCCCCTCCCCACCTCCAAGCGCCATTCCTTTTCTCCACCCCCTACCCACCTCCGAGCACCATTCCTTAGTTCCACTCCCTACCCACCTCTGAGCACCGTTCCTTGGTTCCACCCCCTACCCACCTCCAAGCACTATTCCTTGGTTCCACCCCCTACCCACCTCCGAGCACTATTCCTTAGTTCCACCCCCTACCAACCTCCGAGCACTATTCCTTAGTTCCACCCCCTACCCACCTCCGAGCACTATTCATTAGTTTCACCCCCTACCCACCGCTAAGCACCATTTCTTGGTTCTACCCCCTACCACCTTCGAGCACCATTCCTTGTGCCACCCCCTACCCACCTTAGAGCACCATTCCCTTTCTCCACCCCCTACCCACCTCCGAGCACCATTCCCTTTCTCCACCCCCTACCCACCTCCGAGCACCATTCCTTAGTTCCACTCCCTACCCACCTCTGAGCACTGTTCCTTGGTTCCACCTCCTACCCACCTCCAAGCACTATTCCTTGGTTCCACCCCCTACCCACCTCTGAGCACTATTCCTTAGTTCCACCCCCTACCCACCTCCAAGCACTATTCCTTGGTTCCACCCCCTACCCACCTCCGAGCACTATTCCTTAGTTCCACCCCCTACCAACCTCCGAGCACTATTCCTTAGTTCCACCCCCTACCCACCTCCGAGCACTATTCATTAGTTTCACCCCCTACCCACCGCTAAGCACCATTTCTTGGTTCTACCCCCTACCACCTTCGAGCACCATTCCTTGTGCCACCCCCTACCCACCTTAGAGCACCATTCCCTTTCTCCACCCCCTACCCACCTCCGAGCACCATTCCCTTTCTCCACCCCCTACCCACCTCCGAGCACCATTCCTTAGTTCCACTCCCTACCCACCTCTGAGCACTGTTCCTTGGTTCCACCTCCTACCCACCTCCGAGCACTATTCCTTAGTTCCATCCCCTACCAACCTCCGAGCACTATTCCTTGGTTCCAACCCCTACCCACCTCCGAGCACTATTCCTTAGTTCCACCCCCTACCAACCTCCGAGCACTATTCCTTAGTTTCACCCCCTACCCACCTCCGAGCACTATTCATTCGTTTCACCCCCCACCCACCGCTAAGCACCATTTCTTGGTTCTACCCCCTACCACCTTCGAGCACCATTCCTTGTGCCACCCCTTACCCACCTCTGAGCACCATTCCCTGGTTCCATTCCCTTCCCACCTCCGAGCACCATTACATACATTCAGAGCTGGAGGTGCCAGAACTGCGTTCCCCCGTGTTCCTGCTGAAAAAAAGCCCTGTGTTTACATTATTAATATTTTTGAAAGCAGGCCCCATTCTCTGTAAGAATGCCACCCCTTTCATAATCAGCATAGAACTATAAACTTTTAGGAATACATTAATCAGTGACAGTCCTGATATTTATATATATATATGCATGAGTCCATCATTTGAAGGAATAGGCAATCACTTCACTATCACAGCCTATTCTAACTAACTACAGTGTCTTGTAAAAGTATTCACCCCCTCTTGACATTTTTCGTGTTTTTTTGCCTCACAACCTGGAATTAACATGGATTGTTTGAGGATTTGAATCATTTAATTTACAGAACATGCCCACAACTTTGAAAAAAAAATGTTTTATTATTGTGAAGCAAACAACAAATAGGACAAAAGAACAGGAAAAGTCCATGTGCATAACTATTCACCCTCTAAAGTCAATACTTTGTAGCGCCACCTTTGGCGGCTATCACGCACATGAACTTTAATGGCATCCCAGTCTTAGTCCGTAGGGTTCAATATTGAGTTGGCCCACTCTTTGCAGCTATAACAGTTTCACCTCTTCTGGGAAGGCCGTCCACAAGGTTTAGGAGTGTGTCTATGGGAATGTTTGACCATTCTTCCAGAAGCGCATTTGTGAGGTCAGGTACTGATATTGGCTCGTAGTCTCTGCTCTAATTCAGGTGTTCTATCGGGTTGAGGTCAGGACTCTGTGTCAGGATCCTCCACCCCAAACTCACTCATCCATGTCTTTATGGACCTTGCTTTGTGCACTGGTGCCCAGTCATGTTGGATCCTACAGACTAAGACTGGGATGCCATTAAAGTTCATGTGCGTGTAAATGCAGGCACCCCAATATTTTTGGTAAAATAGTGTATGATCTTTTAGAAATGATCAGTTGATAATTTTATTGATCAATATTAAGATTGGTTTGTCTGACACATGGGCATTCAATTGATCAGAAAGGATCTATAAAATCCCACCATGGCCGATTCACTTGTTAGCAAGTGAATCGGCAAAGTTGAACGAAAGCTTACTAAATCAGTGGAATGAAGGGTTTATGATTTTTTGTTTTTGGAGCTACTTCTATGATGGTTTTTGCCTTTGGACGGCTCCCACTAGATAGAGGCAGAGGAAACTGATTCAGTAAGATGACTGACATTTCAGTTATGAGTTGATATTTGCCGGGTTAATCACCCACGGGCTTACTTGTCTTTTAAACTCCACTAAGCTCCTTGCCTTTGGGTCCTATCCACCCCCCCCCCCCCATCCTTCTACCAAGCACAATTTTTTCATGGAATCTTTTTTTATATTGCATTTTTATTAAAGCCCAAAATTGATGGTCTAGTTAACCACTTCAATACCGGACATTTTCACCTCCTTCCTGCCCAGACCAATTTTTAGTTTTCAGCTCTGTTGCATTTTGAATGACAATTGCACAGTCATGCACCCATTTATGCACCCAGGTTAACACCATTAGGAAACCCAAACTTGCCATGCAACCTTCACTGGATTGGATGTAGACAGGAAGTGAATTCAAAGAGGCTGCAGCACGGAGATGCAACATAGTTACATAGTTAGTCAGGTTGAAAAAAGACACAAGTCCATCCAGTTCAACCATAAAAATAAATAAAAAATAATAACAGTAATAATATCTTACAGTCCCATATACACAATCCTATACCCACAGTTGATCCAGAGGAAGGCGAAAAACCCCAGCAGAGCATGATCCAATTTGCTACAGCAGGGGAAAAAATTCCTTCCTGATCCCCCGAGAGGCAATCGGATATTCCCCGGATCAACTTTACCTATAAATCTTAGTACTCAGTTATATTATGTACATTTAGGAAAGTTTCCAGACCTTCTTAAAGCAATCTACTGAGCTGGTCAGAACCACCTCTGGAGGGAGTCTATTCCACATTTTCACAGCTCTTACTGTGAAGAAACCTTTCCGTATTTTGAGGTGAAATCTCTTTTCTTCTAGACGTAAAGAGTGCCCCCTTGTCCTCAGTGTTGACCGTAAAGTGAATAACTCAACACCAAGTTCACTATATGGACCCCATATATATTTGTACATGTTGATCATATCCCCCCTTATTCTCCTCTTCTCAAGAGAGAAAAAATTCAGTTCCTCTAATCTTTCCTCATAGCTGAGCTCCTCCATGCCTCTTATCAGTTTGGTTGCCCTTCTCTGCACTTTCTCCAGTTCCCAGATATCCTTTATGAGAACTGGGGCCCAAAACTGAACTGCATATTCCAGATGAGGTCTTACTAATGATTTGTACAGGGGGGGGGGGGGCAAAATGATATCTCTCTCTCTGGAGTCCATACCTCTCCTAATACAAAAAGGGACTTTGCTCGCTTTGGAAACCGCAGCTTGGCATTGCATGCCATTATTGAGCTTATGATGTACCAAAACCCCCAGATCCTTCTTCACTATGGATCCCCCAGTTGTACTCCCCCCTAGTATGTATGATGCATATTCTTAACCCCCAAGTGCATAACTTTACATTTATCAACCTTTAACCTCATCTGCCACTTAGTCGCCCAATTAGACAGAGCATTGAGGTCGGCTTGTAAATTGGCGACATCCTGCAAGGACGTTATTCCACTGCATAGCTTGGTGTCATCTGCAAAGACAGAAATGTTACTTTTGATCTCAGACCCAATATAATTTATAAATATATTAAAAAGTAAGGGTCCCAACACTGAACCTTGGGGTACACCACTGATAACCTTTGACCATTCAGAGTAAGAGTCATTAACCACGACTCTCTGAATTCTGGCTTTTAGCCAGTTTTCTATCCATTTACAAACTGATATTTCCAATCCTGTAGACTTTATCTTGCACATGAGCCGTGTGTGGGGAACTGTATCCAACGCTTTTGCAAAATCCAAGTATACCACGTCCACAGCCACGCCTCTGTCCAAGGTTTTAGGCACACGAGAAGCAAATGCAAACACACGTAAACTCAAGTTTTCAAAGGCAAAAACCGTGCCGTGAATTTTGCGGCGTTTTGCCGCGTTTAGCTGCGTTTTACCGCGTTTGTGGCAATCAGCGTTTATAACAAAGACATTGTAGACCCTCCCAAAGCTTTGAAACACAAAAACTTTTGCGTCTGAACCAAAAATTTTGCTTCTGAAAAAACGAGCCTAAACCCAACTGCTTTAAAACACAAACAAAACGTGAATGTGTGCATGGACACATAGGATAACATTAAATGTGTTTAGGGGCAGTTGAAAAAAATGCCCAAATGCCTCTGAACTCGAGTTTACCAGCGTCTCGTGTGCATGGGGCCTTACTTACCTCTTCATAAAAAGAAATCAGATTTGTCTGACAACTTCTGTCTTCCATGAATCCATGCTGTAACATGAATCCAGCAAGAACTTATGTATGTGGTCTTTAATAATGGATGAAAAAAATAAAAACAAGTGTAAAAAAACATATAGTAAAAAAAGTTACTGTTTATGATACATAAAGCTTTAGGTGACTCGGGGGACAAAACACACTTTTCTACTGCGGTGTGTTGCAGTATCCGGTGCTCCTTCTACAAGGCCTATGGAGATTTCATGTATAGTTTAGGCAGATGCCAGGCAGTATCTCTGGTTTGGTAGGTAGGCTTCTGATTACCCAGCTTAGCCCTTCTCTGCCCTCATTTTTCTCTACAATCATTGTGGTTATGGTAACTTGTTTTTGGGAATGTTAAAATGTTGAGATGTTTAATATAACAAGTACCTACATCTAGTGTGGTTTCTGTGGTTCTGCACATGATTCATTGCCTGCTGACAGAATCACATGGAACCATCTCCACTCATTAGCTATTGTTCATCCCCTTTTATTTTTTTATATGTGTTTTTTAGATCTGATTTTTTTTATTGTGAATCGATCCTGGCAGCTCCCGACGTCGCTATCCTTACTGAGGGAAACAGGCAGTGGAGCCTTGCGGCTTCACTGCCCATTTCCCACTGCGCATGCACAAGTTTTGCGGCGCTTCTGTGAATAGGCGGGAGATCACGGAGATCCTGTCTTTCTGCTAAGCAGGAAGATGGATCTGTGTGTTTCCCCAGTCATACAGTCCCGTTAGAAAACACCTGCAGGGAACACATTTAACCTCTTGATCACCACTAGTGTTAACCCCTTACCGGCCAGTGTCATTTATTCAGTAATCAGTACATTTTTATAGCACTGATTGCTGTATAAATGTCACTGGTCCCAAAAAAGTGTCAAACGTTTCTGATCTGTCCGCCGCAATGTTGCAGTCCCACTGATCACTGCCATTACTAATAAAAAAAAATAATAATAATAAAAATGCTATAAATCTATCCCCCATTTTTTACTATAACTTTTGCGCAAACCATTGTGCCCCATCGATGGTATCATTAGGATACATTGTGCCCTATCATTGGTGTCATTGGGAGAAATTGTGTCCCATTGTTGGTGTCATTGGGAGAAATTGTGCCTCATCATTGGTGTAATTGGGAGGAATTGTGCCCCATCATTGGTGTCATTGGGAGGAATTGTGCCCCATCCATAGGTGTGCCAGGTGTGCCTGGGCACACCCTAATCACTCCATGTGCATTAGCATTATCCAGGGACATCACCAGGTGGGTGGTTAAGGGTGCCAGTGGCCAGTGTAAATGCCTCCATTATATTAAAGGCTAGGTTCAACAGTAGGAACACGTTACGCCTGTATTTAGGGCGTAACCTAACATGCTCCCAATCCACTGCAATAGGCTGCACACACCTATAGCCCCATCATTGGTGTCAGTGGGGGGGGGGGGTTGTTCTCTTTCATTGTTGTCAGTGGGAGATTAATTCCCCATTATTGGTGTCAGTGGATGAAATAGTGCCTCAAGGGCCGGATAAAAGGATAAAAGCAAGCAAAGGGCCACATCTGGCCCCTGTTTGGAGACCACTGCTGTAGAGTGATATGCTTTGTTCATATATCATGTCTGAGGTTTACAACCACTTTAAAGTGTATTTATAGCCATTTTTTATAGTTTGCAATAGAACAAGGAGAGGTTAGTACCCCTATCCAATTTATTTGCTGCCTGTATACCCGCTGGGGAGATTCACCCATCTTTTTGCCTTCATGGCTGTTAATACATGAAAAGAAAGTGATAGGAAAGCCAAAACTGTCACTGTAAATGGAAGATAAGGGGAACATCTTCCAAAGGGGATGCTCATTATGTGGACAGTGGGCAAGTGGGGGAAGTTCCCTCTTGGACAGTTGTCCCTAGAACAGGTGTCCTCATGAGATTTCCCCTGGGAACAACTGCAAAATGCTGGATTTCCTCTAACTTCCTTACCAGTAGGCATGAGCTGACCCTGCGGGAAACTGTCAAATGCCAGGTGGCCATATGAGGTCAAAGATGTCACCAGCATCCTTGTCCCTTTGTTACGTGTGGCTGCAGAGCAAGGAATTCCAGGGGGACAGCAGATCGGGATGGCAGTCTGCTGTCGTGTGACAGTTTCATATCTCCCAACTGTCCCTGATTTGGAGCAAGGTCCCTCTGTCCCTCTTTCCTCATTTGTCCCTCATTGTGGTCTGGTCAATATAGTTGTATATAAAATGTATCATTTATCTTTCAAAAAGTGTTTCCCAGTGCTAAACCTTTCATCCAAATTGATGCATTAGTAAATTACACAAGCCAATATTAGGCTAGGTTTACACTGCTGAGTCTTTGCCGCAAATTTGCCGCGAATTCGCGGCCGCGATTTCAGGGAATGCCAGTCTATAGAGCTGAATTTGCATCGCACAAGGATCAAACTCGCACAGAACCCTTTTTTCCCGCAGCTTATATTCGCAATGCATTGATGTGAACGGCACTAATGGAAAACAATGTTATTTTAATGACTTGTGAAATTGAGCGTGTACGGATGAAAAAGGGATATACATTGGTATCTATGAGATCGTGGGTGTCAGTGGATGAACATGCGCTGACACCCGATCTCGGCCGGTGCCGCAATCCTCCGATTCTGCAGACGGAGGAAAACCATATTTTTCCATCTGTCTGCGGGTCGGATCGGATGAACACGGACAGACGGTCCATGTTCATCCGATCCCCCCATAGAGGAGAGCGGAGAAAAGACAGGGCGGTCCCTGCACAGTGTGCGGGGACCGCCCTGTCATCCGCCAGCTCAGCGGGGATCAACAGAGCGATCCCCACTGAGCAAGCGGAGGTTCACGGGGCGGATCATCACTGATCCGCCCCGTGTGAAAGAGCCCTTAAAGAGGTTATAAACCCTTGAGGTTTTTCAAGGTGAAAAACCTCCTGTGATGCACCTCCTGTGATGCAGCAGAGCCCCCCTTTTACTTACCTGAACCCGGTCTTTCCAGTGACAAGGATGAGCGCACCACCTCCAGCCGGTGTCTTGGTTCCTGATTGGATAGATTGATAGCAGCGCAGCCATTGGCTCCCGATGCTGTCAAATCCAAGATGCGGGAGCTGGGGGCGGGGTCGAGTCCTGCTGTCTGTGTCAACGGACGAAATTAGATATGATTTTCAAAAGAAAATTCTTTCGAAATTTGATCCATGTGTTAAAGCGGAGTTCCACCCTGAAAAAAATCTTTCCACCAAAAAAAAAAAAAAAATGAAAAAAAAAAAAAATGTTTTACTTACCCTAAATAGCTGTTGCTATGCGGAAGTCCCGAATCTGCCTCTTCATCTTCCGTGGTGGATACTCTTCTTCCTCCTACACTCGGTTTCTTCTTGTGAATGGGGCGCGCTGCATTCTGGGAACTGTGTGTATCCAAGAAAGCAGCCGACCCATTCACGAAGCCGTACGGCTTCACTGCCTGTTTCCCTTACTGTGGATAGCGGCGCCTGGAGCTGCCAGGATCGAGGATCAGCCTCGGCGGGGGCTGACATTGCTGGCGACTAGGACAGGTAAGTGTCCTTATTAAAAGTCAGCAGCTACAGTGTTAGCAGCTGCTGACTTTTAATTTTTTTTTTTTTTTTTACCGGACCTCTGCTTTAAGGCCTGCCTTAGTTTCTCTAGCAAACTTCTGAGGGCTTCACAGAACAGCTGCATTGAGATTGAGGTGTATTGTACTGAGATTAAATTACACACAGGTGGACTCTATTTACCAATTAGTGTCTTGGCGATTGGTTCCACTAGATTTTAGTGAGGTGTATCAGAGTAAAGGGGGCTGAATACAAACGCACGCCACACTCGTATCTAGTGAAAATGGCGCCTATGGCAAGCACTGAAACTGCGCCCCTGTCAAAACATTTGAAACCTTTCAGATAACCAGAGATAGGGAGGGACGCAGTGTGATGAGGACATAGAGGGACACTGGGGACCACTGGGGCTGATACTGAAAATTTGGGGGGGCGCAAACTGAAAAAAAATATCAATTGCAGCCACTGTGCCCATCAAAAGCAACCACTGTGCCATCAATAGCCAGTCATCGGCCATCATGGGGGCACCTGTCACTCCCCTCCCTAGGCCAAGTAGCAATATTAGCAATTGCTGTGCTGGGCGCCGCTCTTCAGCAGGCCGGTCACGATGCCGGGAGCTACATTAGCGCAGGAGGACAGGTGGGGCTTTTTTCGTGCAGGGGGTAGCTTTTTGCCGCCCCCTCCCCATGGCGCCCATGGCACTTGCCATGGCTGCCATACCCTAGATACGCCACTGGCCACACTTTTCACATATTTATTTGTAAAAAAAAAAATTGAAAACAATTTATAATTGTCCTTACACTTCACAATTATGTCTATCACATAAAATCCCAATAAAATACATTTACATTTTTGGTTGTAACATGACAAAATGTGGAAAATTTCAAGGGGTATGAATACTTTTTCAAGGCACTGTATGTCTGTACAATCTACACTTCCAGCTAAATGAACCGTTTCCTTTCTGCAATAGAGTGCCATAACATTCATGTCGGTGACACCTCTGGTGTGGATGAGGCCTCCTGTATTTTATATCATTCTTGTGTGGAAAATGAGCTCTCGGTGCCCAGATATGAACTGCTTCCACACAGCGCGGATACCCGGCTTTCTGTGCTGATTTTGGTCATAAAAATGGTTTTCCAACAACTGAAGAATGTATGGTTTGGAAACCTGTTCATGGGCCAATTTTTATTTTTACTCTCTTCCCAGAATGCACTGCTTTTCTGTATGCTGGGTGTCCACAGTTGGCCTGATATCTGAGGGGGGGGTCTAAAAGTGATTAAGACTCTGTCAGTCAGACACTGAGTGACTGTTTAGTCTGAAAAGTCCCAGAAAACAGGAATTCCAATTAGATCCTGTGAGGATCATGTGGAAAATTTCAATCATAAGTCGGGGCTGACAGACGGAGATTGTCTTTGGAGCCGGCCATGTCCTCTCTAAACCAGTGAGGGCCAGAAAAATCCTAACCGGCTTCTCTGGGGTCATAAATGCAGCTGTAGGAGTCCATGCACATTCAGTAAACACTTATTACATGTTTGCACTGCAGTACTGGATGTTCACCTTTGCTTTGTATGCCTGCGGTATTTACTGAGCACTAACCCTACAAGCTAATAGATTGCTAATAGTTTTTAAACAAATTAAAGAGGAGCTCCAGGCTCCCCCCACACCAACAAAACGTAAAGCGGAGTTCCACCAAATTATTATTATTTTTTTTTTAAGTCAGCAGCTACAAATACTGCAGCTGCTGACTTTTAATATATGGGCACTTACCTGTCCAGGGCGGCCGCGATGTCAGCACCCGAAACTTAATTTCCTAATTCCTTACTGCACATGCATGAGCCGTGCTGCGCGATTTCACTGCTCCCTGCTGTTTTCTGGGACCTGTGTGCCTCCCAGAAGACAGCGGGGGAGGCCGGACATGTCGCAATGCCCGGAAGTGGGAGCAAATACCTGGATTACACAGATATCTGCTCCCCTCCCCCCTCAAAGGTGCAAAATGTGACACCGGAGGGGGGGAGGAATGCAAAAAGCAGAAGTTCCATTTTTGGGTGGAACTCCGCTTTGAAGTCAAGCGTTTTATAGCTACAAGCTTCAAGTAAAAAATTGCTAAGGTGTGAACAGGGCCTTAGACAGACAGGGGGCATGTCAGCATTCTTCTTGCTGATGCATGTCTCAGAACTTAGGCCTCGTACACACGATCAGTCCAAACCGATGAAAACGGACTGAAGTTCAGTTTCATCGGTCCAAACCGACCGTGTGTACGCCCTATCGGTCTGTAGTCCTTCAGTGCAGAAACAGAGAACTTGCTTTAAAATTAGACCGATGGACGCCTGACCGATAGGTCAAAACCGATGGTTAGTATGCAAAAGCATCGGTTCCAAACCCAGGCATGCTCAGAATCAAGTCGACGCATGCTTGGAAGCATTGAACTTCATTTTTTTCAGCACGTCGTTGTGTTTTACGTCACCGCGTTGGACTCGATCGGTTTTTGAACTGATGGTGTGTAGGCACATCAGACCATCAGTCTGCTTTATCGGTGAACCGATGAAACTGAACTTCAGTCCGTTTTCATCAGTTTGGACTGATCGTGTGTACAGGGCCTTAGACAAGCGGCCATTATAAATCAGCCATCTCCTTCCTAGCGATGTTGTCGGGTGGCCACAACTTGACCTCATAGCTAGGTTGAGGAAGCACCTAGCAACGTGGGACAAAAGCTAGCCATAGACAGGTATTTTTTTTTCATGCGCAGGCTGATTGAAACAAAACTAACAGATTACTCCATCCATAAAAGCCTGGCGGATGGAGGTGTCCCCCCTACTCGGACATTGTATTCCGACAGCGGAACTTGTGTCGAGCAGGGGTAGCCACTCGCTGACTGAAATTCGGCTGGTTCCTGTTGGACATTTGTCTCAGTTATCGGCATGCAGCAAGGCTCTTAGTCCTCCGTAGTCAATTGCCTCATTTCTACAAACACTGGGGGAGAGGTAACTGAGGAAACGCTTCCTCTCACCTGCAGCAGAGTGATGACATTAGCCTAGTCAAACTTACATGATTGGAAGTCAAGGATGGCATGACATTATATAATTAATAAAAGTGGACTTTTCTAAAAAAAAATAAAAAATAAAAAAATAAATTACACTGTTGTATATTGTGGCATGTTAGGAATTAACTCCTGTAGATTTGAAAGTTACTGAGAGGTCCCCTTTAATATCTCTACCAGTCATAGAAGCACAAGCATACACACTCTAGATATAATTTTTTGAAGCAACAATACTTCTACCGGCAGGGCCGATCCTAGGGTCACAGACGCCTGGGTGCAGAAATATTTCTAGCGCCCCCACATGGGCGTGGTCATCTTACTAACTCCTCCCCTATACAAATGTTTCTATGGCTACGATTCAAACACAGAGATGCTCCCTTAAGAAGTCTTCATTAGTGTCCCCCATCAGAGCCCCCCACAGCAGGTGTCCCCAATCAGAGCCCATCAGAGCCCCCTACAGCAGGTGTCCCCCATCAGAGCCCCCTACAGCAGTTATCCCCCATCAGAGCCCCCCAAAGCAGGTGTCCCCCATCAGAGCCCCCTACATAACCCTGTGATGTGATGTACCTGCTATTCGTTTGAATAAAAGACAACCTCAACGGTCATTGGAGTGCGGCTATCCATTCTTCTCTTTATATCCTATGCATGTTTAGTGCACTGCCAGCACCCACGGTATCCTGAGTCAGTCTGCAATCACATAGCTGACCCACCTGGAGCGGTGATTCCTTCTTCCCCTACAGCAGGTGTCCCCCATCAGAGCCCCTACAAAAGGTGTCCCCCCATCAGAGCCCCCACAGCAGGTGTCCCCATTAGAGCCCCCCCCCCCCCACATCAGGTGTCCCCATCAGAGCCCCCCACATCAGGTGTCCCCATCAGAGCAGAGGCGTTGCTAGGGGGGTGCGGGGGGTGCGGGCCGCCCCGGGTGACACCCACTAGAGGGGTGACACCATCCCGATTAAAAAAAAAATTTTTTTTTTTTTTTAGCTGACATCTGGGGGCAGTCGGCAGTCGGCACACAGGCACAGCCCCCTCCTCTCTGTTTGTGTGTACAGAGGGGGAGGGGCCAAGGGGACCTTCTGTCCATGTGCCGTGGCGCTGCCTGCAATGATCTGAGGTACTGAAAGGGGAGGGGGGGTGTTTGCACCTGGGGGGATTTCACTGAAGGGGTGGGGGGTGTACTAAGGGGGTGTTTGCACTGAGGGGGTTTTCACTAAGGGGGTTTGCACTGAGGGGGGGTTGTACTAAGGTGGGGGGGTGTTGGCACTGGGGGGTTTCACTGAGGGGGGGATTTGCACTGAGGGGGGGTGTCTGCACTGAGGGGGTGTCTGCACTGAAGGGGGGTCTGTGTAACATGCAGGGGTCCAGAGGTGCAAGTGGCTGTGTAATGTAAAAGGGGTGCAGTGATGCAGGGTGCTGTGTAATGTAAAGGGGTGCAGAGGGCTGTGTAGTGTAAAAGGGTCCAGAGGTGCAGGGGGCTATGTGATGTAAAGGGGTGCAGAGGTGCAGGCGGCTGTGTAATGTAAAAGGGGTGCAGTGATGCAGGGTGCTGTGCAATGTAAAAGGTGTGCAGTGATGTAGGGTGCTGTGCAATGTAAAAGGGTCCAGAGGTGCAGGGTGCTGTGTAATGTAAAGGGGTCCAGAGGTGCAGGGGGCTATGTGATGTAAATGGGTCCAGTGGTGCAGGGGCTGTGTAATGTAAAGAGGTACAAGGTGCTGTGTAATGTAAAGGGGTGCAGGGTGCTGTGTAATGTAAAAGGGTCCAGAGGTGCAGGGTGCTGTGTAATGTAAAATGGTCCAGAGGTGAAGGGGGCTGTGAGATGTAAAGGGGTCCAGTGATGCAGGGTGCTGTGTAATTTTAAAGGGATCCAGTGATGCAGGGGGCTGAGTAATGTAAAGAGGTCCAGAGGTGCAGGGTGCTGTGTAATGTAAAGGGGTCCAGTGATGCAGGGTGCTGTGTAATGTAAAGGGGTCCAGAGGTGCAGGGTGCTGTGTAATGTAAAGGGGTCCAGTGATGCAGGGTGCTTTGTAATGTAAAGGGGTCCAGAGGTGCAGGGTGCTGTGTAATGTAAAGGAGTCCAGTGATGCAGGGTGCTGTGTAATGTAAAGGGGTCCAGAGGTGCAGGGGGCTATGTGATGTAAAGGGGTCCAGTGGTGCAGGGGGCTGTGTAATGTAAAAGGGTCCAGAGGTGCAGGGGGCTATGAGATGTAAAGGGGTCCAGTGATGCAGGGTGCTGTGTAATGTAAAGGGGTGCAGTGATGCAGGGTACTGTGTAATTTTAAAGGGGTTCAGTGATGCAGGGTACTGTGTAATTTTAAAGGGGTTCAGTGATGCAGGGGGCTGTGTAATATAAAGAGATCCAGAGGTGCAGGGTGCTGTGTAATGTAAAAGGGTCCAGAGGTGAAGGGGGCTGTGAGATGTAAAGGGATCCAGTGATACAGGGTGCTGTGTAATTTTAAAGGGGTCCAGTGATGCAGGGTACTGTGTAATTTTAAAGGGGTCCAGTGATGCAGGGTACTGTGTAATTTTAAAGGGGTCCAGTGATGCAGGGGGCTGTGTAATGTAAAGGGGTCCAGTGATGCAGGGTGCTGTGCAATGTAAAGGGGTCCAGAGGTGCAGCTGTGGAGAGGGGGTACACAGTAGTAACAAAAAGATATTGAAGGATGCAGTGGTATACAGGGGGCACAGTGGGGTGTTTTTACATTTTAACGTGGGGGGGTGCCAGATATTGGATCCGCCCCGGGTGCCAAATGCTCTAGGTACGCCCCTGGCCTATAGGCTCCTGAGATGTGAATTGCGGTTCTGGAGAAAGAGAGGTGGGGGGAGGGGACAAAGAAAAATGGAGAGAAAGAAGAAGGGATAGAACGAACAAGAAAGATGGATAGGGAGAGAGAGAAAAGGGGAAGAAAGGAGAACAGAGAGCAAACAGTAGGGTAAAAAATATTTGAAAAATGTTATTGGGGGGGGGGGGGGGTGACACCATATTTTACCGCACCAGGTGACACCAACCCTAGTGACGCCACTGCATCAGAGCCCCCCACATCAGGTGTCCCCATCAGAGCCCCCACATCAGGTGTCCCCATAGATCAGTACTTGTCCAATAGATCCCTGTAGCTCGGGCACGCTGGCAGCAGAAGCACATTACAGGGGGCGGGGCATACATGGCATGCTTGGTTACTTGGAAGGTGGCACTCGGAGAGCATTTCTGGGAGTGCACGGGATGATTGGCAGCAGCTCCGGTCAACCCAGAAGCCTCTCATCACACCACCTATGGGAGAAGAGCCGACACCCGCAGAGGGGGCAGGGCAGACAGGAGACTGCTTCATGCACACCGGACAGAATTAATTAGTGGAGCCTAGTGCCGCAACGTGTTCTGGTACTAGGCTCCGCTGTGGTACCCAACCCGGGTTCCGGGGACAGCGGGAGGTATGCGCTCTTGTCAGTTGCCAGCGGAGAGAGCAAGCGGGATAGAGAACTGCAGCACCTCTGGGCACAGACGAGGAGGAGGGAGGGGAGCACTTTGGAGCTTTGGCGCCCCCATCTCTGCAGCGTCTGGGTGCGGAGCACCCCGTGCACCCTGCCTAGGATCGGCCCTGTCTACCGGCATGCTTCTGCGTTGTGGGAGGAACCAAGCCCAAACAGGGAGTGAATACACAAGTGAAGTACCAACATACTGTATAGGTTACAAGTCTAATTAGGCCAGACACAATGCAAAAACATTGACATCAACCAAAATAGATAGCAATGCCCCTACGAGGCAGTTCATAAAATAATAATGCGACCGTATACAGTATATTGACTTCACATCATGCAGGAGTAGGAAGTCGTAGAATTATTTGTGACAAAGAGAAAAAAGAGAAAAAAGTGCTTTGCTGGCTTGTGGTTATATCACACATCATTTGGACTTAGTACCACAGTGCTACCAGGAGGGCGGTGAGACGTGGGCCAGGTGTACAATTATGCTGAGCTTGCGATAAAAGCTCAGCAGAGAAAAATGACTCCCTACCAGTACTGCTGCTGTCTACAATTTACAGGCACCCCAGTAACCTTCACTTCAGAGTGTCATGCATAGTCTTAAAGGAAAGCTCCACTATATACAGTATATGCAATGTATATACATATATACACAGTTAGGCTGCATTCACACCTAAGCGACAGCCGCGTACGCGTGTAGCGGCAGATTTGCCGCGATTACAAATGTTTCTTTTTTTTTTTTTTTTTTTCTAAAGTATTCCCATTGCTGTCTATGGGAAAACGCGCCTGTCGCGTGAAAAAAAGGGTCCGGGACTTTTTTTCAGGCGACAGGCGTTGCGCGTCTATGAGATGTGAACCATCTCCATAGACGGCAATGGGAATTCTCCCCTCTAGCGACAGAAGCGTCCCGCGTCGGGCGTTTTGTCGCTTAGGTGTGAATGCAGCCTTAGGTCCATATATATTTGGACACAGGCATATTTTCATACTTTTGGCTCTGTATAGGAAAAATGTAAAACATGTTCTATTTTTTTTTCACCGATGGAAAACAAACCGATGGGGCGCACACACGATCGGTTTGTCCGATGAAAACAGTCCATCGGTCTGTTTTCATCGGACAAACCGATCGTGTGTACAGGGCTTTAAGGTTTTTCACCTTCATGATGGTAAACAAAAGCTTCAGTGTGCAGTTCCCCCCTCAGGCCAAAACCATTGCACAAAGCAGGTAAACATAACATTGTTATTTACAAAAAAAAATTAACAAACCCTTTAGGCCCCATGCACACAAGACGCAGATGCAAACTCATCTAAACACACGTTTTCAAACGCAAAAACCGGCGTTTAAAACGTCAGTTTTGCCGCGAATTTCGCAGCGTTTTACCGCGTTTGCGTTTATAAGCGTTTAGTTAAGAAACATCATAAGACCCTCCCTAAGCTCAAAAAACAGTATTATTTAACCATTTCAGCCATTTTCTGAGACCAGAGTGAGTAGCAGCTGAGAGAGCAGCAGTGTACTTGTATTTAGCGTGTCACTTGCCACATCACCTGGCCACAAGTTATGGATTGTCCACTTGCCACGTCACCTGCCACAAGTTGCAGATTGTCCACTTGCCATGTCACCTGGCCATGTCACCTGTACACATCACCTGGCCACAAGTTGTGGATTGTCCACTTGCCATGTCACCTGGCCATGTTACCTGGCCATGTCACCTGCCACGTCACCTGTACACATCACCTGGCATGTCACCTGGCCAAAAGTTGTGGATTGTCCACTGGCCACGTCACCTGCCACAAGTTGTGGATTGTTCACTTGCCACATCACCTGGCCACGTTACTTGCCACGTCATCTGCCACAAGTTGTGAATTGTCCACTTGCCACATCACCAGGCCATGTCACCTGGCCACATCACCTGCCACAAGTTGTGGATTGTCCACTTGCCACATGACCTGGCCACGTCACCTGCCACAAGTTGTGGATTGTCCACTGGCCACGTGACCTGGCCACGTCACCTGCCACATCACCTGGCCACAAGTTGTGGATTGTCCACTGGCCACGTCACCTGGCCACATCACCTGCCACAAGTTGTGGATTGTCCACTTGCCACATGACCTGGCCACGTCACCTGCCACAAGTTGTGGATTGTCCACTGGCCACGTGACCTGGCCACGTCACCTGCCACATCACCTGGCCACATCACCTACCACAAGTTGTGGATTGTCCACTGGCCACGTCACCTGGCCACATCACCTGCCACAAGTTGTGGATTGTCCACAATGCAATGCAAGCAATTACATTTTTTTATGTATTTTTAATGGTTTTACATCATTTGCCATCATTTTTGAGATTTCTAATGTAAAAAAATAGGTCACCTTTAAAAACGCCTATAAACGAAAATCGCGGCAAAACGCCGGTACTGCGTTTTGCTGCGTTTAGCAGAGTTTTGCGCCTAAAAAGGCATAAACTTTTGTGTCTGAACCCATTTTTTTGCTTCTGAAAAAACGAGCATAAACTCACCTGCCGAAAAACGCAGAAAAACGTGACTGTGCGCATGGACACATAGGATAACATTGAATGTGTTCAGGGGCAGTTGAAAAAGCTGTCCAAATGCCTCTGAACACGCGTTTACCAGCGTCTCGTGTGCATGGGGCCTTTAAGGTGACATGGCTGTTCCTCCACAAAGTACAGTAAGAGCCGGTTCACACAGGGGCGGCACGACTTCGGGGGCGACTCGGCAAGGCGATCTTAAGACGACTTCAGAGGCGACTTGCAAAATGACTTCTGTATTGAAGTCAATGCAAGTCGCCCCGAGTCGTCCCCAAAGTCGTACAAGAACTTTTTTCTAAGTCGAAGCGACTTGAGTCGCTCCTATTAGAACGGTTCCATTGAATAGAGCGGAGTGCGATTTGTCAGGCGGCTGAGTTCCTGACGAGTCGCCCCTTTGTGAACCGGCTCTTAGTGAGCAGTGTCACCTTAAGACGGGAAGTGTGTTACTGGCAGGATCACCAACTTAAAGCGGTAGTTCACCCCCCCCCCGACACATTTTACCATCGAGACAGGCATTGTAGCGCGAGCTACAGTATGCCTGTCCCGATTTTTTTAACCCCGGACTCACCTTGTAATCGGACATCGAAGATTTCGGCTCCCGCGGGGAATGGGCGTGCCTATGGAGAGGGAGGATGATTGACGGCCGGCTCTGGCATGTCACTCTCCCCGAAGACAGCCGGAGTAGGCCTCGGCTCTTCACGGCGCCTGCGCACAGGCTATGCGCACGCGTCGTGAAGACCAAACCTATTTCGGCTATTTCCGGAGAAGCGTGACGCGCCAGAGCCGGCCGTCAATCATCCTCCGTCTCCATAGGCACGCCCATTCCCCGGTATCTTCGATGTACGACTACAAGGTGAGTACGGGGGTAAAAAATTCGGGACAGGCATACTGTAGCTCGCGCTACAATGCCTGATTTTAAGGTAAAAGAAAAAAAATATTTTTTTTTTTGGTCGATAGGGTGAACCCCCGCTTTAAGAAAAAAAAGGAAAAAAGCTTAAAAAATTAAAACGAATGCAGCCACCACTTCCAAGTGCTAATACGCTGCAATATATAACATTTTTGCTCTTGGAGTTAGCTATGCATAAAAGAAAATCTGCAACTAAATTACAAACCCGAACTCACTGTTACTTATGGCCCGTACACACGATCCGAATATCGTACGACAGATCGTCTGACTTTTTTCGCTTAATAGTCGCAAGTAGAAATTTAATAGGTTACTAAAGTCACGAAAATTCTCATACGACAGAGAAAAAATAGAAAAAAAAAATGATTTTTGGATGACAACTACACTGACTAAACGAAAATCGTACGATCCGGTATCGTACAAGGGAAATTTTCGCGCTTGTCCGATCAAATCATATCGGATGAACGTGATTGGCTCTCGGAAAGTAGCGTACACACGATCCGAAAATCGTATGATTCTTCCTCGGATGACAGTTTTCGTCCGATATTCGGATCGTGTGTACGGGCCATAAGGCATCTTACAGGTATATTTAGCATACTGTCCACTGCCGTTCCCATCCTCAGCATCAGAGGCGGCTCTAGGCTTTGCGAGGCCTTAGGCAAAACTTGACATTGGGCCCCACTCAGGCCCATGATGGGAAAAATAATTTAAGGACAAGAGCCTCTTCCCCACAACCCTGGCCGGTGGTTGTGGGGGTCTGCGGGCAGGGGGCTTATCAGAATCTGGAAGCCCTCTTTAACAAGGCGGCCCCCAGATCCTGCTCTTTAATAACTAATGGGCGGGGGCCACCCGGTGATGTCACCTGGTGAACCCGCCCCTTGTGACGACATTGACTGAGGGCATGCTGGGTCATTGACGTCACAAGGGGTGGTGTCACCGATATTCACTGGTTGTTAGGGATGCTGGCGGCCCTGCTCCTGAGTCAGGGCGCATAACGCTGCCTGAGCACATCAGCGTTAAGGTCCCCTGTTCCTCAAAAGTGGGGCAATGCATTGGGCAAGTTAGGCGTCCGCGAGGCCCCTGTGAGTGCGAGGCCTTAAGCGACCGCCTAATTTGCCTAATTAAAGAGCCGCCTCTGCTCAGCATCACCCCAAAATTTTTGGCAGCAATTTCCAGAAATATCCAATAATGTAAGTACCTGCATGCTCTAACACAACCTCCATTGAACTGCGATTGGATCTGGAGATTGGCCAGTGCATTACCAATTGAAGAGTCATGTGTTCCTCATACCCAGAAGTACAGGGCTGTGTTCTGGTAGTGCATGTACAATCAAAGCCCAGAGAAATACAAGGATCTATTGTCAGCATATTTCTTTATTTGTCCTTGTCTGTAACTTTCCTTTATACTGAACGTCTTTTGGCAGTCAGTAGACCAACATGTTTGCTGATTGTACTAATCCCTGCAACATTTTATCTCTAGACTTTGATTCAGCTGTTTAAATACAACCACGCCTAAGTGAGATCTTTAACTAACCCCAGTTTGCGTTATCTATAAAGTATTTCCTGTAATATCCTTTATTAGAGAGAATATTGTAAGTAGTGCAGTGATAGCAATGTAGGCAAAATGTTGGACCCGGGCCCAAGGACTTTTAACAGCTTGCCGACCAGCCGCCGTCGTTTTACGGCGGCAGGTCGGCTCCCCTGCGCAAGAGCACGTAGCTATACGTCGGCTCTCGTGCAGGCCACTAGGGGCGCGTGCGCGCCGCCGGAGGACGCACGCCCCCCGCTCTCTCCCTCGGCTCCCGTGCACATGCCCAGCGGGCGCGATCGCCGCGGGCACACGCGATCGCTCGTTACAGAGCGGGGACCGGGAGCTGTGTGTCTAAACACACAGCTCCCGGCCCTGTCAGGGAGCGAAATGCTGATCTTCTGTTCATACAATGTATGAACAGAAGATCAGTCATTTCCCCTACTGAGGCTACCCCCCCTACAGTTAGAATACACCCAGGGGACATACTTAACCCCTTCCCCGCTCCCTAGTGTTAACCCCTTCACTGCCAGTGGCATTTTTATAGTAATCCAATGCATTTTTATAGCACTGATCGCTATGTACGGTAAGGGGGACATGGCTGCATATATGGGGGGGGGGACATGGCTGGATATGGGGGGGGGGGATATGGCTGGATATGGGGGGGGACATGGCTGGATATGGGGGGGGGGACATGGCTGGATATGGGGGGGGGCATGGCTGGATATGGGGGGGGGACATGGCTGCATTTGTGGGGGGACATGGCTGCATTTGTGGGGGGACATGGCTGCATTTGTGGGGGGACATGGCTGCATTTGGGGACTCATTTAAAAAACAGTATCGGTATTCGGTATCGGCGAGTACTTGGAAAAAAAAGTATCGGTACTCGTACTCAGTCCTAAAAAAGTGGTATCGGGACAACCCTATTTCTTATACCACCCATAATGTTCCGTTCTGCAATATTCCTTCTTTTATATTCAATCCCAGAATCCTCTGCAGCAGCCTGTAGACCAGAGAGCCCTTGTTGAGCAATTTAGTACAGTATGCAATGTTTATCTGTTTTTGGTAGAATAATTGATTTCCTTTGTAGTGGCTCCGGCACCATACTTCACCTTCATGTGATAAACTAGGTGTCAGCATGGCGGGATGGTACACTCCCTGGGGAGCCAATTATAAGACTGCTATTTTAGAACCTTACAATGAACAGTGAATGTCAAAAGCCGTTCAGACTTTAATTTTGAGACATAAATAAGGAAACAGTCATTTCACATCCTCCGTGTCCTCGTTATCCTCATCATGTGAATATATTATCTCTATTCATCGTAGGATTATGAGTAAGAACCCATGGAAGGACACACAGCCTGGGATGAAGTCGGGAATCTGGTGGGGCATGTAGTCTATGTACATACGTGTACAGTCGTCACAAGACTGAGGCCAATTAAAACATACATCTAGTTTAACCGCTTCAGTACCAAGCTATAATACCCCATGAATTTTTTTGTTTTCAGTACTGTGACAGTTTGACTGACATTTACTCATCAATTACAGTGATACTTCGGTTTGCGAGTAACGCGGTATACAAGCGTTTTACAAGACAAGCTATATTTTAATAAAAAATCCTGACTTGATTTGCGAGTGCTGTCTCGCAGGACTCAAGCCTCTGGTGTATATATTACCATATGTGGTCAGAGGTTCGGGGCGCTGGAGAATACGGAGATGCTCGGAGACGCTCCCAGCTGGGTGGGGCGGGCGTAACGTGCGTCAGAGCCAGGGGCAGACTGACCATTCGGGCACTGCCTGAGGGCCCCATGCCACTAGGGGGCCCCATCAGGGTTGCCAAGCTCAGTAAAACCAGGGACAGTATGTAAAAATCTTTATTTTTATTTATTTTTTTATTTTTTTTACATCTGTGCCTGATATGTCCGAAACCGACATGCTTTTAATGTGAAAATCACAAGATTTTAGCTGTCCCGCCTCTGCACTGCCTCCCCTGGCGTGGTGGCCATCTGTAAGCCCGGGGGCCCCATAATCTTTCTATTGCCCAGGGGCCCCATGAGTTGTCAGTCCGCCCCTGGTCAGAGCACCCGGAAGTGTCAACAGTTTCCGCGTGTCTCCGAGCGTCACCAGCGCCCCCGCACCTCTGGCCACATACAGTACCACCAGCCAGTAGTTGGGGAACGAATCATCTGAGTTTCCATTATTTCCTATGGGGAAACTCACTTTGATATACGGGTGCTTTGGATTATAAGCATGCTTCCGGAAGGAATTACGCTTGTTATCAAAGGTATTACTATACTAATGAAAAGTCATGCAACACTGTACCCAAATTTAAGTGCCTCACAAGATCCAGACGCGGACATCTTCATCAAAGTGGGACAGTAGGGAACCAGTGACCTTGGGCTCTATTTGCACCATTTGATCCACAGTCCCCTGTACTTGGAACTGGTGGTGGCGAGGGACCTAAAGAAAGGGCTTACATGAGTGTATCTGGATTCACAAGGTAAGGGGAAAAATGGGTAGTAGCATGGTATAGAGGGAGGGGGGTGCCCCCTGTGCTCCTTAATACAGAGTGGGGGGCACTCTAATACAGGAAGTGTTACTGGCCTGATCACCAGGTGAAAACAAAAGGAAAAAGACAAAAAAAAAGAAAACTGATGCAGTCACCACACCTAATGTAAGGTAAGCTCCAATATAATACATTTTTGTTTTTGAGTTTAATATTGCTTTATGCCTATGGGGCACTACAGCTTTCTGGAGAAATAAATAGTCCTCACGTTAGGAAGGCTTGCCCGGTCACTGGTGGTGTGCTCTGATCAGCAGTGAACCCAACATTTGACCAGTCAATGGCTGTACGCTGCTTGTTCAACACTATAAACTCCTGTCATCTATCATTACCTCATTCTAGAACTGAATACCATCTGGTGCTCTCAATCCGTCTCTTCTTAAACTTTCAATACTGAATTAAGATGGAATCCCAATGGGAATTTACAGCAGTCATATTCATGATGGAGGGAAAGCAGCCAAGCTGTCTCTTTCTTCATTATGATGTCATGTCTGCCATCACAGATGAGCAGTTCCGATTGCTGTGTACAAAAATGTTTTTGTATATTCATTTAAAATGCACTATATTCACGAGAGAGATATAGATATATATAATTAGAGCTGCACGATTATGGCCAAAATGAGTATCACAAAATTTTTGCTTAGAATAAAGATCACGATTCTCGCGGCGTAAAATCTTTCACAAATATACAAAAATATTTGGGCTAACCTTACTGATTATATTTATTTATTTTTTTCAGTTCATTAAAAAAACATTTTCCCAAGAAATTGCATTTGAAAGACCGCTGTGCAAATAAAGTGTGCAACCACCATTTTATTCTCTAGGGCAGTGATGACGAACCTTGGCCCCCCAGATGTTTTGGAACCACATTTCCCATGATGCGCATGCACTTTGCAGTGTAGTTGAGCATCATAGGAAATGTAGTTCCCAAACATCTGGGGGGCCAAGGTTCGCCATCACTGCTCTAGGGTCTCTACTAATATGTATGTATGTGTGTGTGTGTGTGTGTGTATATATATATATATATATATATATATATACCCGGATTCACATACATCGGCGCATATTTATGCCGCCGTAGCGTATCTCTTTTACGCTACGCCGGCACAGCGCACAGAGGCAAGCACTGGATTCACAAAGCACTTGCTCCCACTCGCTGTTAAAGATACGCTGGGTTTCCTCGGCGTAAGCCAGTGTAGGTGGAAGTGGGCGTGAGCCATGCAAATGAGGCGTGACCCCATGCAAATGATGGGCTGAGTGTCAGACAGATACTTATAACGAATGGAGCATGCGCCGTCCCGTGGGCGCATCCCCGTGCGCATGCTCAGAATCACGTCGGAACAACTGCCTAAGATACGTCGGATCACTGCCTACGTGCTAAACGTAACCTACGCCCAGCCAGACACACGTTCAACGTAAAATACGCCGGCTTGTGTTCCCTGGTGCAGCCCTTTGCATGGATGCTGCTGAGTTACACTTCCTTTATGGGGCATAACTTTACGACGGACGTATGACTTTACGCGCACTGCGTCGGACGGACGTACGTTCGTGAATCGTCGTATCTCCCTCATTTGCATATTTGAATAGAAAATCAATGGGAGCGCCACATGCGTCCAGCGTAAATATGCGCCCACTCTACGATGGCGTAGGCAAGTTACGTCGGTGGGATGAAGCCTGTTTTTAGGCGTATCTTAGTTTTTGTGTCCGGCGCACAGATAGGACAGCGCATATTTGCACTTACGCGGCGTATCTGGAGATGCGTCGGCGCAAGTGCTTTGTGAATCCGGGCCATAATGTTTGGGGGTTCTAAGTCATTTTCTAGCAAAAATAAATAAAGATTTTTAAACTTGAAACCAACAAATGTCAGAAAAAAAAGGTTTGGTGTTTAAGTGGTTAAACTTTCCTAATTTACACACAGAAGTCTATTCCTTTGATGGAAAAGACAAATTGTTATATATATATATATATATATATATTCTCCCAAAAGTGAGTACACCCTTCACATTTTTGTAAATATTTTATTCTATCATTTCATGTGACAACACTGAAGAATTGACACTTTGCTACAATGTAGTGAGTGAGTGTACAACTTGTATAACAGTGTATCTGTTTTAAGGCCAGGTTCACACTATCCCCGCATCTAATTCACAATAGCAGGAGATTGTGACCAGCTCTCTATGTAGCTGGTTCACATATCTCTGATGCAAATTTGCCCTGTGCGTCTTCTGGTCCGTTTCAGGTCCAAATTCAGCCCAAAATTCGGGCTCAAATCACACCTGAAACGGTGAACCAGGATGCACAGGTCCCCTACTGGGAGTCAAATCGGCTTTAGGTGTGAACCGAGCCTCATGCCTCATTTTTCGGCATGTTGCCCACACACCATCTTTTTAAAAAAATGCTCTAGCAAAGCGCTGTGACGTACAACTCATACGACGGCACTATAAAGGGGAAGTTCCATGCGGATGGCGCCACCCTTTGGGCTGCTTTAGCTGATTCCGTGTTAGTAAAAGACGATTCGCGCTTTTCTGTCTGTTACAAAGTGATAAATGTGCTTACTCCATTATGAACGGTAGTTTTACCAGAACGAGCGCTCCCGTCTCATAACTTGCTTCTGAGCATGCGCAGGTTTTTAAAGTCGTTTCAGCCCACACACGATCATTTTTTACAACCCGAAAAACAACAACGTTTAAAACGTCATTAAAAAATGCAGCATGTTCAAAAAAAATTTTTTTTTTCGTTTTTCAGAACCCGAAAAATGATCTGAAGCCCACACACGATACTTTAAAATGACATTTTTTAAAAAAGAAGTTTTTTTAATGTCGAAAAATGATCGTGTGTGTACGCGGCATCACTCTAAAAACTGTGGTGATCACATATTTCTCTAGCCAGGTCAGAGATGGCGACTGTTGATGGAGTAGAGATGGGGATCATGCGTAGTGAACGATCTTGAAGATAATGGCATTAGATGATGTCCTATGGTTCAAGGGAATCGACTTTTGAAAAGAGCGTTTTACCAGATGCAAAAATCTTTTAGTAGACAATAGTCTAGTTTTGGTCACAACAAGCTATTTTACCACGTGGGGGCCATGGCATTAAGCATGGGCTGGTGTTATTGTAAGCGAAGGGTTGTGAGTTCAAATCCTTAGATAATTACATTTTCAGACATCTTTGTTGAAGATTTAGGCAGCAGTTGAGATTTGTGCCTTGTGGTTCAAGAGAATCGACTGTTGAAACTACATTTTTACCAGAGGAAAAGATCCCTTATGCCCTGTACACACGATCGGTTCGTCTGATGAAAACGAACCGATGGATTTTTTCATTAGATATCCGATGAAGCTGACTTTTATCAGTCTTGCCTACACACCATCGGTTAAAAATCCGATCGTGTCCAACGCGGTGACGTAAAACACAACGACGTGCTGAGAAAAATGAAGTTCAATGCTTCCGAGCATGCGTCGACTTGATTCTGAGCATGCGTAGATTTTTGACCGATGGATTTCCCCACAGACGATCGCTTTTTTCTATCGTTTTTTTTAACCATGCCAAAAATTTAAAACCGGTTCTACTTTTTTTCATCGATGGGGGGGGAAAAAACTGATGGGGCCCACACACGATCGGTTCGTCCGATGAAATCGGTCTGTTTTTCATCAGACGAACCGATCGTGTGTACAGGACATTAGATTACTTTCACACTGGTGCTGTGCCGCGTTAGCGGTAAAACACACTTGTTTTAGCGGAACTTTACTGCTGTTTTGGCAGCACTTTTTCAGGCACTTTTGAAGCACTGCCCATGCATTCCAATGGGCAGGGGTGGTTTAGTTGTATACAGCGCTCCCAAACATGCTGTTTGCAGGATTTTCTTTTTTTCCGTCCCACAAGCACACCGCGCCAGTGTGATAGCACTCAGGCTTTCACACTGGGTTGGCATGGAAGGTGGTTTTCAGGCGCTTTTCATGTGCTATTTTTGGCGCTAAAATGCTTGAAAAATGCCTAGCCTTGGTGATCTCGCCACTAGCACATCTCCTGTATTAGTGTTCCCACTCTGGATGAAGGAGCGCAGGGAGCACCTTTGGGCAGCAGTATTGGGAGGAGGAGACTGGTAGATGTACTAGCAGATTTAGGTACACTTATAAATTGACAAGGTGAGCCCATGCATCATAAACGGTTCTATCTGGGAAAATCCAGTCCTCAGAGGTCGGTTGGTTGGTGTTGGCATTGGGATGGGATTGGTTGTCTGTACGGATCAAGATAAGATTGTTTCCAGATCCCGCCGCTCTTGTCTGCTAACTCATTGTAGAAGATGAACAGTGATGTCCATAAAAAGTGTGAATGACGTTCCCACTGTGTGATCTGTATCTTTGTTGTCTTATCTGACAGCACCTTGAACCTAGTAACCATCAGAGAAGCTTTATGAGAACAATTCTAAAACACACAATGGCCGTGTCTTACTGCATGTCTGTGTGTAAACTGGCAGCAGTTAAAGAGGAGTTCTGCCCGCCCCTTTAAAAAATAAGTCAGCAGCTACACATACTGTAGCTGCTGACTTTTACCATTAGGACACTTACCTGTCCCGGAGTCCAGTGATATCGGCACCGCAGCCATTGTTTACATCTGCTGGTCAGGTGCCGCCGCCATTGCTGGTGAGGGAACCCAGCAGTGTAGCCTTTTGGCTTCACAGCCGGGTCCCTACTGTGCATGCGCGAAGCTCACTGTGCTCCAGTGCCATCTTAATAGCATCATGGGCCCCTGGGCAAAGTAATGCTCTGGGGCCCCTACAATGGAGACAATTTTGGGGCATCATGGGCTCAAGGACCAGCTGCTTTGGGGAAAGTGCAGGGCCATCCCATGTAGCTGGGGCCCCTGGACAGTGCCCAGGTGTGCCCACTCTTTAAGACAGCCCTGTACTGTCACCATCCAAGACCAATAAAACACCGCCACAGCCCGCAAGCATAACATCTTAACCTTAAAGGGACACTAAAGGTTCCCGTTTAAAAAAAAAAAAACATGTTATAATTGCCTCCACTGTGCAGCTCGTTTTGCATACAGTGGCCCCGATCCTCGTCTTCTGGGGTCCCTCAGCGGCTGTATTGGCTCCTCCCCATATCAGCTAACCCCCTTCATGGGAAGTTCTCTCCCAACGGGGTTAGCTTGCAGGCACGCTCCTGTGATACAGCTGGTGGCCAAAGCCTCCGACTGTATCACACGGCTACGCGCTGGGACAATTTTGGGGCATTGTGGGCTCAAGGACCAGCTGCTTTGGGGAAAGTGCAGGGGGGGGGGCCCTGGACAGTGCCCAGGTGTGCCCTCTCATTAAGACAGCCCTGCTGTGCTCTCTTCCAGCATAAGCGGAAGGAGAAGGGGGGCTGAGCTGCTGACGTGGCCCGGTCTCCTGGAAGTGGGGACAGGTTACCTGTAAAAAACAGGTACCCCCCCCCCCTAAAAGGTGCCAAATGTGGCACCAGAGTGGGGGGGGGAAATCGGATAAGCGGAAGTTCCACTTTTGGGTGGAACGCTGCTTTAAAGACAAACTGTAGGCTCTCCATGGTCTTCTTTTTTTTTTATATACACAGGACAGAGGTTAGTTACGTATAAATAATATTATGAGTGTGTTAAATTGTATATAAATATGTTTCCTGTTTAATGCCTGTAGTCTCTGAGCATCTCTTGTATCCTGTCTCCAGTCTCTGAGCATCTCTTGTATCCTGTGTACAGTCTCTGAGCATCTCTTGTATCCTGTCTCCAGTCTCTGAGCATCTCTTGTATCCTGTCTCCAGTCTCTGAGCATCTCTTGTATCCTGTCTCCAGTCTCTGAGCATCTCTTGTATCCTGTCTCCAGTCTCTGAGCATCTCTTGTATCCTGTCTCCAGTCTCTGAGCATCTCTTGTATCCTGTCTCCAGTCTCTGAGCATCTCTTGTATCCTGTCTCCAGTCTCTGAGCATCTCTTGTATCCTGTCTCCAGTCTCTGAGCATCTCTTGTACCATGCCCGCAGTCTCTGAGCATCTCATGTACCATGCCCGCAGTCTGAGCATCTCATGTACCATGCCCGCAGTCTCTGAGCATCTCATATACCATGCCCGCAGTCTCTGACCATCTCTTGTATTATGCCCATAGTCTTTGACTGTATCCTGCTGTGTGTCTGCTGTCTCTGATAATGAATACTTACTGTATTTTGAGTGTGGAACCTTTTGTGTGTGGCACCTTTGGTGATGTCGAGGGCCGCATTTGAGGCCCCCCCCATATGAAGAAAGTTGACACCCACTGGTCTATGGGATTGTAACATTTTGAGGAATTGAAATAATGATACATTTTTGATTCTGTTCCTTTCTTCTATGATAAAGGTTGTGATATGCTAAAATATTAAAAATAAATAAAAAAATAAAATATGAGTTAAAATTCTGTCCAAAATGTCCTTTTAGTCCATGGATGTGATAATGTTGCTGATTAAAAACACTGGGGGGCTTCAAAGACAATGTATTAATGTCTCCCTGGTCATCATGAGTCATGGGGTGACTGTATACTCTCTGGTAACTCAATACAGATGGAATGACCCATCCATCATCCGGTGAGAGCAGAATGATGGCGGGGGAGGGAGTGACATATGCTCATATGTTTTCCACGCTAAAGATTTTTTTATAGTTCTTTTCAAGTACCCAATGGTGGTTGATAGAAAAATGTTTAAAAGTAAACCAATCACTAAAAGTGTTACTAAAGGTTTGTTTTAAAAAAAAAAAAATTGCCCCCTTTGTACAGGGGTTTTGCACAGAGTGGCCTCAATCCTTCTCTTCTGGGGTCGCTTAGCGGCGCTCCTGGCTCCTCCTCTTGAGGACCCGTGACAGCAGCTGGAGCTGCTGTGCTCGTTATTGTCAATGGAAAGATCAGGTTCAGGTAAGTAAACAGGGGGGCTGCTACAGCACGGAAGGTTTTTCACTTTAATGCGTAGAATGCATTAAGTTTAAAAACACTGAGATTCTACAACCCTTTTAAGGCAATAAGCAGCACAGTGCAAAGATGTTTGTTGGGGGCCAAGATTTTGTGACATCCAATTTTGGAGATGTTTTTGTGCTTCAGAAGCTTGTTGATGTCAATGGGTTGCCATAATACGAATACATAACTGGTGTATTACCACCCTACAAACAATACTCCCCACCTCTTGGGAATAGCTGCAGCAATTTTTTTTTTTTTTTGTTATCTAAATGACCCAAATACTCATCTAAATCCATGGTCGCATAACACAGCCGGTCCCAAGTCTTGCTACAGAGTGGAAGAATTCTTCTCTTCTTGAGCTGTCCACATTATAGGGTGACCACGTGTCCTGGATTGCCCGGGACAGTCCCACATTTTGCAGTTCTGTCTTGGGTCCCAGGCACCTTCAATCCAGTACAAATACAGTGTCCCGGAATGAAACTGACACAGCCACCTGATGAGCCGACGGTGGAAACTGTCTGTTTACCAGCCCAGTGTGTTTGCCCTGCGCCCAACCAGGGCGCAGTAAAAGCTGGTTGTTAAGGAGCGGGGCTGGGAAGCCGACATCCTTAACAACTGATGGGTCATCGGCTGTCAATGGACTTCCCCGCTGACAGCTGAATATTAAAAAAAATAAGCTGTCAAAAAAAAAAAATGGCGTGGGGTCCCCCACCCCTAGTCCATTCCAGACCCTTTGGGTATCCAGATTCTGATAATCCTCCTGCCTGCATGCCACCACAGCCACCATCCAGGGTAAGATGGGGACAAGGTGCTTTGGGGGTGGGGATGCAGTGCCCGAGGGGTCTGGTATGGACTAGGGGAGGGGGCACTATGCTTGTTGTGCTCCTTTTTTTTCTTTCAAGTCAATTTAAATGTGATTTGACTTGTGTGTTTGTTTTGTTTTTTTTTCTTTTCATTTTTGCTGCAGCATGTTCTATACATGGTACACATGCAACACTTTACAGGCAGACTAACGGGACCCCCAGGCACTATATTTAGAGGAATTGTTCATTTTTATTGTTGCACCTTAAGCATAATTTGAATCGCTGCTCCTGAAAAAATTGTAAAAACATTTTTTTTGCATTGATACATGTCCCCCAAGGCAGTACCCGGACCCCATACCCCTATTATGGCCAATTATTTGCATTTAAGAGGGGGTCCAGGTGGAGCCGCTTATTCCCAGCTGCCAATTGGGAGGAGTTTTCCCCTCGCGGGGCATGCTGGGGAGGGGTATTTCTGTGGCGGAGGCCATTGTTCGGTGTTCTTCGCGGGTTCCTGGTTCCAGGTGCGGCACCCACCTTTAGGGTGTGCGCACATCCCAGAAATTCTAAGTGGCGCTCTGGCTGCCAGGCCTGTGAGACACACAGTTCAGTGTTTATTTTATTTAGTAGATCAGCCTCAGTATCTTTTTAAATATTTGTGCCCAATTGCAGATTTTTGTGCTATTTATACACATCTTGGTTTACTTTGGACATTTAACATGGCAGGATGTAATATTTCCTCTCTCTCCTGGGTGAAGCTGAAGCCAGTGACAGGGCCTAATGGATGCCATGCTAATGTCCCAGTAACCCGTTCAGTTTATACATAGTAATCCCTGTACTCAGCCTGATTCATACATGAGGGGAACATCTGGATTAAAACTTTAACGGATCGCACAACAAATTCTTTGTCTCACATTACAACATTCGCCTTTTTTTCTTTGTGCTTTCTTTAGAGATTAAAATGCAGCGTTACTGTACCGATTTAAAGTGAACCCTTCTACTCCCCGAATATTTAGTAGAATCTTCATAATCCACCCCATCAGCTTTTTCAGCGGCAGTTCTTCTTTCCCCATCCCATGTAGACTAAACCAAGCTGCTACAGATATGCAAATTATGACTTTTCGTCAAAAGTCAACAGCTAAGCCTTCATCTCCATTATTTTATTTATTTTATTATTTTTATTTTATTTTTTTATTTTATTTTCTTTTATTTTATATTAATTTTATTTTTATTTTAGGTTTTGGCTAAGGCCTCACAAAGCCTAGAGCCGCCTCTGACCAGGAGGAATATATTTTCATTGCAGCATCTAGCAGAGAACGGCAGACCTCTAGGATATGTGAGGAATTTGCAGTGTATTTGTTAAAGGAACACTCAGTGGCCCAGATTCAGGTAGATCCGCGCAATATTTGCGTGGGCAAAGACCAAAGATTTTTCTCTGCGCCCACGCAAATATTTTGATTTGCCCGCGATTCACGGAGCAGTAGCTCCGTAAATTGCGCGGGCGCTATGCTAATTAGCCCTGCGTAAGGGCGCCTAATGTAAATGATCCCGCCGGGGGCGGGAATCATTTAAATTAGGCGCGCTCCCGCACCGAGCGAACAGCGCATGCTCCGTCGGGAAACTTTCCCGACGTGCATTGCGGCAAATGACGTCGCAAGGACGTCATTTGCTTCTAAGTGAACGTGAATGGCGTCCAGCGCCATTCACGAATCACTTACGTAAACGACGTGAAATTTAAATTTCACGAGCGGGAAGGGCGGCTATACTTTAGCATTGGCTGCTCCTACTATGAGTAGGAGCAGCCTTACGCTAAAGTTGCCGTACGGAAACTCCATACCTTGCGTGCGCAGGGCCCGCGCAACTTTTGTGAATCGGTGGTAGTATGCAATTTGCATACTATACGCCGATCACAATGGCCGCGCATATCCTAGGCCTGTCATATCCTAGGCTGCAGTCCGCGTAGCGATGTTCCTGAATCAGGGGCATTCGCTACGCGGGAGCAAAACAGCTATTGCTCCGCGCAACCGCTTCTTGAATCTGGGCCAGTGTCTATAATTCTCCAGCTCTGGTCATAAACTTGGAAGGACAGAATTCAAAAGGTAGCAGTAGGAGGTCCATGGGCAGGAAACTGATCAGCTACAAATCGATGGCTGATATTGATTACTTCCGCTGACAGTACAGTCCATTAGGTATGTTAGTTCTTCCCCCTGTCATAGCTCGGTGCTGTTGGTTTTAGAGATCGGGTCACAGAGCTGCAGAACAGGGAGAGGCAAGTGTAAACATGCACCTCCCTACTCTGCCTAGTGACACAGTCACTGATCGTCTGTCCCCTCCTCATCGTGAGTAGCGATCAGTGATGTGTCACCGTAAGCCACGCCCCCTAACAGTTAGAATCACTCCCTAGGACACACTTAACCCCTTTCAGCGCCACCTAGTGGTTAACCCCTTCACTGCCAGTGTAATTTTCCCAGTAATCGGTGCATTTTTATAGCACTGTAAAAATGACAATGGTCCCAAAAATGTGTCAAAAGCATCCCATGTGTCCGCCATAGTCACGATAAAAATCGCTGATCGCCGATATTTCTAGTAAAAAAAAATTATAATAAAAATGCCATAAACCTATCCCCTATTTTGTAGACACTATAACTTTTGCGCAAACCAATCAATATACGCTTCTTCCGATCAGTATAGGTTGTGTTATGTCCCTTTAACATTTCTGTGGACGGGGGGATTCCCAAGTAACGGGATCTGGGTGCGTCCATTGCAGAACACTCATGTGGAAATGACTCCTGGGGAAGCATTCGGCCATCACAGAGAATGAATCATTCTATTTATAAAACAAAGTGTTACTTCCTGTAGTGTATTGTGAAAATAGGATCTGGTATGTCTCCGTAAATAGTACTCTGCTCTGTGGATGTCAGTATAGCCCCAATTCCTGGACCTTCACCCCTCGGATCACCCCAATTCCTGCACCTTCACCCCTCGGATCACCCCAATTCCTGCACCTTCACCCCTCAGATCACCCCAATTCCTGCACCTTCACCCCTCAGATCACCCCAATTCCTGCGCCTTCACCCCTCAGATCACCCCAATTCCTGGACCCTTCACCCCTCAGATCACCCCAATTCCTGCACCTTCACCCCTCAGATCACCCCAATTCCTGCGCCTTCACCCCTCAGATCACCCCAATTCCTGCACCTTCACCCCTCAGATCACCCCAATTCCTGCACCTTCATCCCTCAGATCACCCCAATTCCTGCACCTTCACCCCCCAGATCACCCCAATTCCTGCACCTTCATCCCTCAGATCACCCCAATTCCTGCACCTTCACCCCTCAGATCACCCCAATTCCTGCGCCTTCACCCCTCAGATCACCCCAATTCCTGCACCTTCATACCTCAGATCACCCCAATTCCTGCACCTTCATACCTCAGATCACCCCAATTCCTGCACCTTCACCCCTCAGATCACCCCAATTCCTGCACCTTCACCCCTCAGATCACCCCAATTCCTGCACCTTCACCCCTCAGATCACCCCAATTCCTGCACCTTCACCCCTCAGATCACCCCAATTCCTGCACCTTCACCCCTCAGATCACCCCAATTCCTGCACCTTCACCCCTCAGATCACCCCAATTCCTGCACCTTCACCCCTCAGATCACTCCATCCCTGTCCCATTGCAGAGATTTCCCTTCACTTCCTGCCCCATAGCCAAACAGGAAGTGAGAGGAAATCTATTCAAATTAAGGGAATCCATTGCCCCCCCCCATGCCATCAGAACTAGTGTCCCCACTCGAACATTTCAGGCCAGGTCTTAAACAGCAAGGGGTGTGACCTTGACAGGAAGGGGTGGGTCATATTTAAATTAGGGGGTACCAGAGTTTAGTCAGGCCTAGGGCAGCACAAAACCTAAATACACCACTGCCGATGAGATGAGCTTCTTGACCTGTACAGCAGAGCTGGAGTGTGGAAGAAAGAAGCAGCTCAAGGAGCCAGTGCTGACAAGGAGCACATTGATAGGAGGAGAAAGCGGAGTTCACAAGCATGAGCTCATCACTGTGCTTCTTTTCCTTCACTATCCAGTGACATGATTGGGGTGGATACATGACGGCCTGGGCTCAGAGTAATGATTTGACTAATGCTGGCTGTCATTCAAACTAGAAGAATGAGGACATCTTGTGGCGGAAGAAAAGAAGTACTGGGGGTGGGGGAGCTCTGGATTGATGATGAATATTGCAACAAAAGGTGTTTTCCAATTTTTATTTTTTAATTGGCTATTCATTTAAAAAAAAAAAATTTGTTCAGCTTTATATTTGCCCAAAATTGTGGAAAAGCCATACATTTTTATACTATGCCATCCAAATAAGTGAATACAGAGAGACCACATAGAATACAAATCAAATAGAGCAAAAAAGTGTAGGCATACGGAACAGATATGCAGCGACTTTCAGGGTAATAAGCACTCTGGGTTTGTATAAAACAATTGTGTTATTACCCTAGAAGTTATATCTGGACTGTACACCTCCCCCTTTTTTGCTCGCCCCATTTGAGTCGCCATCAGTGGCTTCTTTCTCTATTGGTCATCCATTGACATAACAGCTCAGTGGGAATATATTGGAATGCTATACTTTATGTTTATTTCTATCATGATTTTGTTTAGATAATTTCCTGAATAGTACTAAATATTGTTGGCTCCTGAGGAAGTAGATAGCATGCATGAAACGCGTTGGGCCATTGAAAACTCACACCATGTGATATGAATGTACTATTCGAATAGTAGTGGATTTTTAATAGTTGTATTTCGATATTCTACAAATGATGTATATCGCAATGAAAAATAAATATTGTTTTTATAAATGTTACTAATTATACAATATTCATTTTTTATGTAAAGATGATGTGCCGCCAAAGTCCCAATGGTATTTTTTCTTCACTTTTCTACAATTTCTAGGATACATTGAAGATGAAGTGTAGGATGTAATAAAACAAAGCACTAGACGGCACCTCAGATATTATAAATCACTCTGTTGGTCTTGTATCCTTTGTTCTGTGTTGCTTTGATGAGTCTGTGTTCCCTTCATTAAAAATAAATAGGTCAATAAGTTAATTGCATTTATGAAAGTTCAAGAAAACTTCAAAGAAAGCCGTTCGCTCCCCTTGTGTCGGAAAAACATAGAGCTGACGATTCTGCCGGAGATCGGGCACATGCCAGGCCGCTATACACGACCCTATCCTTCCAATCTAAGATATGTGGCAGATCTGGTTTGTGTGATAGTCACCTGGAGGTGACATGTTCCAGACTGCCCCACTCTGTTCATTGTGCTATAGGTGACATATTCCAGACTGCCCCACTCTCTATGCATTGCCAGCCCCCTTGGTTTCAGTGAGGAGACTAATCGCCAAGTATATCCCCCTGGAGCGGTTACTCCCTTTCCCGAGCCGCTGTACTAACTATCAGTGTGAAAAATATATATCGCAATAGTGTTTATTTTCCTTAAAAGAAGTTATATCAGATATGATGTTTTAAAAGTTACAACTCGGCATTGGAGAGGAGACCAATAGGTATTCAATTGCCATCCCCCCCTTGCTCCTCTCATTCCAACCCCCCCCCCCCCCCCTTGTCCTTGTTTTACTGAAGGAACCAAATATGACTTTGAAGAGAAACCCTTGCAGAGTTGAGAATGGAACCCTGTACATGGACATTCCACAATGGACTCTCATGCCTGTATGACACGTGGACTTGCAAGGAGAACGTGTGCAGTACAGACGTCACAGGGGCGTGTAATAAGGGGCTGAATTGTATAGACTGAACCAATCAAATGTGCTTACGTTTGTGATGTCATGTTAATAAAGGAGCCGCACAGGCTCCACCTCTTCCTCTTGAGGTTGAACACTGGAAAGGTGAAGATGTAGATTTTTTCTCTCTGGTCTGCATGTTTCACTATTATGATTTGGGTCAAATGGCAGAAATGGGGTTCACCCTGAGGTTGTATCAGGGGTCAATCATTATCAGTACTGCGATCTCCCCCGCTGTGCTTTTGTGTTCTGACAGGGGGCGCACCCTGTCAGAACACAAAAGCACAGCGGGGGAGATCACCCGCCAGAACACTCCAGTCTGTGTTCTCAGCGCTGATCGGGAGCCAATCGGCAGACCTTTTTCAGTCTTGACTCTTCGATAGAAGCCGGCTGAATGTCTGGCCTCTGTCGGGCCGGCTGCGGTACACACGGGGTGAATATCAATTGAACCGGCCGATGCCTCCTGTCATTCGGCCCGCGTGTTCTAGGTTTAAGACTTGCATTGAGAGAAGAATCAGCAAATAACAACCCTTGTTACAAAGCCTGAGTACAGAATGAGAAAATATGTCTCCCCCATGTACATAGAGTTACAAATCATTACATAAAAACAAGGCTTACAAAACATCAGCACATACTGATAAGATTATTTCTACCCAGCTGGTCTCTTTTACAGGTTTGTTCTAAAAATAAAGCAAAACATTGAAGTGGACTGACATTCCCTTTAAGTCCCGTTGATGACCTGAGCCAATGAAAAGGTCAATCCATGTAATGATCCATCTATGGCACCCTGCTAATGATCATCATAACAGAGGCCTTCTAATCCTCTACTATCTGAGCAGAATTGTCTTCTGACAAATAAAAGGATCTGAGTAGTTAAGCATCTGGATGAAATCACAGTCAGGGGATTTCGAGTGTTTATCCACTTTGATTGCCATACACAGGACTTCAGCCCTCCCAATCACGGGGAGGGGAGCTTTACTTGGCTGTATTGCTCAGTTCCTAGAGAGAGAGTGTGTGTGGGCGTGTGCCTTCACCTACAGATTCGGGTCCAGGGAGATCGCTGAGGAAAGGGACAGAATATGTGGGGTAAAGGAGCAAAAGAAGCCCTTGACTTTATGTTCTTAACCACTTCAGCCCCGGAGGATTTGGCTGCCGAATGACCGCACCACTTTTTGCGATTCGGCACAGCGTCGCTTTAACTGACAATTGCGCGGTCCTGCGACGTGGCTCACAAACAAAATTGGCGTCCTTTTTTTCCCCACAAATAGAGCTTTCCTTTGGTGGTATTTGATCACCTCTGCGGTTTTTATTTCATGCGCTATAAACTAAAAAAATTTGCGTCATTTAAAAAAAATATATATATATATATATATTTTTTACTTTTTCTATAATAAATATCCCCCAAAAATATATAAAAAAACACATTTTTTTTCTCAGTTTAGGCCGATAGGCCGATACGTATTCTTCTACATATTGTTGGTTTAAAAAAATCATCGTAATAAGTGTATATTGATTGGTTTGCGCAAAAGTTATAGCATCGAATTATGGCATTTTTATTAATATATATATTTTTTTTTTTACTAGTAATGGCGGCTATCAGTGATTTTTATTGTGACTGCGACATTATGGTGGACACTTTTGACGCTATTTTGGGGCCATTCACATTTTATACAGCAATCCGTGCTCTAAAAAAAATGCACTGATTACTGTATAAATGTGACTGGAAGGCAAGGGGTTAACCCCTAGGGGGCGATCAAGGGTTTAAGTGTATCCTAGGGAGTGATTCTAACTTTGTGGGGCCCGGGCCACTGCTCCCGATGACAGGGAGCAGTAGATCAGAGTCTTGTCACTAGGCAGAACAGGGAGATGCCTTGTTCACACAGGCATCCCCCCCGTTCTGCAGCTCGGTGACACGATTGTGGGACACCAGCAGAGACCGAGTCCGGGGGTCTCGGTCACGGACAGGGCCGGCCTTAGGTGTTCAGGCGCCCTGTGCGAGCTAATCCTGTGGAGCCCCCCCCCCAGACCGCTAGACAATACACACTGACCGCTACAAAATACACACACTGACACTACAGCATTGGTGCATTTTACTATAGATCCATTGATGGACTACAAGGTCCAGCATTTTACTATAGGAGGTATTGGTGGACTACAAGGCCCAGCATTTTACTATAGGAGGTATTGGTGGACTACAAGGCCCAGCATTTTAGTCCCACCAATGCCTCCTATAGTAAAATGCTGGGCCTTGTAGTCCACCAGGATTCCCTTTACCTTATATTGGTCCCCCCTTGATTATATCAGGGAACCCACCCATCAGTGTCCCCTTCCCCACGAAAGACCCCCATTAAACTGCCTTACCGAGAGCCGCTTTGAGCCAGGAAGTGTGGGAGCCGGAGTTTGGGGGGTGGAGCTCCTCTACTGTCGTTTTCCTTCCTTTCAGTGTGTGGAGAAGTGTGTCGGCTAAACACAGGATTCAGGACACATCCAAACTGGTACACTCGCTCACAGGGCTGCTGTTAGCATACAGCCACCCCCTGAGGATGGAGAGAGGTGAGGTGAGGTGAGAGAGAGAGAGAGAGAGAGATTAAAAAAAAGAGTAGGAGAGAGGAGGGGGTGAGAGGGGGGAGAGAGATTAAACAAAGAGTGGGAGTGAGGAGGGGGTGGAGAGAGAGAGATTAAAAAAAAGAGTGGGAGAGAGGAGGAGGTGAGGGGGAGAGAGGGGTGAGAGAGAGAGGGGGGTGAGTTGGTGAGGATGAGAGAGAGGGTGGATTAAAGAGTGGTGGGAGAGAGGAGGGGGTGAGAGGGGGGAGAAAGAGGGGGTTGGGCGAGTTGGTGGGGGGTGAGGATGAGAGAGAGAGAGAGGGGGGATTAGAGAAAGAGTGGTGGGTGGGAGAGAGGAGGTGAGCGAGGGGCTAAGTGAGAGGTGGGGGATTAGAGAAAGAGTGGTGGGTGGGAGAGAGGAGGTGACCGAGGGGCTAAGTGAGAGAGTGAGGAGGGGTGACACAGAGGAAGGGGGGTAAGCTGACACAGAGGAGAGTGGGGTGAGACAGAGGAGAGTGGGGTGAGACTACACAGAAGAGAGGGGGTAAGCTTACACAGAGGAGGGTGACACAACAGAGGAGGGGGGTGACACAACAGAGGAGGGGGGTGACACAACAGAGGGGGGGTGACACAACAGAGGAGAGGGGGGTGACACAACAGAGGAGAGGGGGGGTGACACAACAGAGGAGAGGGGGGGTGACACAACAGAGGAGAGGGGGGGTGACACAACAGAGGAGAGGGGGGGTGACACAACAGAGGAGAGGGGGGGGTGACACTACAGAGGAGAGAGAGGGGTGACACTACAGAGGAGAGGGGGGGTGACACTACAGAGGAGAGGGGGGGTGACACTACAGAGGAGAGGGGGGGTGACACTACACAGGAGAGGGGGGGTGACACTACAGAGGAGAGAGAGGGGTGACACTACAGAGGAGAGAGAGGGGTGACACTACAGAGGAGAGGGGGGGTGACACTACACAGGAGAGGGGGGTGACACTACACAGGAGAGGGGGGGTGACACTACACAGGAGAGGGGGGTGACACTACAGAGGAGAGGGGGGGTGACACTACAGAGGAGAGGGGGGGTGACACTACAGAGGAGAGGGGGGGTGACACTACAGAGGAGAGGGGGGGTGACACTACAGAGGAGAGGGGGGTGACACTACAGAGGAGAGGGGGGGTGACACTACAGAGGAGAGGGGGGGTGACACTACAGAGGAGAGGGGGGGGTGACACTACAGAGGAGAGGGGGGGTGACACTACAGAGGAGAGAGGGGGGTGACACTACAGAGGAGAGGGGGGGTGACACTACAGAGGAGAGGGGGGGTGACACTACAGAGGAGAGAGAGGGGTGACACTACACAGGAGAGGGGGGGTGACACTACAGAGGAGAGAGAGGGGTGACACTACAGAGGAGAGGGGGGGTGACACTACAGAGGAGAGGGGGGGGTGACACTACACAGGAGAGGGGGGGTGACACTACAGAGGAGAGAGAGGGGTGACACTACAGAGGAGAGGGGGGGTGACACTACAGAGGAGAGAGAGGGGTGACACTACAGAGGAGAGGGGGGGTGACACTACAGAGGAGAGAGAGGGGTGACACTACAGAGGAGAGAGGGGGGTGACACTACAGAGGAGAGAGGGGGGTGACACTACAGAGGAGAGAGAGGGGTGACACTACAGAGGAGAGGGGGGGTGACACTACAGAGGAGAGAGAGGGGTGACACTACAGAGGAGAGAGAGGGGTGACACTACAGAGGAGAGGGGGGGTGACACTACAGAGGAGAGGGGGGGTGACACTACAGAGGAGAGGGGGGGTGACACTACAGAGGAGAGAGAGGGGTGACACTACAGAGGAGAGGGGGGGTGACACTACAGAGGAGAGAGAGGGGTGACACTACAGAGGAGAGGGGGGGTGACACTACAGAGGAGAGAGAGGGGTGACACTACAGAGGAGAGGGGGGGTGACACTACAGAGGAGAGGGGGGGTGACACTACAGAGGAGAGAGAGGGGTGACACTACAGAGGAGAGGGGGGGTGACACTACAGAGGAGAGAGAGGGGTGACACTACAGAGGAGAGGGGGGGTGACACTACAGATGAGAGGGGGGGTGACACTACAGAGGAGAGGGGGGGTGACACTACAGAGGAGAGAGAGGGGTGACACTACAGAGGAGAGGGGGGGTGACACTACAGAGGAGAGAGAGGGGTGACACTACAGAGGAGAGGGGGGGTGACACTACAGAGGAGAGGGGGGGTGACACTACAGAGGAGAGGGGGGGTGACACTACAGAGGAGAGAGAGGGGTGACACTACAGAGGAGAGGGGGGGGTGACACTACAGAGGAGAGAGAGGGGTGACACTACAGAGGAGAGGGGGGGTGACACTACAGAGGAGAGGGGGGGTGACACTACACAGGAGAGGGGGGGTGACACTACAGAGGAGAGAGAGGGGTGACACTACAGAGGAGAGGGGGGGTGACACTACAGAGGAGAGAGAGGGGTGACACTACAGAGGAGAGGGGGGGGTGACACTACAGAGGAGAGAGAGGGGTGACACTACAGAGGAGAGAGGGGGGTGACACTACAGAGGAGAGGGGGGGTGACACTACAGAGGAGAGGGGGGGTGACACTACAGAGGAGAGGGGGGGTGACACTACACAGGAGAGAGAGGGGTGACACTACAGAGGAGAGGGGGGGTGACACTACACAGGAGAGGGGGGGGTGACACTACACAGGAGAGGGGGGGTGACACTACACAGGAGAGGGGGGGGTGACACTACACAGGAGAGGGGGGGTGACACTACAGAGGAGAGGGGGGGTGACACTACAGAGGAGAGGGGGGGTGACACTACACAGGAGAGGGGGGGTGACACTACACAGGAGAGGGGGGGTGACACTACAGAGGAGAGGGGGGGTGACACTACACAGGAGAGGGGGGGTGACACTACACAGGAGAGGGGGGGTGACACTACACAGGAGAGGGGGGGTGACACTACAGAGGAGAGGGGGGGTGACACTACAGAGGAGAGGGGGGGTGACACTACACAGGAGAGGGGGGGTGACACTACACAGGAGAGGGGGGGTGACACTACACAGGAGAGGGGGGTGACACTACACAGGAGGGGGGGGGGTGACACTACACAGGAGAGGGGGGTGACACTACAGAGGAGAGGGGGGGGTGACACTACAGAGGAGAGGGGGGGTGACACTACAGAGGAGAGGGGGGTGACACTACAGAGGAGAGGGGGGGTGACACTACAGAGGAGAGGGGGGGTGACACAACAGAGGAGAGGGGGGGTGACACTACAGAGGAGAGAGAGGGGTGACACTACAGAGGAGAGGGGGGGTGACACTACAGAGGAGAGAGAGGGGTGACACTACAGAGGAGAGGGGGGGGTGACACAACAGAGGAGAGGGGGGTGACACAACAGAGGAGAGGGGGGGTGACACAACAGAGGAGAGGGGGGGTGACACAACAGAGGAGAGGGGGGGTGACACAACAGAGGAGAGGGGGGGGTGACACAACAGAGGAGAGGGGGGTGACACAACAGAGGAGAGGGGGGGTGACACTACAGAGGAGAGGGGGGGTGACACTACAGAGGAGAGGGGGGGTGACACTACACAGGAGAGGGGGGGTGACACTACAGAGGAGAGGGGGGGTGACACTACAGAGGAGAGGGGGGGTGACACTACACAGGAGAGGGGGGGTGACACTACAGAGGACAGGGGGGGTGACACTACACAGGACAGGGGGGGTGACACTACACAGGAGAGGGGGGGTGACACTACAGAGGAGAGGGGGGGTGACACTACAGAGGAGAGGGGGGGTGACACTACACAGGAGAGGGGGGGTGACACTACACAGGAGAGGGGGGGTGACACTACAGAGGAGAGAGAGGGGTGACACTACAGAGGAGAGGGGGGGTGACACTACAGAGGAGAGGGGGGGTGACACTACACAGGAGAGGGGGGGTGACACTACACAGGAGAGAGGGGTGACACTACAGAGGAGAGGGGGGGGTGACACTACAGAGGAGAGAGAGGGGTGACACTACAGAGGAGAGGGGGGGGTGACACTACACAGGAGAGGGGGGTGACACTACACAGGAGAGGGGGGGTGACACTACAGAGGAGAGAGAGGGGTGACACTACAGAGGAGAGGGGGGGTGACACTACACAGGAGAGGGGGGGTGACACTACACAGGAGAGGGGGGGGTGACACTACACAGGAGAGGGGGGTGACACTACAGAGGAGAGGGGGGGTGACACTACACAGGAGAGGGGGGGTGACACTACAGAGGAGATGGGGGGTGACACTACACAGGAGAGGGGGGGTGACACTACACAGGAGAGGGGGGGGTGACACTACAGAGGAGATGGGGGGTGACACTACAGAGGAGAGGGGGGGTGACACTACACAGGAGAGGGGGGGTGACACTACAGAGGAGAGGGGGGGTGACACTACAGAGGAGAGGGGGGGGGTGACACTACAGAGGAGAGGGGGGGTGACACTACACAGGAGAGGGGGGGTGACACTACACAGGAGAGGGGGGGGTGACACTACAGAGGAGATGGGGGGTGACACTACAGAGGAGAGGGGGGGTGACACTACACAGGAGAGGGGGGGTGACACTACAGAGGAGAGGGGGGGGTGACACTACAGAGGAGAGGGGGGGTGACACTACACAGGAGAGGGGGGGTGACACTACAGAGGAGAGGGGGGGTGACACTACAGAGGAAAGGGGGGGTGACTCAGAGGAGGGAGGTAAGCTGACAGAGCAGATGAGCAGGACTCACATCGTGAGGCAGGGCTCCGGGAGCAAGCAGGCACGATGATTCGTATCCATCCACAGTGCAGCCCCGCCCACGCCTCCACACATGACCAGCACAGCCATTCACAGACCCCATATCTGCTTCCCGGCCCGCCCCGCACATCACACATGGCCCGTTCGGCCAATCACAGGGCACCCACTGTCTCAGAGCGCAGCGCAGAGTACGGGATCATGCGCGCCGCCCGAGAGGAGAGGGGGGGTGACACTACAGAGGAGAGGGGGGGTGACACTACAGAGGAGAGAGAGGGGTGACACTACAGAGGAGAGGGGGGGTGACACTACACAGGAGAGGGGGGTGACACTACACAGGAGAGGGGGGGTGACACTACAGAGGAGAGAGAGGGGTGACACTACAGAGGAGAGGGGGGGGGGTGACACAACAGAGGAGAGGGGGGTGACACAACAGAGGAGAGGGGGGGTGACACAACAGAGGAGAGGGGGGGTGACACAACAGAGGAGAGGGGGGGTGACACAACAGAGGAGAGGGGGGGGTGACACAACAGAGGAGAGGGGGGTGACACAACAGAGGAGAGGGGGGGTGACACTACAGAGGAGAGGGGGGGTGACACTACAGAGGAGAGGGGGGGTGACACTACACAGGAGAGGGGGGGTGACACTACAGAGGAGAGGGGGGGGTGACACTACAGAGGAGAGGGGGGGGTGACACTACACAGGAGAGGGGGGGTGACACTACAGAGGACAGGGGGGGTGACACTACACAGGACAGGGGGGGTGACACTACACAGGAGAGGGGGGGTGACACTACAGAGGAGAGGGGGGGTGACACTACAGAGGAGAGGGGGGGTGACACTACACAGGAGAGGGGGGGTGACACTACACAGGAGAGGGGGGGTGACACTACAGAGGAGAGAGAGGGGTGACACTACAGAGGAGAGGGGGGGGTGACACTACAGAGGAGAGGGGGGGTGACACTACACAGGAGAGGGGGGGTGACACTACACAGGAGAGAGGGGTGACACTACAGAGGAGAGGGGGGGTGACACTACAGAGGAGAGAGAGGGGTGACACTACAGAGGAGAGGGGGGGTGACACTACACAGGAGAGGGGGGTGACACTACACAGGAGAGGGGGGGTGACACTACAGAGGAGAGAGAGGGGTGACACTACAGAGGAGAGGGGGGGTGACACTACACAGGAGAGGGGGGGTGACACTACACAGGAGAGGGGGGGGGGTGACACTACACAGGAGAGGGGGGTGACACTACAGAGGAGAGGGGGGGTGACACTACACAGGAGAGGGGGGGTGACACTACAGAGGAGATGGGGGGTGACACTACACAGGAGAGGGGGGGTGACACTACACAGGAGAGGGGGGGTGACACTACAGAGGAGATGGGGGGTGACACTACAGAGGAGAGGGGGGGTGACACTACACAGGAGAGGGGGGGTGACACTACAGAGGAGAGGGGGGGTGACACTACAGAGGAGAGGGGGGGTGACACTACAGAGGAGAGGGGGGGTGACACTACAGAGGAGAGGGGGGGTGACACTACACAGGAGAGGGGGGGTGACACTACACAGGAGAGGGGGGGTGACACTACAGAGGAGATGGGGGGTGACACTACAGAGGAGAGGGGGGGTGACACTACACAGGAGAGGGGGGGTGACACTACAGAGGAGAGGGGGGGGTGACACTACAGAGGAGAGGGGGGGTGACACTACACAGGAGAGGGGGGGTGACACTACAGAGGAGAGGGGGGGTGACACTACAGAGGAAAGGGGGGGTGACTCAGAGGAGGGAGGTAAGCTGACAGAGCAGATGAGCAGGACTCACATCGTGAGGCAGGGCTCCGGGAGCAAGCAGGCACGATGATTCGTATCCATCCACAGTGCAGCCCCGCCCACGCCTCCACACATGACCAGCACAGCCATTCACAGACCCCATATCTGCTTCCCGGCCCGCCCCGCACATCACACATGGCCCGTTCGGCCAATCACAGGGCACCCACTGTCTCAGAGCGCAGCGCAGAGTACGGGATCATGCGCGCCGCCCGAGAGGAGAGGGGGGGTGACACTACAGAGGAGAGGGGGGGTGACACTACAGAGGAGAGAGAGGGGTGACACTACAGAGGAGAGGGGGGGTGACACTACACAGGAGAGGGGGGGTGACACTACACAGGAGAGGGGGGGTGACACTACAGAGGAGAGAGAGGGGTGACACTACAGAGGAGAGGGGGGGTGACACTACAGAGGAGAGGGGGGGTGACACTACACAGGAGAGGGGGGGGGTGACACTACACAGGAGAGGGGGGTGACACTACAGAGGAGAGGGGGGGGTGACACTACACAGGAGAGGGGGGGGTGACACTACAGAGGAGAGAGAGGGGTGACACTACAGAGGAGAGGGGGGGTGACACTACAGAGGAGAGGGGGGGTGACACTACACAGGAGAGGGGGGGGGTGACACTACACAGGAGAGGGGGGTGACACTACAGAGGAGAGGGGGGGTGACACTACACAGGAGAGGGGGGGTGACACTACAGAGGAGATGGGGGGTGACACTACACAGGAGAGGGGGGGTGACACTACAGAGGAGATGGGGGGTGACACTACAGAGGAGAGGGGGGGTGACACTACACAGGAGAGGGGGGGTGACACTACAGAGGAGATGGGGGGTGACACTACACAGGAGAGGGGGGGTGACACTACAGAGGAGATGGGGGGTGACACTACAGAGGAGAGGGGGGGTGACACTACAGAGGAGAGAGAGGGGTGACACTACAGAGGAGAGGGGGGGTGACACTACACAGGAGAGGGGGGTGACACTACAGAGGAGAGGGGGGGTGACTCAGAGGAGGGAGGTAAGCTGACAGAGCAGATGAGCAGGACTCACATCGTGAGGCAGGGCTCCGGGAGCAAGCAGGCACGATGATTCGTATCCATCCACAGTGCAGCCCCGCCCACGCCTCCACACATGACCAGCACAGCCATTCACAGACCCCATATCTGCTTCCCGGCCCGCCCCGCACATCACACATGGCCCGTTCGGCCAATCACAGGGCACCCACTGTCTCAGAGCGCAGCGCAGAGTACGGGATCATGCGCGCCGCCCGAGGCAGAGATTCGGCTGCTACAAGCCACAGTGGAATGTGTACCCGGGCAAAATAGGTGACAAGTGGCAATCCTATGCACGGCGCCCCTGTTCCCAACGGCGCCTTGTGCGGGCGCACAACCCGCACAACGCAAAGGCCGGCCCTGGTCACGGAGCTCGCAGCAGGGGCACGCGCGCACCCGCACAGCCCGAAATTCAAAGTAACGTAAATAGCCCGGATTCACGTAGAATCGCGTATCTTTGTGCGGGCGTAACGTCTCCTATTTATGTTACGCCTCCGCAACTTTTACAGGCAAGTGCCATATTCTCAAACGAAAGTTGTGGCGGCGTAGGGTAAATAGGCCGGCGTAAGCCCGCCTAATTTAAATGTGGTAGATGTGGGCGTGTGTTATGTAAATTTTATGTGACCCCACGTAAATGACGCTTTTTACGAACGGCGCATGCGCCGTCTGTGAAAGTGTCCCAGTGCGCATGCTCCAAATTAACCCGCAAGAAGCCAATGCTTTCGACGTGAACGTAAATGACGCCCAGCCCTATTCGTAAACGACTTGAGCAAACAACGTAAAATTTTCAAAATTTGACGCGGGAACAACGGCCATACTTAACATTGGTACGCCACATGTACGCCTCATATAGCAGGGGTAACTTTACGCTGGGAAAAGCCTAACGTAAACGGCGTATCTGTACTGCGACGGCCGGGCGTACCTTCGTGAATTTGCGTATCTAGCTGATTTACATATTTCTAGGCGTAAATCGGCGTACACGCCCCTAGCGGCCAGCGTAAATATGCAGTTAACATACGACGGCGTAAGAGACTTACGCCGGTCGGATCTAATACAAATCTATGCGTAACTGATTCTAAGAATCAGGCGCATAGATACGACGGCTCGGACTCAGAGTTACGACGGCGTATCTGGAGATACGCCGGCGTAACTCGTACGAGAATCCGGGCCAATATATGTTACTTTGCGCAGCCGTGCCATTTTGCCGACGTAAATGTGCAGGACACGGTCGGCAAGCGGTTAATGTATTATTACTACAGGTACTTGTATAGCGCCGTCATTTTACGTAGTGCTTTACACTATATTACCAGACGTGTACTTTATTGTTAAAATCACCCCTGCCCCTTGCAGAGTAGCACTAGCATCGGGAGCGTGCCGCATGTGTGATAGTCATTGCGCATGCGCGGTGTAGGCCAATGAGGCTTTTATGTTTCGAAAGCAAGCATAGATAAAAACAAAAGGGCGGAGGCAACCGTCCCAGCCACCGCCCCCCCCCCCCCCCCCACCCACACACTCGCACACAAATCATCAATCGCACATTGTCAATCAATTAATTTGTAATTTCAAGGAGAAGAGTTACACTTGTTTTCCCATAGTTCAGTCTCACATTAGCGCTAATCCTGCTGGCAGCTTCCATTCACACTGCTGGTTTATTCCTAAATGCTGCCAGCGACAAGCCAGTGATTCACCCGGCCGCACCACGTCAGAGCCCTGAGATGGGGCAGCAGCTGCAGCAACAACTGTTCATCGATTAACGTAGATCTCGTATAAAGCGGAAAGATGCTTTCAATGTTCTCATGTGAACATGGCTGGTTCCATAAGGCAGTGTGAAGAGCAGTGACTACAAACACCAAACAATCGTAATCATTCAAATTGTTAGCGTACTAAAGCCATATCACAACGATGAGTTCTGATTGGTTACTGCAAGTTCCTATTACTTTTGCCCATTTACACTCCAGCCATCCTAAGTTGTATATACTTCTCCAGAACCCCTCCCCTTCTCTGGAACTTCCTACCCCAATCTGTCCTATTACCCTTAGGCGATCCCTGAAAACTCTTTTTTATTCAGGGAAGCCATCCACCTCCACCTAAAAACTGTATGTTGACCCCCTCCATTAGCTCATCCCCCACCTTTTGTATGACCCCCCCACTCCCTTTTAGATTGTAAGCTCCATAAGCAAGGCCCTCCTTCTGTATTAAACTGTGCAGTCTCCTTTTATATTGTAAGGCGCTGTTGACACTATATAAATCCTGCATAATAATTATAGGCGTGCGCAAGGGGTGTGCCTGGGCACACCCTAATCCTGGGGTTGACAACCTGTCATTGGTGGGCAGATGATGGGTAAACCGCAATCCTTCCTTGCCAACCCTCAGAACCTGTATTTTCCTCCTGCAGCAGCTGAAAGTAGGCTTCTACTCCTCTCCCTTTTGTCAATAATCAGCTGCCACAGGAGTTAAATATAGGGGGATCGGTACTAATGCATGCCACCCCTTCTTTCCCTGTTCCTCTTCCTTCTGTTGTCTGAATCCCCCATGTGCTCCCTTGCTCCCCCCCCCCCCATTGTTTCACTATGGAGAGCAGGGAAGAGGCCGGTAAATATGTCAAACGCATATATGTGTTGGAGCTTTGGGGTGCACACCCTAATGCAATAGGCTGCGCACACCTATGATAATAATAATATATCTCTATACAAAATAAATATATACATGATACATCTCAGAGATTTGGGCCTCACTCACATCTGTGTGCACATTGCAGCCCGGCTCGGACTGCCTTTCTTACACACGATCGTGAAAAAAAAATGCTCTAGCAAATCGCGGTGACGTACAACATGTAGGACCGCACTATAAAGGGGAAGTTCCATTCGGATGGCGCCACCCTTGGGGCTGCTTTTGCTGATTCACGCTTTCAGTCTTCGTGCTTTTCAGTCTGTTACAGCGTGACGAATGTGCCATCTCCATTACGAATGCTAGTTTTACCAGAACGAGTGCTCCCGTCTCATAACTTGCTTCTGAGCATGCGCGTTATTTTCACGTCGTTAAAGCCCACACACGACCATTTTTTACAACGTTAAAAACGACAACGTTAAAAATGCCGCGAAAATTTAGAGCATGTTCTAAATTTTTAATGCCAATTTTTAGCGTCGCGAAAAATGCTCTGGAGCCCACACACGATCGTTTTTAATGACATTCATTTTTTTTTTACATCGCGAAAAAGGGTCGCATGTACGCGACATAATTCACACACACACTACTAAGTATAGCATAGACCGTGTGATGGTGGGGTGCCCACTGACCTTCTCCATGGTCCCCGGTCCATGGAAGAGACATGGTTCAACCGCATAGTCCAGCAGTGACGGTTCCATAACTTCTTCCTTTTAATCTTGATATTCCTCCTATGCAGTGTTTGATGAAAAGCCTGGGTCCTTCACACAGAAAACACTACTGCTCCATCTTCTTTCCTCTCAGGACTCCTACCCAGTGGCATGTTACCTCAGCTTATATAGCAGGCCCGCACCCTGCCAATCCTAGTTGGGGATTGGTCAGAGCTGCCATACAAGCTGCCTGCCACTCCAATCCCAGGCCCTGCCTCCTTCTCTGTACATTCTCCCCAGAGACAGGGGAGGCACCTCAGGACTAGAGCACAGGTGGCCACACCCACTGCTACACTGACACTCCCAGTCCCAGATCAAAACAACCAGGCCTGGCATAAGGCATAGGCCTGACTAGATTTGCCTGCACTGATAGTTTAAAAACAATACAACCCTATTTCTACACATACCAAAAGGTAGTGGGCGCTACATATAATTTGCACATCATGGACTTTAACAATTATTGATTTTTTTTCACTGCCATCACTTGTTGATGAAATATGTTTGATGTATTATTTGCATTGTTTTCTTGGTAAATGATTTATTTGGTTTGACGCTTATGAAAAATTCCAGTTTTAGTTAAGCGTTGCCTTTTCTTAGTTGAAACTGTTGTTGAGAGAAGGGTCACCGGCCATGCTGGGATCATTGCTGACATGAATGTCTTCGGTTTGGGATGTTCTGTGTAAACTTCATCACATTTTTATTGACACAAGAATACAAATACCTCCCACCCACCTGACCTTTGCCTGCTGTGATAAAACACAAACATGTCACACGGCCTCCTTAACCTTGGGGGTAATTAAGTGAGACCCCTTGGTCTATTTATATTTACCAGGAAGGTCTCCAACATTAACCACTTGCTTACTGGGCACATAAACCCCCTTCGTTCCCAGGCGAAAAATTTCAGCTTCCGGCACTGCATCGCTTTAACTGACAATTGTGGCTCCCAAACAAAATTGACGTCCTTTTTTCCCCACAAATAGAGCTTTATTTTGGTGGTATTTGATCACCTCTGCGGTTTTTATTTTTTGTGCTATAAACAAAAAAAGAGCGACAATTTAAAAAAAATATATATATATTTTTTACTTGTTGCTATAATAAATATCCCAATTCTTCTTTTTTAAAAAAACTATTTTTTTTTCAGTTAAGGACGATACGTATTTTTCGACGTATTTTTGTAAAAAAAGAAATCGCAATAAGCGACTGGTTTGCGCAAAAGTTATAGCGCCTACAAAATGGGTAACAGAATTATGATTTTTTTTTTTTACTAGTAATGGCGGCGATCTGCGATTTTTTTATTGGGACTGCGATATTGCGGCGGACATATCGGACACTTTTGACACAAATTTGGGACCATTCACATTTATACAGCGATCAGTGCTATAAAAATGCACTAATTACTGTATAAATGTGACTGGCAGTGAAGGGGTTAACACTAGGGGGTGAGGAAGGTGTTAAATGTGTATCCTGGGTGTGTTCTAACTGTGTGGGGGGAGGGGGGTGACTGGGGGAGGTAACCGATGCTGTGTCCCTATGTACAAGGGACACAGATCGGTCTCCTCTCCTCTGACAGCACGTGGAGCTCTGTGTTTACACACAGAGCTCCACGTCCCTGCTGTGTTCCCGCCGATCGCGTGTACCCGGCGGACATCGCGGCCGCCAGCTACACGCATCGGCTCTTCAGCGATGCGCCGGGACAGTGTTTACCCGCTGCGCGCCACCCAGGCATTAGGGAAACAGGCTTACGGCTTCACTGCCCGTTTTCTACTGCGCATGCGCGACTCGCACAGCGCTTTGTGAATGGGCGGCTGCTTCCTGGGATACACACAGTTCCGCCACATTCACCAGAAGACACCACGACAGAGGACGAGGCAGAAGACGACCGCAGTGGAGGAAGAGGCAAAAGAGCTACTTCTGCATAGCAACAGCCCTTTTTGGTGAGTATATTTTTTTATTTTTTTTGGTAAAAAAAAAATCTGGGTGGAACTCCACTTTAAAAACAGCAGCCCATGCCTCTGATCTTGGTTCTGCTGAAGTGCTACAGAACATTTCTGAAAAAGTCGATTGTCGGCACCCCCTGCTGCATGTTGTGGTTCCTTTCTGCTGCGGTGTCCTATACTGATGTAGGGGGCCAGTGGAAGGAACCATGGCATGAGGCAGGGGACGCAGGCATCCAGCACCCCTGGAAACCACAAAGTCTGAAGATTCTGATGGAGTCTGTAGTGCTTCAGTGGAGTGAATATTGATGGCACAGGTCAACAGAGAGGTAAGTTTAATACCCCTTCTTTTGCAGAAAAATACTTCTTTTTTTTTTTTTTTCTTTGGGTGATGCCAGCATCGCTTAAATCCAGTTTGGTATCTGTCAGAATACTTTATGGAACAGAACATTCCAATATATTCCTGTGCCTGCGTTGTCCCCCCCCCCCCCACAGGCCGGGGATGGAAAATGGTGGGGAGTGGTCAACCAACATGCCTGCTTTTTATGTGTTGTTGGCGTCTAATGCAGTGTAATATGGATTTGTATGTTTCACTATTCTGTACAGGAATGCTTTTGTTTCAGTCCTGAAGAAGCAGAAAACCCGGCGAAACATGTAGACTGAGTTGGATATTGACTGTATAGCTTTCTTGATGTTGCAAGAGTTTTATCTAATATTGTTAATGTAATGATCTTACTCTTTTTGTGAGATTTTTTATATATTTTGTATAATACAAAAAACTGATGTAAAGCGCTGCGCAAACTGTTGGCGCTATATAAATCCTGTATAATAATAATACAAATGCTACTTTTTGACTCATACCTTTGTGCTATTTATCAATATTGGATACTGCCAGGGGTGCAAGTTAACCAGTTCAGCCCCGAGCCTCTTTCTGAGATTTTTTTTTGCTAAAAAATTACTTAAAACCCCCAAACAGTATATATATTTTTTTTCGAACACCATAGAGAATAAAATGACAGTCGTTGCAATACTTTCTGTCACACCGTATTTGAGCAGTGGTCTTACAAGCGCACTTTTTTTTTGGAAAAAAAATACACTTTTTTTTTTTAGTTAAAAAATAAGACAACAGTAAAGTTAGCCCAATTTTTTTTTCATAATGTGAAAAATAATCTTACGCCAAGTAAATTTATAGCCAACATGTCGCGCTTCAAAATTGTGCCTGCTCGTGGAATGGCGACAAACTTTTACCTTTAAAAATCTCCATAGGCGACGTTTGAAAAAATTCTACAGGTTGCATGTTCTGAGTTACAGAGAAGGTCTAGTGCTAGAATTATTGCTCTCGCTCTAACGATCGCGGCGATACCTCACATGTGTGGTTTAAACACCGTTTTCATATGTGGGCGCTGCTCACGTATGCGTTTGCTTCTGCGCGAGAGCTCTGCGGGTCATGTTACAACCAAAAACATAAATGTATTTTATTGGGATTTTATGTGATAGACCCACACAAAGTGGTACATAATTGTAAAGTAGAAGGAAAAATGATAAATTGTTTTCAAATTATTTTACAAATAAATGCACCATCTCGAAAATGTGGAAGTTTTGCTCGGGTTCCAGGTAAGCTCCACCCCTTGTGCTATTCATACACTTAGAAATTTTGTTGACAGTTTTGGAGTTTTATTTGCTTCCTTATCATCCATCCAATAAGGCAGTGGTCTCCAAACTGTGGCCCGGGGGCCAGATGCGGCCCTTTGCTTGCTTTTATCTGGCTCTTGGGCACTATTTCTCCCACTGGCACTGGTAATGGGTCCCTATTCCTCCCTATGGTGACCACGACAGGCCACTATTCCTCCTCCTAATACCAAATGTGGTTATATTTTCTCCTACCGATACCAGGAAAATTTTAATCCCACTGGTCAAAGTCCGGCCCTCCTAGAGTATGAAGAACAATAAACTGGCCCTTTTGTTTAGAAAGTTTGGAGACCCCTGCAATAAGGGATGGGAAACCCTTTTTTTTATATATATATATATATATATATATATATACACACATATATATATATATATATATATATATACACACACACATATATATATATATATATATACACACACACACATATATATATATATATATATATATATATATATACACACACACCGTATTTATCGGCATATACCGCGCACTTTTTTGCCCTGAAAATCAGGGCAAAATCGTGGGTGCGCGGTATACGCCGATACCCGCGCCGAGTTTTGAATACTGCGCCGACATATACCGAGCGCAGTACACTCGGGCAGTCTCGGCTCCTTTCGCGCTCACTTCCTGGACGTCGGCGCGAGAGTTGCCGAGCATTGCCGACAATACACGAGTGTACTGCGCTCTGTATATGTCGGCGCAGTATTCAAACTCGGCGCGGGAAACGAGCGGGGAGGACGCCGCAGACGGACGCCGGACCCGACGAAGAGGACACCCGAAGCCGCAGACGGACGCCGGCCTTGACGAAGAGGACACCCGAGCCGCAGAAGGACGCCGGACCCGACGAAGAGGACACCCGAAGCCGCAGACGGACGCCGGACCCGACGAGGCCGTCGCGCAAGACACCAAAACTGTAAGTACAAAAAAAACATTTTTTCCACAGGATTCGGGGCAACTTTAGGGGTGCGCGGTATACGCGGGAGCGTGTTATACCGCGATAAATACGTTATATATATATTTCAGCTTGAGCTGTTGAAACGACAAGCATTTTAGAGTGGCTGGTGAAGAGAAACATGCGAATAGGAGGCTAGAGCTCCACCTAATGGCTGGTGGAAGATTACATAATATACATGTGCAATATTTAATTTTTTGTATTATGAATAAATGCCTAGTTATGTGTTCTGTACACCACCAGTAGCCTATTCGATGCTGAATTTTAGGTGGAGCAGGAAATTCAGTGTAAATAAACTGTGATTTTTACGTCAATTGTTGTACATCTGTTATACATTTCATGGTAAATTTGCTGTGCTCTGCTTTCTATTATGCTTTATTCTCATCCAGTGATGCTTTACTGTAAAAACAGAAAATCTGTAAATTAAAAAGATGAAAAATTAGTTCTCGGGTTTTGGCACCAAAAATAAAATGAAAAAAAAAAAAAAAAGATTCATAACCGACCGTGTCAGATAGGCGGCCAGAGGAACAATCAGTCATTGCAGAACCAGGGTGATTTTTGGCAAGCAGCACAGGGTCATAAAACTACATTTTGGAAGTGAAATCATAAAACGAAACCTGAATGCACAATCGCACAAAGTATTGTTTTCTGCTGAAACTTTTCAGTAGCTTTTCAGGAAGGTCAGATTTACCAGCGCTGGAACAAGTCTACCCCCCCGTGCTTTGTAAGATGCCTCTAAACCAGAGACAGCCCTAATACAACGCTTCACACGCCCTGCTTTATCCCTTTAAATCTTGTTGTGTATCCACATCTGTAATTAGCGCAGATTCAGTCAGGTGACCGACTCATTACTCACACACACACACATCTCATTTCCTGTGTGGTTAAACCCAGCCTGGCTGAAACTCGGCTGTATCCCCTTTACTCGGGGATCTTCCGCTAAATGTCTCAAGCAAAAGTTGTTTCCTTCTGTTTCGTTTACTGTATACGGCTGTAGCGACCCTCTCCCTGCATACGGCTGTAGCGACCCTCTCCCTGTATACGGCTGTAGCGACCCTCTCCCTGTATACGGCTGTAGCGACCCTCTCCCTGTATACGGCTGTAGCGACCCTCTCCCTGTATACGGCGGTAGCGACCCTCTCCCTGTATACGGCTGTAGCGACCCTCTCCCTGTATACGGCTGTAGCGACCCTCTCCCTGTATACGGCTGTAGCCGCCCTCTCCCTGTATACGGCGGTAGCGACCCTCTCCCTGTATACGGCTGTAGAGACCCTCTCCCTGCATACGGCTGTAGCGACCCTCTCCCTGCATACGGCTGTAGCGACCCTCTCCCTGCATACGGCTGTAGCGACCCTCTCCCTGTATACGGCTGTAGCGACCCTCTCCCTGTATACGGCTGTAGCCGCCCTCTCCCTGTATACGGCTGTAGCGACCCTCTCCCTGTATACGGCTGTAGCGACCCTCTCCCTGTATACGGCTGTAGCGACCCTCTCCCTGTATACGGCTGTAGCCACCCTCTCCCTGTATACGGCGGTAGCGACCCTCTCCCTGTATACGGCTGTAGAGACCCTCTCCCTGCATACGGCTGTAGCGACCCTCTCCCTGCATACGGCTGTAGCGACCCTCTCCCTGTATACGGCTGTAGCCGCCCTCTCCCTGTATACGGCTGTAGCGACCCTCTCCCTGTATACGGCGGTAGCGACCCTCTCCCTGTATACATCTGTAGTGACACAGCTGTAGCGACCCTCTCCCTGTATACATCTGTAGTGACACAGCTGTAGCGACCCTCTCCCTGCATACGGCTGTAGCGACCCTCTCCCTGTATACGGCTGTAGCGACCCTCTCCCTGTATACGGCTGTAGCGACCCTCTCCCTGTATACATCTGTAGTGACACAGCTGTAGCGACCCTCTCCCTGCATACGGCTGTAGCGACCCTCTCCCTGTATACGGCTGTAGCGACCCTCTCCCTGTATACGGCTGTAGCGACCCTCTCCCTGTATACATCTGTAGTGACACAGCTGTAGCGACCCTCTCCCTGTATACGGCTGTAGCGACCCTCTCCCTGTATACGGCTGTAGAGACCCTCTCCCTGCATACGGCTGTAGCGACCCTCTCCCTGCATACGGCTGTAGCGACCCTCTCCCTGTATACGGCTGTAGCGACCCTCTCCCTGTATACGGCTGTAGCCGCCCTCTCCCTGTATACGGCTGTAGCGACCCTCTCCCTGTATACGGCGGTAGCGACCCTCTCCCTGTATACATCTGTAGTGACACAGCTGTAGCGACCCTCTCCCTGTATACATCTGTAGTGACACAGCTGTAGCGACCCTCTCCCTGCATACGGCTGTAGCGACCCTCTCCCTGTATACGGCTGTAGCGACCCTCTCCCTGTATACGGCTGTAGCGACCCTCTCCCTGTATACATCTGTAGTGACACAGCTGTAGCGACCCTCTCCCTGTATACGGCTGTAGCGACCCTCTCCCTGTATACGGCTGTAGAGACCCTCTCCCTGTATACGGCTGTAGTGACCCTCTCCCTGTATACGGCTGTAGCGACCCTCTCCCTGTATACGGCTGTAGCGACCCTCTCCCTGTATACGGCTGTAGCGACCCTCTCCCTGTATACGGCGGTAGCGACCCTCTCCCTGTATACAGTCTCTACCTGTATACGGCTATAGCGACCCTCTAACCGCAAACGGCTGTAGCGACCCTCTCCCTCTATACAGCTGTAGTGACCATCTGCCTGTATACGGCTGTAGCGACCATCTGCCTGTTTACGGCTGCAGCGACCATCTGCCTGTATACGGCTGTAGCGACCATCTGCCTGTATACATCTGTAGTGACACAGCTGTAGCGACCCTCTCCCTGTATACGGCTGTAGCGACCCTCTCCCTGTATACGGCTGTAGCGACCCTCTCCCTGTATACATCTGTAGTGACACAGCTGTAGCGACCCTCTCCCTGTATACGGCTGTAGTGACCCTCTCCCTGTATACGGCTGTAGAGACCCTCTCCCTGTATACGGCTGTAGTGACCCTCTCCCTGTATACGGCTGTAGCGACCCTCTCCCTGTATACGGCTGTAGCGACCCTCTCCCTGTATACGGCGGTAGCGACCCTCTCCCTGTCTACGGCTGTAGCGACCCTCTCCCTGCATACGGCTGTAGCAACCCTCTCCCTGCATGCGGCTGTAGCGACCCTTTCCCTGTATACGGCTGTAGCGACCCTTTCCCTGTATACGGCTGTAGCGACCCTTTCCCTGTATATGGCTGTGGAGACCCTCTCCCTGTATACAGCTGTAGCGACCCTCTCCCTGTATACAGTCTCTACCCGTATACGGCTATAGCGACCCTCTAACCGCAAATGGCTGTAGCGACCCTCTCCCTCTATACAGCTGTAGCGACCATCTGCCTGTATACGGCTGTAGCGACCCTCTACCCGTATACAGCGGTAGCGACCCTCTACCCGTATACAGCGGTAGCGACCCTCTACCCGTATACAGCGGTAGCGACCCTCTCCCTGCATACGGCTGTAGCGACCCCTCTCCCTGCATACGGCTGTAGCGACCCTCTCCCTGCATATGACTGTAGCGACCCCTCTCCCTGCATACGACTGTAGTGACCCCTCTCCCTGCATACGACTGTAGCGACCCCTCTCCCTGCATACGGCTGTAGCGACCTGCGCCCATGAATATGGCCGTAGCGCTGCCCCCGCAGGAGCCGCTAGTGAATAAGGGATCCCACACCCTGCACAGCCAGTCACACAGAATTTTCCATTGAATGAAGAAACGGTCCTTACAGCTTTGTTTTTGTATTTTTATTAGGGATATTGAACTTGGATGTGGTTAAGGATATTTTGGGATGTCCACCTGACTTTAGCAGAACTTTTCAGGGACACTTTCTTCTGTACAGTCTATTTACACATTCCTCAGCTCCTCAATCACAACGCTTGCTTAAAGCACTAGAACTCCCAGGACCAACTGGCACATTGTTAGGTGATCTGACTATTGTCAGATCACCTAACAATGTGCCAGTTGGTCCTGGGAGTTCTAGTGCTTTAAGCAAACGTTGTGCTTGAGGAGCTGAGGAATGTGTAAATATTGGGCTCAGTCAGATTTGAGCAAATGCCCTTTTACAGGCAGGGACCGCGAGTCCCTTGGTTGTGTAGCAAAGTCCTATTGCCCAGTTGTCCTATGGATACTGATCCCAGCACCACCTTTTCAGGCACTGCCACCCCACCTGGCTGCAGCTGCCCCTTTCTCTAGCCCTCCTGGCTAAACTTCCACAGTCCTCCCAGACTGACTTTGCATCCATCCCAGACTGCTCTTATCTAGCCTCAGGCAGCCTCTCAGTCCTCCCCGACTGTAACACTCACCAGCCCAACTGTCTGTCTTCTCCTTGGAGATCTGTCAGTGCTCACTTGCTCCTGCTGTCCTCACACCTGCTCCCGTGCCACTAGACTGGAATCCTCCTTGGGATATCAGAGGATTCCTCTTGCACTCGAGCTCCAAGGCCTGAGGTCACCCCCCCCCTCCCGTCTGACTAGGGGGTTACCCTCAAGGGCCCCTCGAAAGCCTCCTAGCACGCCATCTCCAACTTCCACCCAAACGCTCCTACCCAGCTGGGCTGACCCTGAGTATATGAGGGGGCTTGCACCCTACCAACCCATCTGTTGGAGGTTGGTCAAGGCCCTCATTAATACTCCAGGCATCTCCTCCTAAACCAGCTACCACTCTTCTGGAAGGTTCCAGAAGTAGGGGGACATACCAGAGATATGCCTGATGTAGCAGCCATCCCTGGATCACTCACCCGACCCAACCACAGGCTTGCCTGCCAGCCAAGCCAAACCATTTTACCTACACTAACAAAAAAACTAACATTAATAACTAGAGGTGCTACACGGCTGTAGGGATCTTCTTCCTGTGTACAGCTGTAGTGAACTGCTCCCTGCTAGGCTGCTGTAAGGAGATCGTAGGGGTAAAAAAAAAGAACTTGTGGGTTTAACTAATTATTTTTTGTTTAATTCTCCTTTAAGAGGGTGCGACAAGGGGCGTGTCCTATGCCTACATACTTTTGCTAATCGGTGTCCCTCGTCCCTATCTCAAAAAGTTGGGAGGTATGGATTATTGCCAGGTTGCCTGCACCTGTGCACCGACATCCCATAGACTTAAACCTGCACTTCAGAAATGATCTGTATTGCATGCATACATTGGTCCAGCATACCGCCAGTGGTGGCCCGTGCATTGTGGGTGCATAACACCGCCGTCACCCTCCCTATTCATTCGCCCGACCCCTTTCAGGGACACGGGAGCATGAATTCTTATGGGGGGGGGGGTGGTTTTTGAAGCATATGATTAGAGCCAGAAGCTCTAATAGGCTTCAAAAAGGGTGGGCTCGGGGGGGGGAGAGCAATGTGTCCCGATCCCACCCAGTTGTGTAACGATAGCAAATAAATGCGGTATTTTCACACTAAATCTTCCCCCCTGCCAATCAGGAAGCAAGTGTGAGACCCGTTTCCCGATTGGCCAAAACGTCAGATGATCCTATTGGGATGCCTGACGTGGAACCAGAGAGGAAGTCCGCCATCCTGGAGCTGCTGTCCGGGCCCCGCACCTGCTAGCCTGGAGCTACTGCCCGGAACGCCATTCATAGAACAAGGCGTTCTATGAATGGCGGTGATGCTGAGCGGGTGACCTCCTGTGGCCGGTATGCAGAGGGGAACCCGGAAGATCACTGCTATCAGCGCTGACTACTACAGCAATTTCCAGTTTTCCCAGCATCCTCTCAGGTGTCCGCCATGAATACATGTCAAACTGGATCAATGCAAGAATAAAATACAGTTAATTTTTGGAGCTCAGCTTTAAATCAAAAGTTGCTCCTGCAGTACGCATACGTTCCATTTAAGTCTATGGGATGTTAGGATACAGATGTAAATAGCCCAGCACAAAACTTCTACCAGCTGGGCTATAGGCGGCACAGAGTTCCCAGCCCTCAGGGGAGGCAAGTAAAGACCCTCGGGGGTAGGAAGTACAGTTTGTTGTATGATGGTAGCTGAAGGGGGGGTTGTAGGATTTTTTTTGAGTTTGCTTTGAAAAATCCAATCAAATGCAAGAAAAGCTTGCAGTCACGCATGTGAGCCATCTACTGGGCAGACAAAGGGTTCTGCCAACTTAATACTGCCATGCATGATCTCTGACATTTTTATACAAATCCCAAATGGTTTCCGCTAACTTAAGAAAATGTTATTCCCTAAATATTGAATTCAGTTATTGCTCTTAGACTCTATTACCATCATTAATGAAGAATAACGGCAGTATCAGGGGGGTTCATTTCCTCCTGGGGCGGGTCTTTAGGGACTCTGTGTTTACATCTGTCAGGCTGGGAAGGGAATTGTACCTTCTGGTATCAGGTGAGTGGAAGTGCCTTCAGGTGTCATTGATCAGACACTCAGGCCGCATTCACACTGTAACGCGGCGTATTTCGGCGTATTTTGCTGCGACAAATTGCGGCGTATTTACACATTGTTGTCTATGGCCGAACGCCAATGCCGCCTGAGAAAAAGGGTCCGGGACTTTTTTTCAGGCGTACGGCGTTTGGCGTGAGATGTGAACCATCTCCATAGACACCAATGTGAAATCTCCCCTCCAGCGGCACAAGCGTCTGGCGTGAAAACACCTAGATGTGAATGGAGCCTCAGACTGCAGAAAGCAACATACAGCAATGTCTGTGAGATGTGCAGCATAGGGGGGAGCAAAAAACAGATTGGGGGTTGTGAAAAAGCATTGGGGAAGGTGAAATGAAAGCATCTCATAAAGCAAGAACAAAAATGTAATCTATTACAGCGTCAGTTTTCACTGTACTGTGACTTGTCACCAGTGGTGGCTCGCTCATTAGGGCTGCAGGGGCTCCGCCCCCCCCCTAATCTCCATACAGGGCGCTGGACGCATGGATTTCAATGTTTTGTTTTTAGAACCACGTGTTAACTACTGGGCACTTAAACCCCCTTAATAACCAGACCAATTTTCAGCTTTCGGTGCTCTCACAATTTGAATGACAATTACTGAATCATACAACATTGTACCCAAATGAAATTTTCGTCCTTTTTTCCCCCCCACAAATCGAGCTTTCTTTTGGTGGTATTTAATCACCGTTGGGTTTTTTATTTTTTGCGCTATAAGAGAAAGACTGAAAATTCTGTAAAAAAAAAAAAAAAAAATTAATTTTTCTTTGTTTCTGTTATAAAATTTAGCAAATTAGTATTTTTTTCTTCATTCTTTTGCATAATGTGAAAGATGAAGTTACGCCGAGTAAATAGATACCCAACATGTCACCCTTCAAAATTGCACCCGCTCGTGGAATGGCGCCAAACTTCGCTACTTAAAAATCCCCATAGGCGACGTTTTAAATAATTTTACTGGTTATATGTTTTTAGTTACTGAGGAGGTCTAGGGCCAAAATTATTGCTCTCGCTCTAACGTTTGCAGCGATACCTCACATGTGTGGCTTGAACACCGTTTTCATATGTGGGCGGGACTTGTTCGCTTCTGCATGCGAGCTATAGGGGACAGGGGCGCTTTAAAAAATATATATATTTTATTGTTCACTTTACTTTACTTTATTTTAGTTTGACGCGTTTTTCCGCAAAAAAGAATAAATAAAAAACGGGTATTGCGAGGTATTGCAGAATATTGCGGAGCATTGCAGAGTATTGTGAGTATTGGGCAGGGATGGCTGAGCAGGGATGGATGGCTAGATCTGTGACTGCATTTGTCACAGATCCAGCCCACAGCACTGCTGCTGCCTTCGCTCTCTCCCCTCTCCTCTCACACTGTACCGTTCGGTACAGAGAGGGGAGGGAGGAACCGGCGTCATCAAATGACGCCGGTTTGTTTACAAGTGATCGCTCTGTCATTGGACGGAGCGAACACTTGGTAAACCGCCAATATCAGCGGCGATTTACCTTGATCCGTGATCCGCCGGGTCCTCTGCCGGGTCGTGTGCGCGCCCCAGGGGGCACGCGATTCTGGGAGGACGCCTTGTAGCCATAATTCGGCTATGGGGCGGTGATTAAGCGGTTAAAGCAGGAGGCGCTAATTGGCTTCAAAAAGGGTGGGCCTCAGGGGGCGCTGCGCCCCGAGCCAAGCTACTTGTGTGACATTAGCGAATTATATATTCGCTAACATCTTCCTGCTTCTCCTCCCTGACAATCAGTAAGGGGTCCAGAGACCCGACTTTTATTTACAGTACGCTGTGGCTGAAAGGTCCACTTTAAACTGATCACCCTGAAATATATCACTATAAAAAAAACAAGCATATTTTTCCTTTTCAGACACACAATGTGATGCATCAGCCTTGGCGCATTTCTATATAAAGATTCCACTCTCTACTTTGTCTATTTATACGATTCAAAGGTCGACGTGCTCCAGCGGAGCTGCATTAAACATACACACATTTGAACCACTTCCTGACATACAGTCACACTGCCAAAGCCTCTTCCTGACTACAGAGGTTCTCTTATCACTCTTGACAAATAAAATACATTTCTGTTTGCTAACACAACATTTTTACCTCTGTGTCTTTGTACCTGCGATAGAATGAAATTCCAGTTCATTCCTGTGCTCTGATATATATTACCAACCCAAACATCCGTGAAATATGATGTTTAACCCTTCCCACCACCTCCCTACGGCTAGTTAAGTGGACTTTAATGCTGGGAGGCAGAGAAGGATTCTCAATTACATGACACATTATCGGGAGCCCATGGGGTCACCTGGCGGAGACAGCTCGGTAAGTGCGCTTAGAGCCTGGAACATGCAGTGCAATTAATCTCAGACTGCCATAGACACATATGCGTGGTGGCTGAGGCCCTCTGCCCCCCCAGCTAAAACAAACTAAGTCTAAAACAGCTCCCAGACACTTTCTAAATCTGATTCAAACTACCATGTAGAAGGAAGATGCTTATACTTACCTATTGTCCAACCACATGATCTCCACACCAACCGGCTTTAGCGGAGAGGCGCGAGAGCTGACAACGATGGAATGCCTGAGTGGTGACATCACCCATAGGCTTACAATGGGGCATCTGTTGTTGGCTGCCCCTCCTCCCCCCAGAAGCCACTGCTAGTTTTGAGAGATGAGTTGATCATGTGACCGGAGAAGAGAACCTTGGGAATAGGTATGTACAGTTTAAGCATCTTTCTTCTGCATGGTAGTTAGTACAGGAGTAAAAGGGGGTGGGGGCTGTTTTAAGCTTAGTTATAGTGGGTGGAAGAACAGAGTGAGCAGCCTGAATATTAATGGGGAGTCTAGCCAATCCCTGGGGAGGTGTGCCCAGTAGGTGGCTGGAGAGCCCATAAAAAGGCTGAGGCAGAGAGGGAGAGTTCCTGGGTCTAGTCCTGCTGGAGGAGACCCCTAGGGCAGGATTACTGGAGGTGCCATCTGGAAGACGTTGCGGTGCCAGCTGAGCCTTTAGCTGAGGGTGTATTCCCAAAGCCCAGTCCTGGAGTCTGATTGGATCTGGAGAAGCTTGAGGGAAAGATGTCTAGCTGTCCAAAGGTGGGATGAGTCTGTATCTCCCTCACTGAAATGTGCCTGGTAGATATCGGAAGGAGGCAACCGAAGATCCTGTGGCTGTGTGAGTAGATGACCCCGGTGCTGAAGGTTGGTGAATGTACTGTATGCTGCTTTTGGTCTTTTGGAAAAAGTCCTAGTCACCTGTCAGCATTAGAGATTCTGTGGGACATTTTGTGCAGCTCAGAGAGCTAGAGAAGGAGTCCTCAAAATGTTCAATTAACCAGTTTTTTTCTTTTTGGGGTATCCTATGCTCGATTTACCCCATCCAAGTTCAATTTTATAATAATTAAAATTAAAAACAAAACCCTAAACTGGTCCTTTTAAGTCAGTGGAAGAGTGAAGAAGGCTGTGTGTGCTCTAACTGGGGAAAAAGTCAGTTCACCAGCATCTCCCTAGGGCAGGGGTGTCCAACTCAATTTTGTCGTGGGCCGAATCAGCATTATGATTGCCCTCAAAAGGGCCAGTTGTATTTGTAAGATTAGATGTCCAGCGCATCCCCCTCCCCATATATTAGATGTCAAGAGCCACCCCACCATCAGAAGTTGAGTCCCCCACCCTCCCTTACATCACAGTGCACCCCCTTTCATTATGCTGCTGCTGAAAAGAAGCTGGATGCATTGCTTGAAAGCGTAAAGTAAGGCCCGGATTCACAGACACTGGCGCATATTTATGCTGCCGTAGCGTATCTCCTTTACGCTACGCCGATGCAGCACAAAGAGGCAAGCACTGAATTCACAAAGCACTTCCTCCCAAATCTGCGCTGGGTTTCTCAGGCATAAGTCTGCGTAAGTGGAAGTGGGCGTGAGCCATGCTAATGAGGCGTGACCCCATGCAAATGATGGGCCGAGCGCCAGACAGATACTCATCGCCAACTGCGCATGCGTCGTCCCGTGGGCGCATCTCAGTGCGCATGCTCACAATCACGTCGGAACAACTGCCTAACATACGTCGGATAACTACCTATGGCGTGAACGTAACCTACGCCTAGTCATATTCACGTCCTACGTAAAATAAGTTGGCTTGTGTTCCCTGGTGCAGCCCTTTGCATGGATGCTGCGGAGATACACCTCCTTTATGGGGCATAACTTTACGCCGGACGTATGACTTTGCGCGCACTGCGTCGGACGGACGGACGTTCATGAATCGGCGTATCTCCCTCGTTTGCATATGTAAATAGAAAATCAATGGGAGCGCCAAATACGTCCAGCGTAAATATGCGCCCACTCTACGCCGGCGTAGGCAAGTTACGTCGGTCGGATGAAGCCTATTTTCAGGCGTATCTTAGTTTGAGTCCGGCGCATATTTGCACTTTCGTGGCGTATCTCGAGATACGTCGGCGCAAGTGCTTTGTGAATCCGGGCCTAAGGGTCTGGAGGAGGGCCAAAGGAAGCAGTAGCAGGAGAGGTGCGAGGGCCACATGAAACGGCCTGGAGGGTCATATACGGGCCGCGGGCCTTGTGTTTGACACCTGTGCCCTAGGGGAGCGCTACATTTTTCTAAAGGAGCTAACATTTACCAGCTGCTGCTTCATTGGCAGTTAGTTTTACTGTAACCTTAGAGGGAAATTAAACAGTTACTGAACAGTTAACGAAAGACAGCAGGCCCAAGCACTGGTGAGATGTGTTAATTTTCAGTCTCACATTCTCAAACCCTAATGAGTGGGGAACAGAAATAGCAAGTCTAAGTTTAACCTGCATGCGGTCTGTGCTCAGACCTCCACAGCAACTGATCTCTACTTGGGATCAAATAAACAAATGGCCATAAGTAAAGGGGACATCTGTTATTAGAATGCTTTAAAGTGAAAGCCCACTTGTACGTGTAATTGCAATAATCCCTCTCTTACACTTTGCAATAAGTTTCTGGTTATTTGTAAGGTACCCTGTATGTTTTTTCACATAGACCGACTGTAGAAAAGGTCTTCAGACCCAGACATTCAATATTGTCCTGCAGACAACTTGTGTCCATTCCACTTCACATCTCTTTAAGAAGAAGTCTCATATCTTTTTTACTTTGTACTTTTTTCCATCCTACTAAGTGGCGTGGAAGACTAGTTGCGTGGCCTGACACGACACCCGCTTCCCCACAGCTGTCCGACAACGCAGCTAGCTAGGAGACTGCTGCAATAATAGCTAGTGCTTGTTTGCGCCTTCAAGCATTTGCAAGAGACAAACGGCAGCAAGAGGAATGCAGAGGGGTGGGGTCATGTCAGCTTTCCGTCCCTCTGCATTTCTCTTGTCAGTGCTAGTCTCAGGAAAGTTCTTGCAGATGGAGACAAGCATTGACTATCAATGCTGCCATCTTTTTTTGCTGGCTACATTGTCGGACAGGTAGAACTACAAGTACACTGTGCCATTGATAAATACAATTTTATGAGCTGACAAAGATGCAGGCTCTTTATCATATCTGGGGTGGAGTGTAGGATGTATAGAGGTTACAGTGATTTTTTCGGATTTATTCTAGCAGGACTAAATGAAGATCAGCAGTATAGCTTCCCTGCTTTGCCCAAAGTAGCCCAATGCCACACCAGCCCTTCTGGTGTTTTCCAGAGGTGCCAAATTACAAGTCTGGGCTGCACCTGCTCTTATGAAGAGTTTACATTCTAACCATTGGATTTGTTATTACACAACGAGGTACTCCTTTCAAGATTTCTGCCAAGGACCACTTGTGGGTGGCTTCAGAAAGACCTTGAATTAGCAGGTACTGTCACGTGGACCCCAACACAGGTGGTCAGACACTATAGCTGGCTACTGTGTACTTCACCTATAGCAGCCCCCTTTCCCATAAGGCAAGCAGGCCTACCAGTACTCGGTTGCCCCCAGGACTTACTGTATACACAATGCTATAGTGCCTGGCCACCACGCCGGGGCAGATGCGAACTGAGCAAAGCAAACAGATACTTGCAGTTAGCAGACAGATAGCGTGATTCCTTGACAGTCCAGGTAAAAGGCAGGCTGATTTTAGGGACTAGTCCAAAATCCGGTCCAAAGCCATACACAGGGAAATCCAATCTAGCAGAGCAGGGCAGACAGACAGGGAGCTTAATCAGGAACAACACACGTATCACTGTCTATCACAAGCATGAGATGAAACGTTTGGCTTGCTTATAACAGGTGACTGACCACATCGATCACCTTGCAGGTGAACAAAGACAGGGAGAATGCAATCGCCAAAATCCGGATGCTGGAATAAGGAGCAGGAGCACTAAGTGCTCCTGACAGGTACGATTGTTTCAAAGAAAACCATAAGTAATGCACTCAACCGCCATGGCCTGTATGCACGCTCACCACGCAAGACTCCATTGCTGAAGAAAAAGCATGTTGAAGCTTATTTAAAGGGGTGGTTCACCCTAAAAACTAAATTTTCTTATTCCACTGCCCCCCCACATTACAATCCGATTAAGGCTCTTATTATTTTTTTCATGCTGTACATACCTTAGTACAGCATATTCACCCGTGCATCCGGGTTGCGAGTCCCGCGGGAGTGGGCGTTCCTCACATGCCGGTGATTGACGTTTTGCCCAAAAACGAGCTCCCCCCCCCGTCGCGTAAGCCGCGTCACGGTTGGCGAAAGGAGCCGAACGGCGAGTCGGCGCTATACTGCGCATCGCCGTTCGGCTCCTTTCGCCAATCGTGACGCGGCTTACGCGACGGGGGGGGAGCTCGTTTTTGGGCAAAATGTCAATCACCCCAAAATCTCCCCCATACCAACGGTGAAGTTTGGAGGTGGGAACATCATGGTGTGGGGCTGTTTTTTTTATCATACAGTTCTGGCAAACTTCATATCATTGAAGAAGGATGAATGGAAAATTGTACCAAGACATTCTTGATAAAAATCTGCTGCCATCTACCAGGATGATGAAGATGAAAATGGACATTTTAGCAAGACAATGAACACAAAGCCAAGGAAACTCCCAATTGGTTTAAAAGAAAGAAAATAAAGCTGCTAGAATGGCCCAGCCAATCGCCTTACTTGAATCCAATTGAAAAATCTATGGAAAGAACTTAAGATCAGAGTTCATAGAAGAGGCCCACGGAACTGTAATGGGAGGGCCCATGGAACCCAGAATCCCTTTGAAAGTATGAGATATCCTTGCTTCAGCTCCCCATGCACCTCTTATGTCTAAATCACCTATTAGGGGCATAGGGTGACTTAGACATTATATATGGGACTACTTAAAATGGGACAGTAATATTCATTAACAATATCTCTCAAGAAATATGAAGATGTTATTTGGGCATTCCAGGAAGTTCAATGTAACAGGCCGACCGTCTATTGCTTAACGATGCTAATGTCATCACACCTAGACACCTGTCTGTTGTTTATTGTAATGTTAATGAATCCAGACTAAATTCTAAGGATCCTTCCATGGGGGCTTGGGTTAATTGACCCTGTAATGTATGAAAGGATTCCTGTGATAATGTGTATTGAAGTTCAGGAGACAGCCAGGCTGCTAAAAGGAATTGGGTAATTAGCATGTTAATTAGGTCTGGTCACAGGTGTATTTCCAGAGTAATATGATGCACCTCCTCTTTTGGTGTATAAAACCTGTAGTCTTTTCAATAAAGATGGTCTGTCCTGCTTGAACCTCAAGACAGAGCTTTGTCTTGTTATTGAGGGAGAATTATTCGTAGGGAAGCTTATTCAGCTGGTTGGAGTGCCTGGTAGCTGCCTTGTGTTCGAGAAAGGAATATCCTAAACGACGTTGACCCCTTTCATACACGGGGTGTCGTTACAGGAACCTTCAAGATTTGAAGATCTTGTTTGTGTGAAAGAATGGCCCAAAATCACAACTGAGCAACGCATGCGGATACAGGAGAATACATTTCAGTTATCATGTTGAATACTTTTTCTCTGTCTCATTCCATTTTATTACACATAACTTCATTTCTGAATGTATTTGTTTTGGTTTCTTTGTATGTAAGGCCGCGTACACATGGTCGATCCATCCGATGAGAATGGTCCGACGGACCGTTTTCATCGGTTCACCGCTGAAGCAGACTGATGGTCTGATGTGCGTACACACCATTGTTTCCAAAACCGATTGGGTCAGAACGCGGTGACGTAAAACACACGACGTGCTGAAAAAACGAAGTTCAATGCTTCCAAGCATGCGTCGACTTGATTCTGAGCATGAACCGATGCTTTTGCGTACTAACCGTCGGTTTTTGACCTATCGGTCAGCCGTCCATCGGTTTGATTTTAAAGCAAGTTCTCTTTTTTTGGACCGAAGGACAACAGACCGATGGGCCGTACACGCGGTCAGTTTGGCCCAATGAAACTGAACTTCAGTCCGTTTTCATCGGTTTGGACCAAAGATGTGTACGCGGCCTAAGGATTGCATGGGATGTTACCGACAAGTGGTGAAAATGTCATGTCAAAAGCACCTTTAGAAATATATGGGCAGGAACACCCACAACTCCAAGGTGGACACAAAAAGAGTCAGTATATACATTTTTATTATAGCAAGGGAAATCTCACTGTTGGAGTGCCCAGGACACAGACGGAGCCAGGGGCCAATTTAGCCCACCAGGCCTCACCTTTCACTAAAATATCACTTTTGGGTGGAATGACCCTTTAAACAAAGCCTCAAATCTAGTACGCTCCTTAGCCAGATCTTTTGATCACTTAATTGCAGGTTGCGGCCTGCGGAACTCAATGAATCATTACTGTTATCTCCTGACTGCGACAAATCAGTTTAGCAGGTAAGAAAAGGAATGTGTGAAAGTCGAAGAGACAAGTTGATGAAGAGTGTGAGATCATTTCTATTAAAATAAAGACAAACGGTGACAATCGTCAGACTTTTTAGTATTTCAACATTTAAAAAAATGGAACTATTAATTTAGAGTACAGGAGAAATGTATAAATAAAGAGCAGCTCTACTAAGCCTGGCTTATGTCCCATTATTTATGTCCATTATAGTGAGCGATTTGTTTCATTGAAATTCTGACAAAAATGTTCATTATTCGTAGAATCTGATGCATCTGAATCTCTCTGAATCGGCTAGCTACGGCCATAACCCGGTATGTAACTGTAAAGTCATGATGTATTACAGTTAGGCGGTCAGCAAGTTGACGTTGCATCAAGTCGCAGTTCAAAGTCACATGACGCAGCAGTGTGACCTGACTGAGCCTTAAATTGGTTGTAAAGGCACATTCTATGCATAAAGGTAAAAAACCTTCTGTGTGCAGCAGCCCCCCCTCCCCCCAATACTTACCTGAGCCCCCTCTCGATCCAGTGATGTCCGCGTGAGCCTTGCCTCTCCGGGGACTCGCACTCCTGATTAGCTTTTGGCAGCAATGGCTCCCGCTTAAAAGCACCTGGTTAGCGGTCGAAAAGCGCTACTTAAAGCGGAGGTCCACACAAAAATGGAACCTCCACTTTTCGGAACCCTCCCCCCTCCGGTGTCCCATTTGCACATTTCAAGGGGGGGATGCACATACCTGTATATTACAGGTATTTGCACCCACTTCCGGGCATAGACTCATGCCCCCCCCCTCCCGCTGTCTTCTGGGAAACACACAGGTCCCAGAAGATAGCGGGGACCAGTTAGGACGCGCAGTAGGGAACCGGAAAGTGAAGCCGCAACGCTTCACTTCCTGATTCCCTCACTGAGGATGGCGGCGGGGGCAGCCGTGAGCCGAGCAATTGATCAGCTTTGGCTGCCAACATTGTGGGCACCCTGGACAGGTAAGTGTCCATTTATTAAAAGTCAGCAGCTGCTGTATTTGTAGCTGCTGGCTTTTAATATTTTTTTTTTTTAGGCGGACCTCCGCTTTAAACGAAACTGAAGCTAAAGCGCTGCTAAAACAGGCGGAGCTTTAGCACCAACGTGGCCGCGGCCCCAGTGTGAAAGGGGTCTTAGTCAGGAGGTGTGTTAATGGCCAGATCACCAGGTGAAAACTGAGGGGAAGTGCCAAAAAAAAAAGAAGAAGAAAACCAATGCAGCCGCCACATCCAATGATTGGTTAGCTACATTATATTACATTTTTGAGTTTGAGTTTACTACTGCTTTATCAGCCACTAAGTATCATTCCTTTCCATCTCATAAAAACTGTAAAGAACAGTATTAGAGGAAGTATTGAAGAGAACAGAGCTGTGCTGCCACCTAGAGGCGGGTGTGAGGCTGGGCGCTCACTGATGATAGGGCTCTGCTCACACCTTTCCATCCATTGCATGGAGACTGCAGACAATTCCCTCCCACTCATCTCTCTTGATGTTTTTCATATCAGTCCCATACATGACATTTTAGGGCCCATATGGATGACTGCACAGAAATGTACACATTTGTATTTATGTTTTATGTTCATCGACTTATTTTGTGGTTTGTTAATACAAGTTTTTAATGTGCATTATGTCTCACATTATCTTCCATTGCTTTACAGCAGCCTATTGACATGGATAAGTTGCCAACACACCCTAACATGATAAAAATCAGACATTACACGGTTTAGGAGATATTTGCAGAAAAGACTGCACCGATGTCTACGGCGCATGCGCGAAAGTGACGTCATCGCGGCTTCAGGCCAATCACAGCGCCGGAGCTGCAATACCCGGAAGTAACTTGGGTATCAATGGCGGCGGAGGTGAGGAACGAGAGTCGCTTCGGGGGCTTTGACCTCAGGTAAGTAATTCATAATGAGCTAGTATGCTATGAATACTAGCTCATTATGCCTTTCTCTTGCAGGGGTTTCCTTTTTAAAGAAACGCTATAAAGAGGAAGTAAACCCTCTAAAGCCGAGTTCCGCCTTAAAAAAAAAAATATATATATATATATATATATATATATATATATATATATATATATATATATTAAAAGCCAGCAGCTGCTGACTTTTAGTATATGGAAACGTACCTGTCCAGGGCACCCGCGATGTTGGCAGCCAAGGCCGATCAGTCACTCCTCTTTCGGCGGCTGCCGCCGCCGCTATCCTCGGTAAGGGAATCAGGAATTGAAGCCTTGCGGCTTCACTTCCTGGTTCCCTACTGTGCATGCGCGAGTCGCGCTGCCCGTACTCGCTGGTCTTCTGGGACCTGTGTGTCTCCAAGAAGACAGCGGGGGAGGACCGTGTAGGAAGTGGCGAAGGTTACCGCGATCACCTTGGTAATCTATGCCAGGAACTGGGAGAAAATACCTGGATTACACAGGTATCCGCTCTCTCCTCCCCCTGAAAGGTGCCAAATGTGACACCGGAAAGGGCGGGGATTCCAAAAAGTGGAAGATCCATTTTTGGGTGGAACTCCACTTTAGTATATTTTTTTACTGAACTTTGCAGTAATATTATGTGACATACAAATTTGGAACTACCACATTATATTCTCTAGGGCTGTAGTGGCGAACCTTGGCACCCCAGATGTTTTGGAACTACATTTCCCATGATGCTGATGCACTTTGCAGTGTAGTTGAGCTTCATGGGAAATGTAGTTCCAAAACATCTGGGGTGCCAAGGTTCATCATCACTGCTCTAGGGTGTCTGCTCTTTCAGAAAATCAAAATTATATAATGTTTTTTTTTGGGGGGGGTTCATGTAATCTTTAGACCTAAAATATTTTATTTTTTCTGGTACAATGTTTTTAGTTATAAAGGTAAAATATATATTTTTTAATCACGTGTGTATGCAAAAGGGTTAAAAGTGCCCAATAGCACATCAGAAAACTATTTGGAGGCTTCATTCAGTTTCACGCACACCGGGGATACAAGGGCCCTCCAGAGTTCTGCTGCTGCACAACTGTGCTTGAAGGGCATGCTGGCACTTGTAGTTCCTCAGCAGCTACCAGACCCAGCACTGCCCAGCCTGTAGTATGTGGTTGAGCAGGTCCCTTGGTACGTTTCCTGTGTGAGTAGGTGTGGCGGAGAGAGATTTCCTCTGCGCTCTGTTCTCCCTTATTATCAATCGCTCAGCATGACACCACACCCAGCAACCATAAAAATGTCATTATATAAGGCAGCAAAACAAAGGACACTGTAACCAATGCACAACTCCTGCCAGCAGCATGGGGGATGTATAGGGGAAAAGACTAGTGATGATACAATCCAGGCTTAACAGATGTTGCAAACGCTTTAGCAATCTTGTGATACCATCACCATGACTGATACAAAAATACTCAACATTCACTTAACCACTTAAGCCCCGGACCATTATGCAGGTAAAAGACCTGGCCCCTTTTCGCGATTCGGCACTGCGTCGCTTTAACTGACAATTGCGCGGTCGTGCGACGTGGCTACCAAACCCCCTAGATCAGAAGGGCACACAGAATACATTTTCTGACCCTGGATCAGAGGGGGCACACAGAATACATTTTCTGACCCTAGATCAGAGGGGGCACACAGAATACATTTTCTGACCCTTTATCAGAGGGGGCACACAGAATACATTTTCCGACCCTAGATCAGAGGGGCACACAGAATACATTTTCCGACCCTAGATCAGAGGGGGGCACACAGAATACATTTTCCGACCCTAGATCAGAGGGGGGCACACAGAATACATTTTCTGACCCTAGATCAGAGGGGCACACAGAATACATTTTCTGACCCTAGATCAGAGGGGGCACACAGAATACATTTTCTGACCCTAGATCAGAGGGGGCACACAGAATACATTTTCTGACCCTGGATCAGAGGGGGCACACAGAATACATTTTCTGACCCTAGATCAGAGGGGGCACACAGAATACATTTTCCGACCCTAGATCAGAGGGGGCACACAGAAAACATTTTCTGACCCTAGATCAGAGGGGCACACAGAAAACATTTTCTGACCCTAGATCAGAGGGGCACACAGAATACATTTTCTGACCCTAGATCAGAGGGGGCACAGTGCACACATAATACATTTTCTGACCCTAGATCAGAAGGGCACACAGAATACAATTTCTGACCCTAGATCAGAGGGGGCACACAGAATACATTTTCTGACCCTAGATCAGAGGGGCACACAGAATACATTTTCTGACCCTAGATCAGAGGGGCACACAGAATACATTTTCCGACCCTAGATCAGAGGGGGCACACAGAATACATTTTCTGACCCTAGATCAGAGGGGGCACACAGAATACATTTTCCGACCCTAGATCAGAGGGGGCACACAGAATACATTTTCTGACCCTAGATCAGAGGGGCACACAGAATACATTTTCTGACCCTAGATCAGAGGGGCACACAGAATACATTTTCCAACCCTAGATCAGAGGGGGCACACAGGATACATTTTCTGACCCTAGATCAGAAGGGCACACAGAATACATTTTCTGACCCTGGATCAGAGGGGGCACACAGAATACATTTTCCGACCCTAGATCAGAGGGGGCACACAGGATACATTTTCTGACCCTAGATCAGAGGGGCACACAGAATACATTTTCTGACCCTAGATCAGAGGGGCACACAGGATACATTTTCTGACCCTAGATCAGAGGGGCACACAGAATACATTTTCCGACCCTAGATCAGAGGGGGCACACAGAATACATTTTCTGACCCTAGATCAGAGGGGCACACAGAATACATTTTCCGACCTTAGATCAGAGGGGGCACACAGAATACATTTTCCGACCTTAGATCAGAGGGGCACACAGAATACATTTTCTGACCCTAGATCAGAGGGGGCACACAGAATACATTTTCTGACCCTAGATCAGAGGGGCACACAGAATACATTTTCTGACCCTAGATCAGAGGGGGCACACAGAATACATTTTCTGACCCTAGATCAGAAGGGCACACAGAATACATTTTCTGACCCTAGATCAGAGGGGGCACACAGAATACATTTTCTGACCCTAGATCAGAAGGGCACACAGAATACATTTTCTGACCCTAGATCAGAGGGGCACACAGAATACAATTTCTGACCCTAGATCAGAAGGGCACACAGAATACATTTTCTGACCCTAGATCAGAGGGGCACACAGAATACAATTTCTGACCCTAGATCAGAGGGGGAACACAGAATACATTTTCTGACCCTAGATCAGAAGGGCACACAGAATAAATTTTCTGACCCTAGATCAGAGGGGCACACAGAATACAATTTCTGACCCTAGATCAGAGGGGGAACACAGAATACATTTTCCGACCCTGGATCAGAGGGGCACACAGAATACATTTTCCGACCTTAGATCAGAGGGGGCACACAGAATACATTTTCCGACCTTAGATCAGAGGGGGCACACAGAATACATTTTCCGACCTTAGATCAGAGGGGGCACACAGAAGAAGACGTTTTTCTGAATCCAGATCACAGAGAAGAAGTTTTTCTAGCTCTAGATCAGAGGGGAACTGAGAAGAAGTTTTTCTAGCTCTAGATCAGAGGGGAACTGAGAAGAAGTTTTTCTAGCTCTAGATCAGAGGGGAACTGAGAAGAAGTTTTTCTGAATCTAGATCAGAGGGCCACATAGACGTTTTTTCTGGCTATCTAAGGTCATTGCAGGCTCTTAGGTAAAGCTTTTACTTTTTTAAAGTGTAAAATGACTGATGGGTTTACTTCAATTCTTCTTATAAATATTGATAGATGTGCTTTCATGAATCTTCCCCATCTCCTAGGCTTGGACTGCACATGCAGGATCAGTGAAGGAATGCTTCCCCCTGCTGTGATTGTGCAGCATGTATTATTAATGAACTGAAGCATTGCTCTATAATCAAACACCTGGCACAGCACATTCACCAGCGCACGCCTTTTTATCAGAGCACAATGTACCATTACATCGGGATAACACGCAACAATAGGGAGTGCCGCTTCAGCAGAATCGTCGGCCGTGGCATCGATTTGCTGGCTGTGTCCCCAACACTATCACCCCCAGGCAAAGCTTCTGGCCTCAGCCCGGATAATGAGCAACAAAGTACAATAACACACAGCCATCAGACCTCATATTTTACTGATCTGAATGCGCTAAGCTGACGTCTTCTCACCTGTCATTACTGCTCTGTGCATTTCTTTAACCACTTCAGCCCCGGACCATTTAGCTGGACAAAGACCAGAGCACTTTTTGCGATTCGGCACTGCGTCGATTTAACCGACAATTGCGTGGTCGTGCGACGTGGCTCTCAAACAAAATTTACGTCCTTTTTTTCCCCCCACAAATAAAGCTTTCTTTTGGTGGTATTTGATCACCTCTGCATTTTTTATTTATTGCACTATAAACAAAAATAGAGCGACAATTTTAAAAAATCGATATTTTTAACTTTTTTCTTTAATAACTATCCCCAAATATATAAAAAAACATTTTTTCCTCAGTTTAGGCCGATACGTATTCTTCTATGTATTTTTGGTTAAAAAAAAAATCACAATAAGAGGTTTTTGATCGGTTTGTGCAAAAGTTATAGCGTCTACAAAATAGGGGATACTTATATGGCATTCTTTATTAATAATTGTATTTTTACTAGTAATGGCGACGATCAGCGATTTTTATCGTGACTGCGACATTATGGCAGATACATCGGACACTTTTGATGCCATTTTGGGACCATTGTCATTGATAAAGCGATCAGTGCTATAAAAATGCACTGATTTCTGTAAAAATGACACTGGCAGTGAAGGGGTTAACCAGTAGGGGGCGCTGAAGGGGTTAAGTGTGTCCTAGGGAGTGATTCTAACTGCTAGGGGGGATGGGCTATGTGAGACACGACAATGATCACCGCTCCCGATGACAGGAAGCTGTGATCAGTGTCCTGTCACTAGGAAGAATGGGGAAATGCTTGTTTACATCAGAATTGTCGAATATTTGTTAGATCACCAATCACAGGATGGACTGTGGGTGTCTGGAATAGTGCAGTGCCACGTCCCGAAAATATTTTGGAGCATCAAATAGATTTAAAACTAAAAAACTACAGTAACAACTGCAGTAACCAAAGATGATCCAATAAAAATCCAAGGCTGGTCAACACATTTTACAGGGAAAAAATGTGACTGTATTGTATAGTAGAATTTTTTTTTTTTTAGCTCGACATGTTTCGCGAAGATCGCTTCTTCAGGAGCTAGTAGTGTTTCATATGAAGTCAAAGGATATGCCTGAAAGTGACTTGTTTGTAGACAGAATTAGTACTTGGTAACGAGTTGATATGTGCCTAAAGTGGGGACAAGTCGTATAAGTGTGAAAGGGGCCTTAATCTTGGTGATCCTTTGTCATGAAAGCAGGAGGCGATGTGAAATCCAAAATATTACAGTTGTCACCAGTACAGGAGGGGATTTACACCAAGCATTTATCAGTGAAAGGTTATAGATGATAAGGCGGTCAGGTGGAAAGCTCCGGAATTGATGGTTATATCACTATACAGATAAAAGGGAACATTTGTATACCTTGTAATTATTTCAACATCATATTAAATGAAAATCCAATGTGTCATTAGAGGTGAGAACTCCATGCACTCTGACCGCATTCTCCGCACGCAGTGTGCAAGGGGAGGACCGTGCCGTCTTATTAGCAGCAAGAGGGATTGTATTTATAAATAATGCAATCCTGTTCTTGTTCTTATAAGGATTTATTTATCACAGGCGCAAGATTATTCGTGGTGTGCTGAGCAGGGAATAATTAGGTGGAAGAACACCACAAGCGTTAGGTTTACATTATTAATACATTTAGGGCACTTTCATACTGCCAGCGCCTGGGCATCAGCGGTAAAGCGCCGTTTTACTGTTGTTTTTTGCGGCACTTTTTGGCCACTAGCGGGGCGTTTTTAACCCCCGCTAGCATCTGAAAAAGGGTTAAAAGCGTCCACAAAGTGGCACCGCAGCGGCGCTTTGCTGGTGGTTCAGCGGCGCTGCCCATTGATTTCAATGGACAAGGGCGCTTTAGGCTCCATTCACATCTAGGCGGACGAAATCGCGGCGTTTTGTCGCCGCAAATCGCGGTACAAATAGCGGTGTTTTGTACCGCGATTTGCGGCGACAAAACGCTAGTATTGTCCGCCTAGATGTGCCCCAGATTGACCCCCTCTATGGAGATGCTTCCCATCTCCTAGCCGAACGACGCCTGAAAAAAAAAAAGGTCCGGGACCTTTTATCAGGCGGCAGGCGTCCGGCGTGGAGATGTGAACCATCTCCATAGAGGGAAATGCGTTTCCAGCCCTCTGCCGGCAGCGGCGTAGCGCTACAGGCGTAAAAACGCCTAGATGTGAATGGGGGGATAGGAGCGATGCAAAGAAGCTGCTTGCAGGACTTTTTTTGACGTCCTGCCAGCGTACTGCCCCAGTGTGAAAGCACTCAGGCTTTCACACTGAGATTGCAGCTGAGGCTTTTTTCAGGCGATTTACAGGTGCTATTTTTAGCGCTAAAGCGCCTGAAAAACGCCTCCAGTGTGAAAGGGGTCTTAGCTGTTTGGATATCTCAGAGGAACCATGATGAAGTGCCCATTGACACCAAGTGTTGCATTAAAGTGGTTGTAAACCCCGTTTAGTGACTTATACCTATAGGTAAGCCTAGAATAAGGCTTACCTATAGGTAGTGGAAATATCTCCTAAACGTGCTTACTACCACTGGTAAGAGAATGAGATTAGTAATCTTATGAGAATATGCCAAGTAGTAAACGCTTGCAATAGCTACACAACTAGTGTAAGAAATCATAAATATGCAATAGATTGATGTGTGAACTTCAGGTTTTAAATGAGAAAATAGGTAAAAATTATATTTTATATATATATATATAAAAGGAGCATTAAAAAACAAACTTTGAGCGTAGTGGCACTGGACTCTAGCACCACCTGCAGGGCATTTGTAGTCACCGCCACTAATGCAAGATATAGTATAAAAACCTGAATATAGTGATGTGAACCCCTTTCAAAAATAAAGTCACTTTTTTTTCTCTAGTTTTGGAGGAAGGATTAGAACCCCTGCCTCATTTTTACAGCCATCTAGTTCGGGAGATTTACCTTAATTTCCGGTTCTGCTTAAAAAAGTTTCAGCACACAAACTGAAATAAAACTGTAACCTTCCACTTAATAAAAAAAAAAAAAAAAAAAAGGATGTTTTTATTGTGGTCTGTGTTGCTACTAGTCAGTTCCCCTCACTTACAAAAAATAAATAAAAAATAAGATTGAAACAAAACACATAAAAAGCAATGGAATTGAGGAGAAGTCTCTCTTAAGCCTCATACACACGATCGGACTTCAAACAAACTTTTCCGTGGATTTTTGTTCGAAGTGTGTTGGCTGTGAACTTGGTATGCATACACACAGTAGGACTTTTTCAGCGACCTTTCCCAAAATCACGTGGTTTTTCAGCTCTTGCCTGCCACCCTTTGGTCAACTTCTGTATTGTTGTCTGATCCTTTGCATTGGTTCTGAGCATGCGGGTTTGTACTTTGAACTCCAGTCCGATTTATTTCTGTACACATGGCAGGACTTTGCACCATAGGACTTTTGTTGCCAGAAAGTTTGTCTGTTTGCAGAGTGAACTTTTGTCCGCTGAAAACTGAAAAAGTTTGTCCGATGGAGCGTACACACGGTCGGATTTTTTGAAAAACCTGGTCATTTCGAAGTGTGTATGGGGCTTAACAGAACCCCAGATAGCAGTAAAAACAACAGGGGTTTCAGTTTTTCCACACAAACATTTAAAGTTTTGCCTTGGCATGCCCTTAAAGGCCCGGATTCTCGTACGAGTTACGCAGGCGTATCTCCAGATACCCCGTCGTAACTCTGAGTCCGAGCTGTCGTATCTTGGCGCCTGATTCGAAGAATCAGATACGCCAAAATTTCACTAAGATACGACCAGCGTAAGTCTCCTACGCCGTCGTATCTTAACTGCATATTTACGCTGGCCGCTAGGGGCGTGTACGCTGATTTACGCCTAGAATATGTAAATCAGCTAGCTACGCCAATTCACGAACGTACGCCCGGCCGACGCAGTACAGATACGCCGTTTACGTTAGGCTTTTCCCGGCGTAAAGTTACCCCTGCTATATGAGGCGTACCAATGTTAAGTATGGACGTCGGAACAGCGTCAAATTTTTCACGTTTTACGTTGTTTGCGTAAGTCGTTCGCGAATAGGGCTGTGCGTCATTTACATTCACGTCGAAAGCATTGGCTTCTTGCGGGTTAATTTGAAGCATGCGCACTGCGATACTTTCACGGACGGCGCATGCGCCATTCGTAAAAAGCGTCATTTACGTGGGGTCACATAAAATTTACATAACACACGCCCACATCTTCCACATTTGAATTAGGCGGGCTTACGCCAGCCTATTTACGCTACGCCGCAACTTTTACAGGCAAGTGCCGTATTCTCAAACGAAAGTTGGGACGGCGTAGCATAAATAGGCCGGCGTAAGCCCGCCTAATTCAAATGTGGAAGATGTGGGCGTGTGTTATGTAAATTTTGTAAATAGGATACGTTACGCCCGCACAAAGATGCGCGCTTCTACGTGACTCCGGGCCTAAGTGTTTATTGCGTACACCTTGTATTAGGCAGTTTACATATTTGTTCCAGTGGAAAAGAACAATGAAATCGATATCAATAACGCACTCAAATATAAAAAGGGATTTATTTGTCCAGTACAGTACCAAGATGCATGCAGAAAAGTCAAATACAGTTCATATGCACATTGCAAAAATCACAGGCTCACAATTATAGCTCCATATGCACCAACCTAAAAAATATTGAATAATGCAAATCTACTCAAATGTGATTCCATTACCAAGATGCAACATTTAACAGCATCCTGGGAATGCAGTTAAAGAATAAATTGACCATGGGGGAAGATTTACCAAAAATTGGAGCAGCTGTGCATAGTAACCCATCGGCTTCTAGATTTAAGCCCCCGTTTACACCGGTGCGACTTGACAGTTCCAAATTGCATGACAAGTTGAGCTCCATTGCCGGCAATGGAACCGTTCATGTCGCAGTGATGACAAAGGATCCTGCACTAATTTTTACAAATTTCATTGCGACTTGCATAGACTTCTGTTAAATTAAAGAAATTGTAAAGGAAAAAAATGTTTTTCCTAAAATTAATGTCTGCAAGGTACACAGACAGAATAGTGTAATGATTCTGTTAACCACTTCAGCCCCGGACCATATTGCTGGTCAATGACCGGGCCACTTTTTGCGATTCGGCACTGCGTCGCTTTATCTGACAATTGCGCGGTCGTGCGGCGTGGCTCTCCAAACAAAATTGGCGTCCTTTTTTCCCACAAATAGAGCTTTCTTTTGGTGGTATTTGATCACCTCTCCGGTTTTTATTTTTTGCGCTATAAACAAAAATAGAGCGACAATTTTGAAAAAAAAAAGAATATTTTTTACTTTTTGCTATAATAAATATCCCCAAAAATATATATATATATAAAAAAAAAAAAAATTTCCTCAGTTTAGGCCGATACGCATTCTTCTACATATTTTTCGTAAAAAAAAAAAAAAATTGCAATAAGCGTTTATTGATTGCGCAAAAGTTATAGCGTCTACAATTTTTTTTACTAGTAATGGCGGCAATCAGCGATTTTTATCGGTACTGCGACCTTTTGGCAAACACTTCGGACACTTTTGACCCATTTTTGGGACCATTGTCATTTTTATAGCGATCAGTGCTATAAAAATGCCACTGGCAGGGAAGGGGTTAAGTATGTTCCCTGGGTGTGTTCTAACTGAACTGAACTGAACTGAACTGGTGGGACTGACTTGGGGAAATGACAGATCGCTGTTCATACATTGTATGAACAGCGAACAGTCATTTCTCCCCCTGACAGGACCGGGAGCTGTGTGTTTACACACACAGCTCCTGGTTCTCGCTCTGTAACGAGCGATCGCGGCCACGCGCCTCCGGACCAGGGGCGAGCGGGGGCACGCGTGCGCCCCTATTGGCTGCATAGCAAGATGACGTATAGCTACGTGATCTCGCGCAGCAGAGCCGACCTGCCGCCGTATAACTGTGGCGGCTGGTCGGCAAGTAGTTAAAAAAAATGAGTAAATACCTATTAAATTCCTTCATCTATATCACCTCCAGCATTCTAGTTTCTGTTCTCTCATTCACTTCCTGGTTTGCGGCGCTCGTTCATGTAAGAACTACATTTCCCAGTATGCATTGTGGCACGCCCAGTAATTCACACCTCCTTGAAGTCTCTAACACGTAGAGAGCGTCCTGCCACACAGATGTAGTTCCCAGGAGGGGGTGAGCACGTCACTGACCACCGCAGTAAAGCCTCCCATCACGGTGGTCAGTAAAATCAGACAAGCAGGAAGTGAACAGAACAGGGAAGAAATAGAGCAACTTCTGAGCAAAAACAAACAATGAGGAAGTGAAAAGAGGAATGTCTGCAGGTAAAGGATGCTTATTATGAAAAGAAAAATGTTTTCCTTTACAACCCCTTTAAGTCGCAAGCTGCAATGAAATAGGCAGTGCAAATCGCGCTGATGTGCCCTGAAGTAGCTTGATTTCAAAGCTGCATCGGCGTGAACCAGGGCTTATTGTGAGTGTTTATTTGAACAAGCTGAAGCTGGAAGCTGATTGGTTACTATGCACAGCTGCACCAGATTCTGGGCTGAATACACAAAATATACTTGCATGTGATATTTGGGTGTTCGGACACATTATGCCTAAATACCGCATGCAATCCTGTAACTGTCAATTCACTATATTGTATATATGTATTTACTGCAAAAGGCTATAAACGCTTGGCAAATACCACATGAAAAAAAAGCGTTAAACTCCGTTCACAGAAGGAAACAATTAATTAAATGCATGAGGTAATTAGGTAGTGATCGAGACATGTGGTAATGATGGAATGTGTACTGGTTGCCAAGGAGAGGGCGGTCGCCGCATCCTTAACAACCGATGAGTCATCAGCTGATTATTATTTTTTTACTTTCCTATAGAGTGGAGATGGATTAGAACACCTGGAAGGTTTATACTGCTGTCTGTGTCCCCGTTAGCGAGATTCTTCCTCTCTATTTGTCCTCTTCACCATTTTACTAAAAGTGGAAGAACATCCCAAATAATGGGTTGCCCCAGAACTGTAATATTGGGGGAATTTTCTGCTGGCAACACTAGTAGTGGTGTTTAGGCTATTGGGAGCAGGTAAAGAGAAATATCCCCAATGGGGAAAAGATAGGGGGGGGGGGAACAGGAAGGAGCTATAACCCCTCTCTTAGGGCTCTTTCACACGTGACGGATCCGTGATGATCTGCAACCGTGAACCTCTGCTTGCTCCGCTGAGCCGGCGGATGACAGGGCGGTCCCCGCACACTGCGCAGGGACCGCCCTGTCAGATGACGGGTGGAAAAATAGGGTTTTTCTCCGTCTGCAGAATCGGAGGATAGCGGACCCGGATGAGATCAGGTGTCAACGGATGATCATCCGCTGACACCTGCAATCTCATAGGGATCAATGTATGTCCCTTTTGCATCTGTAAACGGATGGATGAAAAAGTGGACATAAATAGCCAAATTCAGGCAGAGTTACGCCGGCGTATCAGTAGATACGCCGTCGTAACTCCGAATCTGCGCCGTCGTATATTTAAGTGTATTCTCAAATTGAGATACGCTTAAATGTTGCTAAGATACGACCGCCTGCGCCGTCCTATCTTAGCTGACTATTTACGCTGGCCGCTAGGGGCGTGTACGCTGATTTACGCCTAGAATGCGTAAATAAGCGAGATACGCCTATTCACAAACGTACGCTTTCCCGTCGCAGTAAAGATACGCCGTTTATGTAAGGCGTTTTCAGGCGTAAAGATAATCCACCAAAAAGATAGCGCAGCCAATGTTAAGTATGGACGTCGGAACTGCGTCGAATTTTACAATTTTTACGTAGTTTGCGTAAGTCGTCCGTGAATGGGGCTGGCCGTAATTTACGTTCACGTCGAAACCAATAAGTCTTTGCGCACTGGGTTATGTCCACGGACGGCGCATGCGCCGTACGTTCAAAACGTCAATTACGTGGGGTCATGCCTTATTAACATAAAACACGCCAACCTCTTCCAAATTTGAATTAGGCACATTTACGATACGCCGCCTGTAACTTAAGACGCAAGTGCTTTGTGAATACAGCACTTGCCTCTCTAACTTACGGCGGTGTAGCGTATATGAGATACGCTACGCCTGCCTAACATTAGTCAGATTCACGTAGACGTGCCTAATGGTCAGCATGTGTGAAAGAGCCCTAACTCTACCCAAAATGAAAATGTTGCCTTTGGTTTTACTTTAAGCTTTAGGTGGATGTCAACAACAGGGTGCAGAAACCCACAGCCACTCCACATTAAAAAGGCATGCCATGCATTCATTCAAAAACATCCTGCACAAGAGCAATACAAAAACAAAGCTACAGGATTTGTAAGTAGGACAGAGACATACACTGACTTAACCGCATTATACAGCCATTTTGTGTGCAAGCTTTGCTCCTCATTCATCATACCAATACCATTCTTGTTTAACCTTTCTCAGTAGAGACTTGGTTGGTCCCTTCAGGAGGACCAGGAGGTATATTCTGAGCACCTTTCCCACTGGCAGACAAGACTTATTCACTTCACTAGTGGAAAGATCTGAAAAAAGAACATCGATATAAAAACTTAAAGCTGAATTAATTACATGCAAGAGAATTTAAAAGGTAAAAAACATTTGTTAATCCACCTAAATGTATTCTTGTCATGATAATGTACCATGGATCACTAGCACTGGCTTGTTAAAATGCTGCTGCATGGCAGCACTGCAATGCCTGAATTCAGGGCACTGGCAGAAAGTAGGGTTTGACTTTTAGGTAGGTCTTTGTAGAGCAATGACCCCAACACATCCCATAATGCAATGCAGAGGCAGGGCATTAAAAAAAAAAAAGTCCTGTAAACAGCTTCTTTGCAGTGATTTAGGAGCAGTTAATACGCCGCTCCCAAAGCGCCCCTTTACATGGAAATTAATGGAAAGTGCCTTGAAAGCAGCACTTTGTGGGCGCTTTTAACCTTTTTTTCGGCCACTAGCGGGGGAGTAGCTTTACCAGCATTTTTCAGGCACTGGCAGCGTGAAAGGGCTCCTATGTCAAAAGGTTAACAATAAATGGCTATATGCAATGTCATGTGTACACAATGTTTAGGCTAACACTAAACTCTGTGCTTGCTAGTTGGATTTTAATGCATCTGATTAAATTGTGCCACTTCCAAAATATATTTGCAAAAGTTTTAGGTCTGGATACATGCAAAAAAAAAATGTAAAAATGTCCCTTTATTTTATTAGCACCTAAAACAAGGACTCAAATGTAATAATAATGTAGCGCCCCCTTACTTTCAGTATGGGCACTACGCTAAAGTTAGTGGGGAATGGGAGAGCTATTTTACTCCCATTCACAATTTGTTAAATTATGGGCTGCTGTCATTCCTGAACTGTCCTGTGGGTCAGTCTGCGCTCCAGGGGTGTTGATCCCACCCCTGGGCGACAGTTGGCGCTAGAGGGGTTCTGACAGAGCCACTTTTCCCCAGCAGCCAATTAGAGGAGTGTTCCTCTCGTGGGGCATACTGGGGAGGGGTATATCTGTGGCAGACGCCATCTTTATTGGTTCTTCACGCGGATTCGAGGTTCCAGGTGCGGCATCCACCTTTAGGGTGCGCGCATCCAACGGACCCCGGCGATGGGCCTTCCAGGCCGGGGTCGCATGCTACGCGGAGCTCCAAATTGCTGAGAGGGGCCCCAGTGACTTACTGGGTCCCCCAAATTACTGAGAAGATTCCAGGCTGGGTGCCGCTCGATTGGGGGGGTCGGCTTGAGGAGAACCCGGAGGTAGGTTGTCCAACAGAGCTTGAACGAATCATCGGGGATCTGGTGACCGGAATGCTGACAGGTACTCTTGCTGTCATCCGGTGACCTACTTTCAATCTACTGGGAGGATTCGCTCAATTCGTCCGTTTAGCTCATTCAAAAAAATAGGCCTGTGGCAGAGGCCCCTAGAGCCGGGTCTGTGGCAGAGGGCTGATCCTCCCAGCAACTCAAAATGACACTTCGGCTGCCAGGCTTATGAAAGAAGTCTGTCCGGGGGCACTTCACCCACTCTGGCTAGAGTGGCGACGAACAGTGACTATTATTATTGTGCTGCTGAGAGCAGGATTGCTCTCTATATATCCAGGCCTGATACCACAAGTTCTCTATCGCTTCATCAACCTTTCCTTCATACTGCATGTTGATGTTGGCTATGTTGGGCCTGAAATAAAGCATTGGAAAACCTTTCTTCATGTACTGGACATTCGCTCACTACTTTATTCATCAGCTACACCCCTAGACAACATTGAGGTAACTTAATCTGCCAATCCCAACAATAAAAAATAAAGTGTGTGTGTATATTTTATATAAATATATATACACATACACAATAACATTAGACAAAAAAGATGTACACTCACTTATTTTTCCCATAAATTTGCAAAATATGGATATCTTCACTGCGGTATTCCTCATCATGCTTTTCTATGGGCACTTCCTCATATTCAAAGTCAACCTTGAGAAGCTGAAACATAGATAAGCACACTGCTGACAGAAGCACAGATATAAATCAATCCATCAATACACGCTTCATGCCATAAAAACACTTACCTTTGTGTTTGTCATTGTACTTTAAGGGATATATGCAGGGTTAACAAACAATAAAATATATCGATCCTGTCAGATTTGTTTCCTGTCTCTCTCCCCTTTGGGGTGATTCTCTCTCTCATGGTCTGATCACCAATGTCTCCAGGAATAAATGCAATTCTAAAACTGAAATGTGTTGAAGAACAGGAATAAAAACAGAAATCTTCCAATGAGTTTTCCCCAGGGCCTCCAATAAGGGTGTAGCACCAGTCCTCCAGTACCAGGCCCCAGCCAGCAGAGGGGACTTACAAGGAAATCAGATGTGGGCAGAAGAGGGGGTGATCAGTGTGCCACAATAAGATGGGGCAATTACAGGAACTGATCCCCTTTGTCTCTTCCTGCAGCAGCTGAGAGCCGGCTTCTCCTCCTCTTATTCCTGACAGCTTTCCCCTGCTGAAGGGAGAGACACACACACACAAGGGATCAGTCAGGAAATATCCGATTTTCAACTGTTTGTACCTTATTACTGGTTGCACCAGTAATTGTGTTTTGTGTGATGCTTGTCGGTACTTAATACCCCATTATTGTAAAATATATATAGAGAAGGGTATCCTACTGCATATAAGACACCATTCTTGAGAAGGTGCAAGTATTGTATGTGTTCATTGTAGCTCAGTGAATATCCAAAACATGGTAAATTCTCTAAAACCCATATTGACATTCCCTTTCAGCCTTAAACATCTTTTGGCAGTTAGACCCCTTTCACACTGAGGGCGTTTTGCAGGCGCTATAGCATTAAAAATATCGCCTGCAGAGCGCCCTAAAACCCCCGCTCCAGGGCTTTCACACTGGAGAGGTGCGCTTGGCAGGGCCAGCAGCTTCTTTGGAGCGCATTAGGAGTGGTGAACTCACCGAACCTGCCCATTGAAATCAATCGGCAGCTCCGCTGTAGCGGTGGTTTGAACCCTTTTCCGTCCACTAGCGGGTGGTTAAAAGCACCCCGCTAGCGGCTAAATAGCGCCACAAATCCGACGGTAAAGCGCCGCTAAAAATAGCGACGTTTTACCGCCAACGGTAGGGGCAGCACAGTGTGAAAGGGCTCTTACTGCTGGTAAAAATCAGCAGCTTGTCAGGAAAAAAAAAAGTTCTAGTTATAGCAGAAGTAATAATAATAATAATAATAATAATACAATCTCACCTCAAAGAACTTTTTCTCTATTTCAGGATTCTTGCCAGTAGTTCTTTCTTCATAACAACATAGAATACATGTGTCACTTCCTGCCAGATCTTTAAGAGACTTCAGCAAAGGTTTTAGTGACTGCAAACAAAGGAAAGTAGTTAGAGTAACAGTAAATATTTAACCACTTGCCCCCTGGAAGATTTACCCCCCTTCATGTTAAATGTTTGTCCTTTTATTCCCCACAAATAGAAAAAATAAGTGTATATTGGTTTGCATAAAAGTTATAGCGTCTACAAACTATGCGCTATATACTGGAATTATTTATTTTTTATACTAGTAATGGTGTTGATCAGCGACTTACAGGGAGTGCAGAATTATTAGGCAAATGAGTATTTTGACCACATCATCCTCTTTATTCATGTTGTCTGACTTACTCCAAGCTGTATAGGCTCGAAAGCCTACTACCAATTAAGCATATTAGGTGATGTGCATCTCTGTAATGAGAAGGTGTGTGGTCTAATGACATCAACACCCTATATCAGGTGTGCATAATTATTAGTCAACTTCCTTTCCTTTGGCAAAATGGGTCAAAAGAAGGACTTGACAGGCTCAGAAAAGTCAAAAATAGTGAGATATCTTGCAGAGGGATGCAGCACTCTTAAAATTGCAAAGCTTCTGAAGCGTGATCATCGAACAATCAAGCGTTTCATTCAAAATAGTCAACAGGGTCGCAAGAAGCGTGTGGAAAAACCAAGGCGCAAAATAACTGCCCATGAACTGAGAAAAGTCAAGCGTGCAGCTGCCAAGATGCCACTTGCCACCAGTTTGGCCATATTTCAGAGCTGCAACATCACTGGAGAGCCCAAAAGCACAAGGTGTGCAATACTCAGAGACATGGCCAAGGTAAGAAAGGCTGAAAGACGACCACCACTGAACAAGACACACAAGCTGAAACGTCAAGACTGGGCCAAGAAATATCTCAAGACTGATTTTTCTAAGGTTTTATGGACTGATGAAATGAGAGTGAGTCTTGATGGGCCAGATGGATGGACCCGTGGCTGGATTGGTAAAGGGCAGAGAGCTCCAGTCCGACTCAGACGCCAGCAAGGTGGTGGTGGAGTACTGGTTTGGGCTGGTATCATCAAAGATGAGCTTGTGGGGCCTTTTCGGGTTGAGGATGGAGTCAAGCTCAACTCCCAGTCCTACTGCCAGTTTCTGGAAGACACCTTCTTCAAGCAGTGGTACAGGAAGAAGTCTGCATCCTTCAAGAAAAACATGATTTTCATGCAGGACAATGCTCAATCACACGCGTCCAAGTACTCCACAGCGTGGCTGGCAAGAAAGGGTATAAAAGAAGAAAAACTAATGACATGGCCTCCTTGTTCACCTGATCTGAACCCCATTGAGAACCTGTGGTCCATCATCAAATGTGAGATTTACAAGGAGGGAAAACAGTACACCTCTCTGAACAGTGTCTGGGAGGCTGTGGTTGCTGCTGCACGCAATGTTGATGGTGAACAGATCAAAACACTGACAGAATCCATGGATGGCAGGCTTTTGAGTGTCCTTGCAAATAAAGGTGGCTATATTGGTCACTGGTTTGTTTTTGTTTTGTTTTTGAATGTCAGGAATGTATATTTGTGAATGTTGAGATGTTATATTGGTTTCACTGGTAAAAATAAATAATTGAAATGGGTATATATATTTTTTTTGTTAAGTTGCCTAATAATTCTGCACAGTAATCGTCACCTGCACACACAGATATCCCCCTAAAATAGCTAAAACTAAAAACAAACTAAAAACTACTTCCAAAAATATTCAGCTTTGATATTAATGAGTTTTTTGGGTTCATTGAGAACATGGTTGTTGTTCAATAATAAAATTAATCCTCAAAAAATACAACTTGCCTAATAATTCTGCACTCCCTGTATAGCAGGACTGTGTTATTGCGTTAGACAATTTGAGTCACATTGTGGGAACCAGTGACACCAGTACAGTGATCAGTGCTATAAATCTGGTGAACTTACACAGGACGCCCTCCTCAACCCCCCCCCCCTAATTTGAGCAATTCTACTCTGATCGGTACAAATTCAAACAAAGATCTACTAATAATTCCTAAAAAAAATTTAAAAAAAAATGTATATACTGACCTCCTCATAGTAGATGCAGTCAGCCATCAATATATAGTTAGGAGACAGGAATGAGCCTGCAATTTCCTCGCCCCTAAAAACAGAACACATTTTGCTATAAACGATACTAAAAAAAAGGTAAATAAACGTTTTTCAGCTTTTTCCAAAACCACAAAAATACAAACCATTTTAATACCTTCGCTTGGCAAGAACCAGTGATCAGATGAGCGTTATGGTCAATGTTCGCATTCATCAAATCTTGCAGCTCTTCCAGATCAGTCACTGTAACGTTCGCTCTGTGAAAATAAAATACAAAAGTCGAAATCTTTATTCACAGAATTTGTAGCCAATTGTAAAACAATGCATGATATAACAAAAGTGCTGCCCATCCAAATGTTCACTTCAGGAATATCTAAACCTAGAAACAAAATTATAACATATTGCAGCTCATCAACTCTTACGCCGCGTACACGCGATCGTAAATTCCGACAAGAAAAGTTTGATGTGAACTTTTGGTCGAAAATTCCAACCGTGTGTAGGCTCCATCGGACTTTTTCTGTCAGAATTTCCGAAAGCAAAAAAATTGAGAGCTGGTTCTCATTTTTTCACGCTCAAAAAAGTCCTGCCAACCGCATCTTTGAGGCGCTGTAGGAGCGCCACCGTTTTAACCCTTTTTCGACCACTAGTGGGGGTTAAAAATCTCCCCGCTAGTGGCTGAATAGCACCGCAAAAACAACGGTAAAGCGCCGCTTTACCGCCGATGGCACAATGCCACAGATTGAAAGTAACCTTATGCCGCGTACACACGGCCGTTTTTTCATGTCATGGAAAAAAATAATAATTCTTGACGCTATTCCTCTCAAGGCTGCCTTGCCTACACACGATCGTGATAAAAAAATGATCTAGCAAAGCACAGTGACATACAACACGTACGACGGCACTACAAAGGGGAAGTTCCATTCGGATGGCACCACCCTTTGGGCTGATTATGCCAATTTCCCTTCTCATAACTTGCTTCTGAGCATGCGCGTTCTCTCCCCCCCCCCCCACGTTAAAGCCTACACACGACCGTTTTTCACCAAGAGAAAAACAACGAGAAAAAATAGGAGCATGTTCTAAATTTTTAATGCCCATTTTTCTCGTCATGAAAAACGGTCGCGTGTATGCGGCATTAGATGTGGTGACTGGAGTACTATCCTTTTTTTTAGGCTAATTTTTAGGCTCAAAATAAAACGTATAACGCGCACTTTTTTCCCCTTAAAATCTGTCTCTGAGCGCCGCTGACATAGACCGAGCCGAGTGTACTGCGCACTTGGCTAGGCTCGGCTCCGCCCGCAGGACCGTGAGAGAAGCCGAACACACAGGAAATCCGGCTCTGTACAGCTCGGCTAAGGCGCCAAACTCAAAAATACAATGCTGCAACCTTGGGTAAGATGGACACCTCCAAAGCCGCAGATGGACACCCACAAGGCTGGATGGACTTTGCGTAAAAGGGCGCAGACGGACGCCGGACAAGGCCACTGATGGACGCCGTTCAAGACAGCAGATGGACACCGACAAGCATTCAAAATGCAAGTTTTTTTCCCCTTAAACTTCCCTTCTAAGCTTGGGGTGCGCGTTATACGCCAATAAATACGGTACTTTTGGGAATCGGTGTGGCGCCGGGCCGATCCGGACGGTGCCATTGCCAGCAATAGCTGCCGATAGGGAAGGCGATTTGACATCTCAAATCGCATGCCAAATTGGCGCAATGTGAACGTGGGCTTAAAGTGAAATGAGACAATGGGGTTGAATATTTAGTTGGCCCCCCTTTGCAGATATAACAGCTTCACCTCTTCTGGGAAGGCCGTCCACAAGGTTTAGGAGTGTATGGGAATGTTTGACCTTTATTCCAGAAACACATTTGTGAGGTCAGGCACTGATGTTGGATGAGAAGGTCTGGATCGCAGTCTCTAATTCATCCCAAAGGTGTTTTATCGGGTTGAAGTCAGGACTCTGTACAGGCCAGTCAAACTCGCTCATCCATGTCTTTATGGACCTTGCTTTGTGCACTGGTGTGCAGTCATCTTGGAACAGGAAGGAGTCATCCCCCAAACTGTTCACATAAAGTTGGGAGAATGAAATTGTCCAAAATGTCTTGGTATGCTGACACCTTAAGAGTTCCCTTCACTGGAACTAAGGGGCCAATCCCAACCCCTGAAAAACAACCCCACACCATAATCCCCCTCCACCAAATGATTTGGACCAGTGAACAAAGTAAAGACATGGATGATAGAGTTTGGGGTGTAGGAACTTGACTGGCCTGCACAGAGTCCTGACCTCAACCCAATAGAACACCTTTGGGATGAATAAGAGTGGAGACTGTGAGCCAGGCCTTCTCTCCAACATCAGGGTCTGACCTCATAAATGCACTTCCGGAAGAATGGTCAAACATTCCCATAGACACTCCTAAACCTTGTGGACAGCCTTCCCAGAAGAGGTGAAGCTGTTATAGCTGCAAAGGGTGGGCCAACTCAATATTGAACCCTACGGACTAAGACTGGGGTACCATTAAAGTTCATGTGTGTGTAAAGGTAGGTGTCCCAATACTTTTGGTAATATAGTCAGTGGCGTCACTAGGGTTGGTGTCACCCCCCCTCTGTCTAGGCTGCCCAGCACCAAGCAGGCAGCGCACGGGCACGGGGCGCACCCCAAACCAGCCCCTGTAAATGATAGTATAGGGCAGTATAGTGGCAGGTTAGGGTAGTATAGAGTGGTATAGTGGCAGGTTGGTGTAGTGTGGTGGTATAGGGCATGTTGGGGTGATATAGGGCAAGTTAGGGTTGCATAGGGCGGGTTGGGGTGGTATAGGGCAAGTTAGGGTGGCATAGGGCAAGTTGGGATGGCATGGGAAAGGTTGGGGTGGTACAGGGCAAGTTAGGGTGGCATTGGGCAGATTGGGGTGGTACAGGGCAAGTTAGGGTGGCACAGGGAAGTTGGGGTGGCATGGGAAAGTTTGGGGTGGTACAGGGCAGGCTGGGGTGGTACAGGGCAAGCTGGGTGATACAGGGCAGGCTGGGGTGGTACAGGGCAGGCTGGGGTGGCACAGGGCAGGCTGGGCATGTCAGCTAAAAAAAAAAAAAACACACGGGATGGTGTCACCCGGTGCGGACCGCACCCCCCTAGCAATGCCTCTGAATATAGTGTATATCAGGGATATGGAATTAGCGGACCTCCAGTTGTGCAGAACTACAAGTCCCATGAGCCATAGCAAGACTTTGACATCCACAAGCATGACACCCAGAGGCAGAGGCATGATGGGACTTGTAGTTTAACAGCTGGAGGTCCACTAATTGCATATCCCTGGTGTATATGAAAAATTGCCTTGGACAGCAAGCGGTGAAAACAATGGGATTCTTAAACATTGAGCATTTTGTTGCTTGGAGCGACAAGGCCCTCAGGAGTGATCGGGGTCGTCCTGCCCATTGCCTGTCTGATATTTATTCCAGAGCTAAAGATATCCCTACAGCCATAGAATGAGCATTTCCAGGAAGGGAACAGCAGCACTGGGTGCCTCAGCGCATCTACACCCACATCAACCAATCAGAATTCATATAAGGCCGGACCTGATTGGCTGCTGTCAGGGTGGCTCAGCGCTGATTGGTTCAGGAGTGTGAGCAGGTGGGACATTGCAGCGCAGTGTATGCTGGGAGTTATGACAGAGCCTCCTCACCCGAGTGCAGCCGCCGCAATGCCGACAATGGCGGTCCCACAGCCCAGCTCCAGCACCGCTCTGCCCCGCAGCGCCCCGGGCTCCGCACGCTCCCTCCGCTCCAGATACTTAGACAAGACGATGGCGGCGTCCCACACCACACAGCCCACATCCCCGGAGCTCAGCTGCCGTATCTCCAGCACTTTGCCGTCCCCGAGCTCCAGCTCCCTGATGAACACTCCCGCCGCCTCCGCCATGGCAACAGTGTGTCAGTACCGCGCATGCGTTCGGTTCTACAGGGCGAGCATGCGCGCAACCCGTACTGTCATCTCCCATTTAAAAAATGACTACCGGAAATGACGCGTTTGGAGATTTTGACACAACACTTCCGTCAGGTTTAGATACCCTTCAGAATTGGTAACGGAAGTGACGGTTCGCCGCCGCCATCTTGTTACACCCCGCACTCCACCACAGTAAAGATTCACTGAGAAGGGGGCAAGCGGACATCTTGTTACACCCATCGGAGTTTTTAATTTATTATTTTTTTTTTAAACAGTAAACTGAGTTGATATAGTGAAATACGATTAGCAAGTCTGTGAGATTAGAAGGCTTGCCGCTGCTCTTAAAATTCTAAATGTAAACAGTCAAACAGAGTTGTAAGTCCTAGATTTTACTATACATCAACTCAGTCTACTGTAAAAACAAGAAAAGTGTAAAATGCTAAAAATATGATGGGTGTAACAAGATGTCCGCTTGCCCCTTCTCAGTGTATCCTTATTATTGTAGAGTGTGAGGTGCAGCAAGATGGCGGCAATGAAACATCACTTCCGTTAACCAATTTTGACGGGTCGCCCTATCTGACGGAACATCCCGAGGATATCTGGCTGCAGACTGGAGCTCCACTCTCCACAGGAAACATGTGCCCTTCACATTTTTTTTTTATTTTTTATTTGAATCAACTTCAACATTTTCACTGCTGGAAGCTATTTTTGCAGACGTTTTAAAAATTATTTCAGTCCTAAAGATGACATAACACCCCCCCCCCCCCAACATATATTTTCTGAAAGCAGACACACTAGGAGAATTAAATAGTGGTAGTTCCAATTTTATTATGTCACTTGACATTACCGCATTATCTATGACAGCCCTCAAAATTTTAGGCGAGTGTACTAGCTTGGCTTGGGCAGGTCCGCTTGACTCAGGCGCAGAGGTGGGCCGAAAGGCTACACTGCCGGGTTTCCTTACCAGCACCCGAGAGCTGATGAAAACATCAGCTGCGGTGCCAACTAGGGTTGTCCCGATCCCACTTTTTTAGGACCGAGTACAAGTACAGATACTTTTTTTCAAGTACTCGCCGATACCGAATACCGATACTTTTTTTTAAATGTGTCCCCAAATGCAGCCATGTCCCCCCACAAATGCAGCCATGTCCCCCCATACCTAGATGCCGCCGCTGCCGCATGGTTAATCAGCGTGCGGGGAACATCACAGCTTTCATTTGAATAGCTGTAGTGTTCCCCGCTGCGCCGCGTATAGACACTCCCTCTTGCTCGGGATCCCGAGCAAGGGGGAGTGTCTATATGCGGTGCGGCGGGAAACACTACAGCTATTCAAATGAAATCTGTGATATTCCCCACACGCTGTTTAACCATGCGGCGATGGCATTCGTTGCGGCGGGGGGGGCGAGTATCGCATGAGGCATCGGGGGCATTTGCGGGAGTACAAGTACTCCCGCAAATACTCGGTATCGATACCGATACTGGTATCGGGACAACCCTAGTGCCAACATTGAGGGACTCCAGGACAGGTAAGTGTCCTAATATTAAAAGCCAGCAGCTGCAGTAGTTGTAGCTGCTGGCTTTAATTTATTTTAATTTTTTTATGGCCGGAACACAGCTTTAACTGCCCTAAAGAGAAATGGTGCAACATTTTGTGGACTGATGAAAGCAAGATTTTTTTTTTTTTTTTTGGTCTAGGAGCCGCAGACAGTTTATCAAACGACCCCCAAACACTGAATTCAAGCCACAGTACACTGTGAAGCATGGTGGTGCAAGCATCATGATATGGGGATGTTTCTCATACTATGGTGTTGGACCTATTTATCGCATACCAGGGATCATGAAACAGGTTGAATACATCAAAATACTTGAAGAGGTCATGTTACCTTTATGCCAAAGAGGAAACGCCCTTGAAATGTGTGTTTCAATAAGACAACGACCCCAAACACACCAGTAAGCAAGCAGCATATTGGATCCAGACCAACAAGATTAATATTATGGAGTGGGCAGCCCATTCCCGGACACCAACCCAATAGAAAACTTGTGGGTTGACATAAAAAATAAGGTTTTGGGGGGTAAAACCAAGAAATGCAGAGGAATTGTGAAAATATAGTGCAATTGTTCTTGGTTGGCATACCTGGTCAAAGGTGCCAGAGGTTGGTAGATTTCTTGCAACACAGATGTGAAGCAGTTTTCAGAAACAATGTCTATGCAACTAAATATGAGTTCAGGGATTCACAGGAAAGCAAAATCTTCAAACATTCTTCAGTTTATACACTAAAGCTTTGCTTTTTATTTTCTAAATAGGTTTGGGGTTGTAATTTTTTTTCCCTAAATAGCTTCCTTTACCTTAGTGCAGTCCTCCTTCACTTACCTCATCCTTCCATTTTACTTTTAAATGTCCTCATTTCTTCTGAGAAATCCTCACTTCCTGTTCTTCTGTCTGTAACTCCACACAGTAATGCAAGGCTTTCTCCCTGGTGTGGAGTGTCCTGCTCGCCCCCTCCCTTGGACTACAGGAGAGTCAGGACACTCTACATTGCGAATAGAGAAAGGAGCTGTGTGTTAGTGGGCGTCCTGACTCTCCTGCTCGCCCCCTCAAGGGAGGGGGCGAGCACGACACTCCACACCAGGGAGAAAGCCTTGTATTACTGTGTGGAGTTACAGACAGAAGAACAGGAAGTGAGGATTTCTCAGAAGAAATAAGGACATTTAAAAGCAAAATGGAAGGATGAGGTAAGTGAAGGAGGACTGCACTAAGGTAAAGGAAGCTATTTAGGGGGATTTTTTTTTTACCTTTACAACCCCTTTAAGCTATTGCATTGTTGGTCGCTACGGAGTCCGCCAGCTCAGCGGTAGATTAGTCCGCAGATCTCCGCTGAGCTGGCGGGTGACAAGCTCCTCTCTGCTCACTGAGCGGGGAGGGGCTTGCGCAGCGCCACTGATTCCTATGGAGCGATCTGATGAAAACGGACAGCATATCCGTTTTCGTCAGATCTCACCTGATCCGATATGGACGGATGGGGACGTATCGCCATACGTCTGATTTTGGCGGATCGGGTCGGATGTCAGCAGACATGTCTCCGCTGACATCCGACGCTCCATAGGACTGCATTTTGGGGAATAAAATCCAGCACATCCCTTAGTGAAGGCAGCACAAAAACACTGGCTAGGCACAGTTATATTTTGCTGCGGACACTTTTGACACTATTTTGGGGCCATTCACATGTATACAGCGAACAGTGCTATAAATATGCACTGATAACTGTGTAAATGTGACTGGCAGGGAAGGGGTTAACACTAGGGGGCGATGAAGGGGTTAAATGTGTACCCTAGTGAGTGATTCTAACTGTAGGGGGAGGGGACTGACTGGGGGAGGTGACCGATCTGTGTCCCTATGTACAAGGGACACACCATCGGTCTCCTCTCTCCCTGAAAGGACGTAGATCTCTGTGTTTACACACAGAGATCCACGGTCCTGCTCAGTTACTGGGCAATCGCGGGTGCCTGGCGGCCATCGCGGCCGCCGGTCGCGCGCATCGGGTTTCCAGTAACGTGGCGGGTACGCGCGCACCCCCTAGTGGCTCTGCAAGGCGAGGACGTCATGGGACATCCTCTCAGAACAAGAGCACTATCGTGCCGCCTTCAATTGACGGCGGCCGGTAGTAAAGTGGTTGTAAAGGTAAAAGTTTTCACCTTTATGCATTAAGGTAATAAAAACATTTGCAGATTAGCGCCCCCCCCCCCGGCCCCCATTTACTTACCTGACCCCTCGAAAGTCCTGCGCCGTGAACGCGCTTGTTTCTCGGCCAGGCTTCTCGGCTCATTCATTGGTTGATTGAAAGCAGCGCAGCCATTGGCTGGCGCTGCTGTCAATCACATCCAATGACGCCGGGGGCCGAGTAATACAGTGAGCAGCTATGGCCGCCGGCTGTATCACAGGAGTGCGCCCGCAAGAACTCACCCCCATGGGAGAGAGCTCGCATGAAGGTGATGAGTTCTTGCGAGGAGGAGCTGAGACAGCCGCTGAGGGACCCCAGAAGACAGGGTTCGGGGGCCACTCTGTGCAAAATGAGCTGCACAGTGGAGGTAAGTATAACATGTTTGTTATTTAAAAAAAAAAAACTTAAAGGGTCACTAAAGGAAAACATTTTTTTTAGCTAAATAGCTTCCTTTACCTTACTGCAGTCCTGGTTTCATGTCCTCATTGTTCGTTTTTGCTCTGATGTTGCTGTAATTCCTCTCTGTTCTGGACACTTCCTGGTTGTCTGTTTCCTGATCACCACAGTACTGGGAGATTTCTCACTGTGGTGACTAATCAAGGAGGTGTGTCTAAAACCCCTCGGCACCAATCCAGTTTCGTTTTGCAAAACCTTCACTGCTCTCTATTGGCTCTCTGGCTCTGTACATCACAGAACCAGGAAACAACAGCAAAAACAAAAAACTAAACTGTAGGTACATTATATGATTGGTTTTTATCTATTTTAAAAGGAATCAGTTAACTATTATGTCTCTATACCCTGTAAACAGTAATTTCAGCAAAAAAAAATCTTTCCTTTAGTGACCCTTTAAGAAAAGGTTTTGGCTAGCATTGGGCTTTAATGGTTGCTCACTTTGTCACAGTCTCGTCTCAATAATGCACAACATCTTGATTTAACACTTTAACTCACACAACACAAATGAATTTAACCATCAGATTAAGACTACTGTAATTTATTACATCTGTTAAGAACACAGATACAAAGCACAGTAAAAGGCCACAGGACAGGAAATTGACGTGGCTTGTGGACATCTGTACAAACACTGCTTAAACCTGAAAAGTCATGTGATATCCCACGCCAGCTGTCATTAGAGGCTCAGTTATATATATATTATATAAAAAAAAATCAATGACTTAATAGTGAGTTGATGGAATTAATGAAGAACATAACCATAAGCAACAGTGGAATGATGTCAAAGCTACCAGATTTAAATAAAATGATTAATAAGCCCTCCATTTCTGGCGATAAAACACATGAGCGGGCTTGTCCAATAAGGCGAAGAGAAATATGCAAAGTAACCAGTCAGCAATCATTCCCCATTATTCATTCAAGATGGTATCCAATAGTAATGGGTTACAGCGCTTGCACTATATTCTGGGACTTTACTCTGCCTTTGTGTATAATATCAATTTTATTGATCCCGATATAAATTTTGCCATCTCGTTTCCCATAAATCTCTTGGCAACATTTATGAAAACCAAGGCACAGAAGAAAAAAAAAAAAAAAAAAAGAATATATTTTGCAACACCCTCTCTTTTTCACCATATTTCTAAAATAGTTTGTGTACCAAATGGGTGTGGGGGGTGGTAATAAAATCATTGAAACACGTTTTCATATCCCTACTGTACGAAGCGTTTGACCACTTTTCATGATTTGCGTTTATGAAATATTCCAGTTGCCTATAGCAAACATTATGGCATTGGAAGAGTTTTGTTATGAAGGGTGATACAAATACGTCTTCCCTTAGAGATGGTTAGCCAGATTCAGAGAGAGTTAGGCTGGCGTATCAGTAGATACGCCAACCTAACTCGGAATCTGCGCCGTCCTAAGTTTAAGTGTAAGTGTATGCTCAAACGGAGATCCACTTAAACCTAGCTAAGATACGACGGCCTGCGCCGTCGTATCTTAGGGTGCAATTTTTCCTTTGGCCGCTAGGTGGCGCTTCCGTTGAGTTTGGCGTAGAATATGTAAATGCCTAGATACGCTGATTCACGAACGTACATGCGCCCGTCGCAGTAAAGATACGCCGTTTACGTAAGGCATTTTCCGGCGTAAAGTTATTCCATCAAATAGCTGGCCTAGTCAATGTTAAGTATGGCCGTCGTTCCCACGTTGAAATTTGAATTTTTTTTACGTTGTTTGCGCAAGTCGTCCGTGAATATGGCTGGACGTAATTTACGTTCACGTCGAAACCAATACGTCCTTTCGGCGTACTTTGGAGCAATGCACACTGGATATGTACACGGACGGCGCATGTGCCGTTCGTAAAAAACGTCAATCACGTCGGGTCACCCCCCATTAACATAAAACACGCCCCCTCATCCTCATTTGAATTAGGCGCGCTTACGCCGGCCCCATTTACGCTACGCCGCCGTAAGTTAGGAGGCAAGTACTTTGTGAATACAGCACTTGCCTCTCTGACTTAAGACGGCGTAGCGTAAATACGCTACGCCGCCTTAAAGATGCGGCGCTCTCTCTGAATCCAGCTAGGTGTCTATAAAAAAAAAAAAGGAAGAAAGGAAAATGTGGAAGTACTGCTTATTTCACCCAATAAGATTCCATCTGTCTTTTTCTACTGAAAAGCAGACTAAATAAAACAATCATCTGGTTTAGAGCTGCAGGATTAATCGTCAAGAATCGTTATCGCGTTTTTTTTCCAGCTGCGATCTTGACAAAGTATTTCCAGATTTTTCTCTGCAGAGAATTCTCTCGGCTCTCCTGAAGCCGACGGCCAAAAGAAAGGAAGAAAAAGATCCGGGCAATCTACCAAGTATCACAACATTCTTTAGCAGTGGAAGGTTTAAGTCTAAACATTGTAACAATTTGTCCTTTCAAAGGGATACACTTCTGTGTGTAAATGAGGAAAGTTTAACCACTAAACCTTTTCCTGACATTTTGTTGGTTTCAAGTTAAAAATCTTTTTTTTTTGCTAGAAAATGACTTAGAACCCCCAAACATTATATATATATATATATATATATATATATAAATATATATATTTTTTTAGTAGAAACCCTAGAGCAGGGCTTGACAAACCTGGGCGCCAGGTCGCAATTGCGACTAGAATTAGCGACCTGGCACGGCACAGCTAGGGTAACCCGTCACTGTACGCACCCCCCCCCCCCACGCGATTGCGTCGGCCGGTAATTGAGGCAGCGGCTTTGCAGCCTCCTGCGGGCCTATACTTTTTTCTGGAATCGGGCGCCCTCTTGTGGTGGCCGTTGGTATTACAAGACAACCAGCAATGCTAATGGAGCTTCCCTGCCGTTTTCATTGCCCAATAATCTCCCTTCTCTTAGAACCCCCAAACATTATATATATTTTTTATTCTAAAACCCTAGAGAATAAAATGGCAGTCGTTGCAATACTTTGTCACACCGTATTTACGCAGGGGTTTAGAAGCATACTTTTTTGGGAAAAAAGAAAAAAATCATTTAATTAAAAAATAAGACAGCAGTAAAGTTAGCCCAATTTTATTTTATATTGTGAAAGATAATGTTACGCCGGGTAAATTGATACCCAACATGTCACGCTTCAAAATTGCCTCCTCTCATGGAATGGCGACAAACTTTCACCCTTTAAAATCTCCATAGGCAACGTTTAAAAGATCCTACAGGTTGCATGTTTTGAGTTACAGAGGAGGTCTAGGGCTAGAATTATTGCTCTCGCTCTACCAATCACGGCGATACCACACATGTGTGGTTTGAACACTGCTTTCATATGCGGGCGCTACTCACGTATGCGTTCGCTTCTGCACGCGAGCTCGACGGGACGGGGGCGCGTTCCTGGCTCCTAACTTTTTAAGCTGGCTCCTAGATTCAAAGCAAAATTTGTCAAGCCCTGCCCTAGAGAATAAAATGGTGGTTGTTGCAATATTGTATGTTGCACTGTATTTGCGCAGCGATCTTTCAAATGCAAATTTTTGGTGAAAAAATTACTTTAATGATTTAAAAAAAACAGTAAAGTTAGCCCAAATTTTTTTGTACAACGTGAAAGATTTTACGCCGCGAGAATCGTGATCTTTATTCTAAGCAAGAAAATCGTGATTCTCATTTTGGCCAGAATCGTGCAGCTCTAATCTGGTTGATAAAGGGATTATTCAGATGGACGCCGACACCTTTTCTAAAGGGGAAAAGTACAGTAGGGAAAGGATACTAAGCGCCCAAAGGCGATTCAGTTCGCATGTGTTGCGCTATATAAGTTCCTCACTCACTCACCTGTACTGCATGCTCTTTTCTGCGTCGGCATCCACCTCGGAGCTGCATGCGGGCAGCCAAAAGAAGTGGATGCAGAGGCTGTGCCCCGTCGGCATCCACCTTGGAGCTGCATGCGGGCAGCCAAAAGAAGTGGATGCAGAGGCTGTGACCCGTCGGCATCCACCTCGGAGCTGCATGCGGGCAGCCAAAAGAAGTGGATGCAGAGGCTGTGACCCGTCGGCATCCACCTTGGAGCTGCATGCGGGCAGCCAAAAGAAGTGGATGCAGAGGCTGTGACCCGTCGGCATCCACCTCGCAGCTGCATGCGGGCAGCCAAAAGAAATGGATGCAGACGCAGAGGCTGCACGGGCACAGCCGCTGTCGAAATTGGACATGCACGCAAGAGCGGGTTCCCAGATCCAAACTGCATTTATAGTGATGGCATCCTGACCACAGTGAGAATATTTATGACAAAGGAACACTCCTTCAGTTAGCAAAAGGGCTGCCACCGCTACGGGCTTTAGCAGCTCTGTTTTAGAACTTGACATCAACAATCGGCTATATACAAAGTGCAAGGACTGAATATTTTATAAAATAAATACTTGCATACTTTTTTTTTTTTTTTTTTTTTACTTCTAACCCCCTTTCATGCCATTTACAGAGAAAATTAGTTATGAAGATTTCCAAGGACCCAGGTTCAAAAATAAAAACAGAGAGGCGTATGGCGCTTTTAAGGTTTTCATGTCTTTGCAAGATTACACATTACCCTCAGAAACAATTTTGCCAAATTTTATTTGTTCTGTACAAGGACATATTACAAAGGAGACAGCCTGAAGTTTGTTGGCTGCTTGTGTTCTTCAGAAGAGAAAACATGACTGACCGACTGAAGAAATGTATGCAGATTATATCCTCTGCTATTGGTTCCCAACACACACCGGATAGACAGCGGTTCTTCAATTGTACATTCGTGGCAGATAGCTTTGATCTCAGAAAAAGGCAACTTATGAGCACAATCTGGCTTTTACCTGCTAAAATAAAGGAAAAAAGGCACATTTGAACACACTGCATGCTTAATACTAGTCTTTTGATAAACAGTAGTGTTTTTTTGTTTCCTTAGGTAGTGTTTGTGAGCAAATAACCACGTAGTGCACTTATTGGGAATCCAATTTTTTTCTTTTCTCTTTTCAATAGACATCGTCCAAAAATGAAACTCGAGGGCAGCGAATGCTTTGCCTGGTAAAAAGCAAGCACATTGGTGAACGGAGCCATTTTTGAAAACGTGGCCTACAATGCCAAAAAAACAACCGCACTTCTCCCAGCGTTGTGGTGTCGCCGGCTCAGTTGCCTAAAAATTCCCACTTCAGGCGACAAAATGGCTTCCTCCACTTGGTGTATAGGTAACAGGTGCACTGCAACCCCCCCTGTTACGGCGCGAGAGGTCATAATGCCACTCCTGAGAATGGTTTGCTGAGTGGGGCAAATGGAATGATGTAACCTGTCAAGATCCGCAGAGACTACAATGACACTGTATGTCCTGGTAATAAAAAAGAAAGAAAGAAAGAAAAAAAGGCCACTAGTGCTTTAAATAAAGTCTTCCCTCCAAAAAAATGCACTAATTTGACCAAATAGAACAATTTGGCTTAGTACATAGAACTGCAGTTTTAATGAATTGGTCTGTTGGAGGGTACAGTGCAAAACAAGTGTGAACAATAAAGTTTGTATGTATACATAAAAAAAAAAAAAAAAAATTAAAAACGTACAGCACTGTGTGTCCAAGACAAAGCTGAGACAGGTTTCTCCTGAGGCAGTTACACATTGTATTAGTGTTTAAAAGGCCGTAGTGTGTGTAGAACAGTCCCTCCCCCGAGGAGTTCATTCCTGCACATGCTGTTTTTGATCAGTAGCACTTTTAGTTGAAGAGCAATGGAGTTAACCCCCTCCCTGGTCACACCGCCGGGCAGCACTTTTAGCCGTGCCTTGGTTAAACAAGGGGAAATACAGTGCCATATCAAAATAAATTACCAAAAAGAAATAAAGAATAGCTTGTCAAAAGTTCATTTCTGATCCCTATCCAGTGTCGAGGACTGTCATGGCTGTAGTCATTGCGGGGTTTCTGTATTTTCCAACAAGGTTAGTCTGTGCAAAGGAGGGTGGGTGAAGTCCCTTTTGTAAGTCTTTGGTGGCAGTTTAGGTAACTGAGGACTGGAGTTCTGCCGCGGCGGGACCGGGGGGGCTACTGTCTGTAAGAGGTTGCTGTGACTGGTGCTAAGCCCGCAGCAGCGACGTAGTGCTCTCGGGGATGGAGTGCTTGGAGGGGTGTTGGGAGAGTTTGGGACGGTGCTGGAGTCTCTGAACCAATCCTGCTCTCTGTGGAGGCGTCCCAGGGGTGGAGGCTGGAGGTTCAGGGGGCAGTTTATAAAGTGTTCTGGAGGACGAAGTGGGACTGGCGGCGGGGTGTCGGGAAGAGGATCTCTTGGCGGAGGAGGAGGTGGGCTGTGTAAAGGTCCATCAAAGGCCCCGGTATAAGCAGGAATTCTTGGCTGAATCTTTGGAGGTGGAGGCAATCTTGGTGGAATGGCAGGTGGGTCCTCATCTCCTCTGTAGCTTGCCTGAGGTGAAGAGGAAAATGCAGAATATTTAAATGTCAGAAAGAAGACAGAATTTATTGTACATATAACCTAAGTAATGCAAAATATCCAAGTAGACAAAGTAACTGTTTTAACCAGTTCCGGACCAGACGTCACATAACTCCTTCAGCGCCCCCTGTGGTTAACTCCCAAACTGCAACTGGCATTTTCACAATAAACAATGCATTTTAAATGCATTTTTTGCTGTGAAAATGCCAATGGTCCCAAAAATGTGTCAAAATTGTCCGAAGTGTCCGCCATAATGTCGCAGTCACGAAAAAAAAATCGCTGATCGCCATTAGTAGTAAAAAATTAATTAATAAAAATGCAAAAAAAACTATCCCCTATTTTGTAAACGCTATACATTTTGCGCAAGTAAACCAATTAACGCTTATTGCGATTTTTTTTACCAAAAATATGTAGAAGAATACGTATCGGCCTAAACTGAGGAAAAAAACATTTTTTTTATATATTTTTGGGGGATATTTATTATAGCAAAAAGTAAAAAATATTGCATTTTTTTCAAAATTGTCGCTCTATTTTTGTTTATAGCGCAAAAAAAAACAAAAAAAAAACCGCAGAGGTGATCAAATACCACCAAACGAAAGCTCTATTTGTGGGAAAAAAAGGACGCCAATTTTGTTTGGGAGCCACGTCGCACAACCGCGCAATTGTCAGTTAAAGCGATGCAGTGCCGAATCGCAAAAAGGGGCAAGGTCCTTTCGCTGCATTTTGGTCCGGGTCTTAAGTGGTTAAGACAGGTTCCTATGGAAAGTTTTTCTCAAAAAATGACATTTGTGTTGCAAGGGATGCCTGAAATCTGACTTATATGTTAGGCATGGGAAAATTGACTCACTAATCGCACACAAGCAGGAAATGATGTTTCTGGGGAGTGGTCAGTACACTGTGTACAGAAAACTCCAAGTAGCCATGTTGCAATGTATTCTCAGAAAATTACAGTGGCTGCAGATTAAAAATTAAAGGTAATATATAGGGCAGTGGAAATGAACTATTAATTCCTCGATTAATCTTAAAATTTTTTTATCGATCAAAATTATTTTGATTGGTACTCCTCTACGCCAGATTCCGGGCCTTCAGGGAGTTCCGTCGGAGATCCGGTGACATCACGGACACCGGCGGGGCTTGCCGTGTCCATCTGAAGGGCTCCTTTGCTGTGCCTTTATATCTGCATGCTGGCGGGACCTTACTATCTGCCACACGCAAGGGCTGTTACACTTCCCTCTATCAAACTGGGATTCTACAACCATCCACTGGGAGTTGTGATAGTTCCCTTCATGGGACATCTACATGCCGACAGACTGATGTTAACTTCTCCTCATCTGGATTCAGCAGTGGTATCGTTTTTCATATTTTCATACCAGTATCATACTTAGCTTCATGTTTTTATGACTGCTTTTGCTACCGTTTGGTATTACTCGCACCATTTTTACAGTTTATGTAACTACATCTATTTTATCTCCAGTGCAATATTTATTTTGTTACCTACTTGAAGACTATAAAAGTTTTAATGCTATTCCCATCGAGCGCTGCCTTTGTGTGTTTTTTGTATCCTGCTATCCATTTTTCCAGTGGTTGGTAGCTGCACTGGGAATCAGCCTGCAAGGAGATCAGCTAAAAGTAGTTGGATCTGTTTGTGCGTTATAATTAATAGAAATTAGTCGATTAATCGATAAAAAAAAAAAAAAAAGATTAATCGAACACAAACATTTTAATCAGTAACAGCCCTAGTAATTTTTAATAACATTCAATTACAAAATGATTAGTGTTGCAATTATACGCGCTATATTAATTTTTTCTTTATTTGCACTTTTTTCCCCCACGAAAGTGGAGTTACCCTGTAAGGAAAGTGGTGTCACCCTAATGGCCGAGTTGTCTGACAGAGGTGTATGAACCATGCCAGTGGCTGGTTTGGAATATAAATCTAGCAGAAGAGACAGTTCACATGTTTTTAGCTATTCACCTGCAGATTTAAATTCTTTGGACCCATCTAAAAAGTAGTGAGTGCAAATTGATTGAGTTTCACAGACAAAAGGGATTCAAGGGGACGACAGAAAGCTTTTATGTTGCTATAAAAAGAAGGTGGCAAATTTAGTGTAAAAACCCCTGTCGTTTAGGACCTGCGGGTAATATACAGCTCTGATCGCAACAAAAGTTACTTCCACCAAGTATCTTTGCCACCAAGTGGTGGTATATTGTACCTACCAAGCTAATGGAGTCCGGATCAAACTTCTTCCGTGGAGGTAATGGAGGAGGAAGCAGATGATCATCAACTAACCTGTGCAGGCTATTGCAAGAACTGAAGAAGGACTCTGTCAAGAGAATGGGGGAAAACTGAGTGAAAATATATATTACCTTTGTGTTTTGTTCACTTTGGTCTAGCATTCCATCTATCCAAATTCATAGACATGGGCCCAGATTCTCAAAGGAGATACGACGGCCTATCTCCAGATACGCTGTCGTATCTCTGAGTCTGAGCCATCGTATCTATGCGCCTGATTCTTAGAATCAGTTACGCATAGATTAGTATTAGATCCGACCGGCGTAAGTCTCTTATGCCGTCGGATCTTAACTGCATATTTACGCTGGCCGCTAGGGGCGTGTACGCTGATTTACGTTTAGAAATATGTAAATCAGCTAGATACGCCAATTCACGAACGTACGCCCGGCCGACGCAGTACAGATACGCCGTTTACGTTAGGCTTTTCCTGGCGTAAAGTTACCCCTGCTATATGAGGCGTACATGCGGCGTACCAATGTTAAGTATGGACGTCGTTCCCGCGTTGAATTTTGAAAATTTTACGTTGTTTGCGTAAGTCGTCCGTGAATGGGGCTGGACGTAATTTACGTTCACGTCAAAACCAATACGTCCTTGCGGCGTAGTTTGGAGCAATGCACACTGGTATATGTTCACGGACGGCGCATGCGCCGTTCGTAAAAAGCGTCATTTACGTGGGGTCACATAACATTTACATAACACACACCCACATCTTCCACATTTGAATTAGGTGGGCTTACGCCGGCCTATTTACGCTATGCCGCCGCAACTTACAGAGCAAGTGCTTTGAGAATACTGCACTTGCCCGTCTAAGTTGCGGAGGCGTAACGTAAATAGGATACATTACACCCACTCAAAGATATGTAGCTGTACGTGAATCCGGGCCATAGAATATTCAAACTATATACAAGGAATACACTATACGGTCAAGTATTTGTGAACATCTCACCATCACACCTATATAAGCTTGATGGACATTCTATTTAAAAACAAGCATTAATATAGAGAGCAAACAAACACTGACCACTGTTTGGACCCCCAGCATCCTCAAAGAATTGTGCAGACACAATGCTCACGGACATCTCCTGCTCACCATCCACAGTACATATATAGCATCTGCACACGTCTTCAGAATCCAATAAGAGCTTTATTATGTCAGGTAAAAAATATAGTGGGTCCCAACGCCAACTTGTTTCAGTCCAGAATGGACATTAATCATAGCTCTTCCGGAGCTAAAAACGCGTTAATGCTGGGACCCACTATGTTTTTTAACTGTGACATATAAACTCGTGTTGGATTCTGAAGAGGGGTACCGTTGCTATATATTTAAAGGAATTGTAAAGGTACAATTTTTTTTCCCTAAATAGCTTTCTTTACCTTAGTGCAGTCCTCCTTCACTTACCTCATCCTTCCATTTTGCTTTCAAAACGTCCTTATTTCTTCTGAGAAATCCTCACTTCCTGTTTTTCTGTCTAACTCCACACAGTAATGTAAGGCTTTCTCCCTGGTGTGGAGTGTCGTGCCCGCCCCCTCCTGTGGACCACAGGAGAGTCAGGACGCCCACTAACACACAGATCCTTTCTCTATCTGCAACGTAGAGAGACTCTCCTGTAGTCCAAGGGAGGGGGCAAGCTCAACACTCCACACCAAGGAGAAAGCCTTGCATTACTGTGTGGAGTTACAGACAGAAGAACAGGAAGTGAGGATTTCTCAGAAGAAATAAGGACATTTAAAAGCAAAATGGAAGGATGAGGTAAGTGAAGGAGGACTGCACTAAGGTAAAGGAAGCTATTTAGAGGAAAAAATTAGCTTTACAACTCCTTTAACTAACTACTTTAGCTCCAGAAAAGTTTACCCCCCCCTTCCTTGACCAGGCCATATTTTGCGATACGGCACTGTCATTTTAACAGACAATTGAGTGACTATGCGATGCTGAACCCAAAGAAAATTTATGTCCTTTTTTCCCCACAAATAGAGCTTTCTTTTGGTGGTATTTGATCACATCTGTGGTTTTTATTTTTTGTGTTATAAACAAAAAAAGATCACGAATTTTGGAAAAAAATAATAATATTTCTTACTGTCCGCTATAAAAACAACTTCAATAAAAAAAATTGAAAAATAGAATTTCTTCATTCATTTAGGCCTATATGTATTCTGCTACATGTTTCCAGTAAAACAATCCCAATAAGGGTATATTGATTAGTTTGCGCAAACGTTATAACGTCTACAAACTACGACAGGGGTCTAAAATGTCTTTGTATGTTGTGGCATTAACAGTACTCTTAACTGGAAACAATTGAACTTAAAGCGGAGGTTCACCCTAATATATTTACATCTGACCAACTTCCTTATAGTTGTAAGAAGCACAGTCCGCAATTTTATATTTTTTCTATGCCGCACGTACTTTGTAATCAATCTTTTCAATCTGCTTCTCCCCGCGGGAGTAGGCGTTTCTATGCCTAGGAGGATCGTCATCTGGGAGGTCGGCCAGATGATGGACGGCTGTTCCCCCCGGCAGATAAGGCCCCGCCCCCCGTATTTCGTAGGCGTGCACGAGTCACTGCGTTTCCGGAAAAAGCCGAACATGCAGAGCGCAGGCGCCGTATAGAGCCCACTCACATCTCTGCATGTTCGGCTTCTTGGAAACCCCGTAACTCGTGCGCGCCTACGCAATACTGGGGGCGGGGCGAACAGCCGTCAATCATCTGGCCGACCTCCCAGATGACAATCCCCCTAGGCATAAAAACGCCTACTCCCGCGGGCAGAAGTACATTGAAAACATGTATTACAAGGTACCTAAAGGATAAAAAAAAAAAATAATTCCGGACTGTACTTGTTACAAATATAAGGAAGCTGGTCAGATATACATGTCAATTAGGGTGAACCTCCGCTTTAATAATTTGTAGGGGTGTCCACATACTTTTGGCCATATAGATAGTAGGTGTAATACTCAGGTGTCCACAAAGTTCAGACCACATAGCTTAATAAGAATGTAAAACTGATATATACGGTACTTACTGGAATTCGGCAGAAGAACTGGGGCAAATATGCTGTTGCTGCCTGTTAAAGGTAAACAAGCACACTTTTAGTGCAAATCCAGCGTTACTGTTGAAATATCTTGGTGTGCTACGAGTCCATTGAGAGTAGGGATCGACCGATTATCGGTAAGGCCGATTATTGCAGGCCGATATCAGCATTTTCTGAAAAATCTGTATCGGTCGCAAACTAGAGCGATATTCCCGATATTGCTTCAAGGGAGTTTTACTGGGGTGATGCCTGCAGCTGCAAGCATCACCCTGGTACCATTCTTTATGCAGCTCAGCAGCCGCTTGGCTGTTATTACAAACAGCGGGAGGGGACCTCAGCCCACTACCACCTCCTTCAGCCGCTTGTCCGGGCTCTCTTGTCCGCCGGCTGGCCGAAGACCCAAACAAACCCGATGCTTCGTTCGCTTCTCGGATCTAGTAACCCGAAAGTGATGTCATGACATCTCTTCCCGGGATACTGGCATCTTAAAGGCGCCAGTTTTAAAAAATAGAAAGTATTCAAAAAAGCAAACGTTTTGAATACTTTCAAGGGCAGAGGAGAGGTTGGGGGTCTTATAGACCCCCGATCCCTCCATAAAGAGTACCTGTCACTGGCTATTACTGTCACAAGGGAGGTTTACATTCCTTGTGACAGCAATAACAGTGATGAAAAAAAAAAGTGTACATTTTTTTTTTAAATGTACAGAATATCGGCAGACAATATCAGCGATCGGCTTGAGAGGTTGGCAAAATATCGGTATCGTATTAGCACCGATAAAAACGATATTGGTCGATCCCTAATTGAGACACACATATAACCTTTGGCTTATATTGTCGTCTACACAAGAACTGGACAGTGGCAAACCAAAAATAAAATAAAAATGCATGTTAACCTAGGATATAACTCCTCCTACTATACGCCTCAGTTTTTTGCTTGTGTCCTAGGAGGATGGCGGTCTTTTTTATTTAGTTCTGCTGTTTTAAAGACTTACCTGTGATTTTATAGCAACTTTTGTCTTTAAATCTAATCTACACTGTTGCTGGTGTTCCTCACCTACCCATTAGCCTTGCTTTTGGACTGTACTGCATCCAGACCCCCCTGGAGGCTTTTGGACTGTACTGCATCCAGACCCCCCCTGGAGGGTAAGCCTGAAAGTAATCCATGGGCACTGGTTTCCACATAGGTGCTTTCCAGAGTAGAATTGGTTACGTTTGCATACCTCCCAATTTCCAGCGATTTGAAGTAAGTCCCGCCGTCCCACGATCATAGCTAAATTTCCGCAGCCCAGTGCCAGAACAAGTGAGTTCTGACACTGGGCTCCACTCAGTGGGAGTATCCTCACTGTAGCCAGTAAGGATTTCTGCCAGTAGGATATGTCAGCTTCTCTCTCCCCCCTCAAACTTCTGTACAGACACTGGTTGCCAGGACAGCCGGCGTCCTGGCAACTGATGACGTGATTTGCGGGTGCGCACTGTAAGGAGACTACCTCTGATCAGAGCGGCTCTCTCCCAGCTCCGCCCCCTGACTCCTGGCTCCAAGCTGCAAATGTAAGGTAAGAGCGGGAGCTGGGACAAAGGCTAGACAGGTTCTGTGGAGGCAGAGCAGGTTACATGTGAGAAGGAGGAGGAGGAGGGGAGGTCACATGGTAGCCAGTCTAGAGCATGGCGGGCTGTGCTTCCTATAACACCCCCAGTCCCTTCGGCAGCCCAAGTGATTGTAAAGGCCTTTAGAGCTGCCCTGTGCTAGTAGTATGTGATTTCACTCACTGATTTCAAATCCCAAGACCGGTGCCTCAGAGAGGGGGGGGGCAGGGAGTCCAGTGTAAGCTCACCATATAGATTTTCTGTAAAGGTGAACTTACACTTTAACCCTTTGGAGATCCAACATCAGTCCAACCGAGGGAGGGCAATACAGCCAACCATCTCTAAGAGTAGAACCCAGTGCCCAAAAGTCACTTCTAGGCTAATCCAACGACTTCCAGTCCAGCAGGGTCCAGATGTGGCACTCCAACAGCCAGCCTGAAGATGCCCACGCTGGATAGCTGTAATCGAAGAGACAAGCTCTTGTAGCAATGTTGGGAAGAGTCTTGGTTGAAGGGAAAAGTGTCAATAAAACAAGGTGCAACAAATATTGGTTGTAGGTTGCAGCAGACTGAAGGTGAGAACTTCACGTTTCCCTCAAAGGAAAAAGAAAAATTCTTTAAAGGATAAGTTTACCTTTTATAACATGTTACACCCATATTAAGGATGCACCAGCCTCCGCACCCCCCAAATATGCACCAGCCTCTCCGATCCCTTGTTTTGATAGCGAGCGGGGGGGATCTCTCCCCTCCTCCACCCACTTGCTGCCACAAAATGCAGATGTGTGGGGCTTCGTCCACGTCATTCATTCACAGTGTTCTGTGAACGTGAAAACTACAAGTACCGATAACCTTTGCGCCTGTCAGCTTGTAGTTCTCAATGAACTCCCAGGGTGACGTTTAGCTCTCTAGGTAGTTCATTAAGTCTTTCTGTCAAAGTGCAATGGTCTGTTAATCATGGGTGCAATGCTCTGCAGGCTCATAGTACCTGCAAAAAGATGTGCATTTATTATTATTTTGTTTTTTAACAAAGGTGAACTTACCCTTTAATTTATTCTTGGCCTCAAAAGCCCAATTGTGAAAGACACTGTGCCAGAAACCCAGCAAATAGTACCAATCTATCAGCGTGTGGTGCTCTCATTTTCCCTTCTCTATCAAATGCGTGACGCTTTCTTTACAACATCAAAACAAGATTCGTTTTTACAATATAACCAATTTTAAGAAAGGCTGCCTTCTCTACAAGGACAGGTGGGGATACTGATAGGGCTAAATAACTGCAAGAAATAATTAAATACCTACCAAAGGAGCTGCTGAGATCCAAGTCTAAGAAGACGCTGACTTCAGAGTTTCCAGACACAGGAGGAGTAGAGGGGGTATTGGGGGAAATGGGTGGAGAGGTTGTTGACTCATGCTCGGATTCAGTAATTCTGCTGAAGCTGATCTTGTAAGGTTCGCGCTCCAGAGGCATAGGGTGTCCGCGCAGCGTGCCAGAGGATGACAAGTGTCTCCCGCTGATCGGTCGGATTCCTGGTGACTTGAGTGGATATGTGGTTTTCCGTGGCTGTAAGAAACCAAAAAGTTGTGTGTTTTAAATTTGACACCATACATATTTGGCTAAAGTTTTCAAAGATTAGGAATCTTAACAATGCAGCAAAAGTTTGTATTTAGAATTTTTAAATTTGCAAGAATTCAGTCCAGTCCTAAAAGAGATATATTGTTTTTTTTTTTTTTATTTAAGAATTATACTTACCTAGGTGGATGTAGCCGATGCTGTATCTGTCCTCCAGAACCTCTAACACTGAGAACCGAGTGATCTAAGACTGCTGATCGCTCAGTTCTCACAGCTCCCTGAGCAGAGAGCTACTGACTGTCAGTCACTGCCGTCTGCCCTGCCCCCCCCCACCCAATGCTCACTTGAGCACTGCGCTTTGGAGGGGGCGGGAGCTTTGGCCGACCTCCTCCTTTAACATCTAAAACAAGTCTTAACATGTGTGACACCTAAAACAGAGGAGGGCCTCTTTTCCTGGCATTCCCTTGATGCTCAATTATAAATTCACTTTAGATTAAATAAATCGCCCTAGCCCCTCAAACCTATGCGAATCTAAAACCCTCTTACCAGGGATGGACTGGCCATTGGGACTACAGGGAGTTTCCCGGTGGGCTGACTTCAGTGACATCGGACCGCTGCCCCCCTCCGCTCCTCTGTCTCTCCCCTCCCACAGCGCTCACCTCCTCTCCCTCCCTGCAGTGCTCACCTGGGGGGACAAAGAAGCAGGGGGAGGACCAGAGGAGCATGGGGGAGGGGACAAACAGCTGACAACAGCTATGGCCTGGGAGTTTCTCACTTCTGCCTAATCTTGTCCCATAAGGGGGGGGGGGGCACCGAACTGATTATTTTCCCCAGGTGAAATAATGTCTAGCTTCCCCACTGGTACTGCCTATAAAAGTACCAGTACCACCCATTCTACTCTAATAAAGTAGTTACGGCTAGTGAAGGGGGAGAGGGGGCTTGGGTGGCCGGGGGGGGGGGGTGCGGGAGTTGTCCGGCCGCCATGGGAGAGACCTGCCAAAGTGGGCCAGTCTGGATGAAGTCCAGGGCCAAATTTTTGTCCCAGTCCAGCCCTGCCTCTTACCCAGATACCTATTCACCTCTTTCCGACAGTGACAGACTGCTGAGGCATTTACAGCCTCCGTGCAGAAGCCAGTGTTGTGGCTGTAAGCACTAAAGGAAACTGCTGCTGTCAAAAAATTGGAGACTGTACTCTAGGTACAAAGGGTAAAAATCAGGGTGGGAGCCAAGCATGTATTGTGTACTTATACTGCACATGTTAAGATCTATACAATAAAAAAAAATACTTGAAAGCAGATAATTTTATTACCCAGGCCTTTTTCTAGCACTGGTGTTTACATGTAAAAATCAGTATTTTTTGCTAGAAAACTAGTTAGAAAACTCAGAATATTATTATTATTTTTATTTTTTTTAAAGCAGAGGCCCTAGAGAATGAAATTATAGGTTTTGCAATTTTGCACGTCAGCGCAGCAGTTTTTCAACACACAATTTCGATTTTTTTGAATTTTAATGCAAAAAACACAATACATAACATTGTTGGTAAAATCTAAAAGATGATGTATGTCGAGTGAAGACTTATGAAGCTTTAAAATTGCGCATGCGGTGCCAAACAATGTAAATGTTACTATCCATAGGCGACATTTTAAAAGCCTTTACAGGTTACCACTTTAGATTTACAGAGGTCTAGGGTTGCCCATGAGCTGACATTCGCAGTGATATCTCACTTGTGGGACGATTACTGTTTGCGTGCGTGCGAACCGACACGTGCAGTTGTATTTGCGCACAAGCATTTTTTTTATTATTGAATACATTTTTATTTCAATTCAGATAAATGTTTTCCTCTTTTTTTTTTTTTTTTTACACTGTTGCTGTAAATTGTGTATTTGACCACTTGTTTTGCTGTTACGAGAAATTAAAAGCATTCCATTATACCAAGATCTGTGTTTGAGTGCTTTTAATTTTTGAAAATGGCGCCGTCGACATTCAGGTAAACTGGAAGTGATGTCAGGTCATCGCCTCTGGGTTACCATAGCTGAGAGCCGATCAAAGTTCGGCTCTATGATCAGCCGGCAGATGCACCAGCTGGTTGATCCGGTCTCTTGGTGGGATGGGAAAGTCTGAGAAAGCGGCGGGAGGGGGGATTTATTTTACAAGAGAGCTGACCACCGGTTTTAAAAAATGGTACCGGGATGATGCCTGCAGCTGGCATCATCCCTGTATAACCACTTGAAGTCCAGCGACACACAGATACGTCACTGGTTGGCAAGTGGTTAAAATAATCATGCAGATATGGCAAAGTGTGGAGCACACAGGAGCACAAACGTTCACAATACTTACAAATCTAGGTGCCTGTTTGCAGCCTCTGGGTTCAATCTCCAGAGATTTATTGAATAAATAATCTGTAAAATCTTTCTCGGGTGTGTTCCCCATTGGGTTCAAATTCTCGAAGAATCTCTAAAAAAAGGAAACATGGTTACTCTTTTCTACTCAGTATGGGTTATTTACATAGTGTATGTGTGCAGCAGAACCCTAAAGAAACGGACACAGAAAAACAGAACGGCTTCAACAATATTTTCCATAGATCCAACAGAACTGAATGATTTATTGATTAGCCAAGTTTTTGGGGTTAATGAACATTAGGGTAACCTAGGCCCTATATATAGTATGTGAAAGAACGAATATAGAACTGTACACCCCCAGCTTAAGTGCTGTGATTCTCAGCAGAGACCGGGTGTTCTTGGAATATATTAAATTTTTGATGGTAAGCCGTGTTTTCACACTTGGCCCCAATAGACTCCATTCCTAGATATAGTTATGGTGGGGCACTATCCAAAGTGGGTTCTTTTGCACTACATCAAGTAAAGGAGGGTTTATATTTCCCCAACTTCCAGTGCAATTGCCCCCCCCAACTTCCAGTGCAATTGCCCCCCCCCCCCAACTTCCAGTGCAATTGCCCCCCCCAACTTCCAGTCCAATTGGCTCCCCCCCCCCCCAACTTCCAGTCCAATTGGCTCCCCCCCAACTTCCAGTCCAATTGGCTCCCCCCCAACTTCCAGTCCAATTGGCTCCCCCCCAACTTCCAGTCCAATTGGCTCCCCCCCAACTTCCAGTCCAATTGGCTCCCCCCCAACTTCCAGTCCAATTGGCTCCCCCCCAACTTCCAGTCCAATTGGCCCCCCCCCCCCAACTTCCAGTCCAATTGGCTCCCCCCCCCCCCAACTTCCAGTCCAATTTCCCCCCCCCAACTTCCAGTCCAATTGCCCCCCCACCCCCCAACTTCCAGTCCAATTGGCCGCCCCCCCAACTTCCAGTCCAATTGGCCGCCCCCCCCAACTTCCAGTCCAATTGGCCGCCCCCCCCCAACTTCCAGTCCAATTGGCCGCCCCCCCCAACTTCCAGTCCAATTGGCCGCCCCCCCCAACTTCCAGTCCAATTGGCCGCCCCCCCCAACTTCCAGTCCAATTGGCCGCCCCCCCCCAACTTCCAGTCCAATTGGCCGCCCCCCCCAACTTCCAGTCCAATTGGCCGCCCCCCCCCCCAACTTCCAGTCCAATTGGCCGCCCCCCCCCCCAACTTCCAGTCCAATTGGCCGCCCCCCCCCAACTTCCAGTCCAATTGGCCGCCCCCAACTTCCAGTATAATTGGCCGCTCCCCCCAACTTCCAGTCCAATTGGCCGCCCCCCCCCAACTTCCAGTCCAATTGCCCCCCCCCCCCCCAACTTCCAGTCCAATTGGCCGCCCCCCCCAACTTCCAGTCCAATTGGCCGCCCCCCCCAACTTCCAGTCCAATTGGCCGCCCCCCCAACTTCCAGTCCAATTGGCCGCCCCAACTTCCAGTCCAATTGGCCGCCCCCAACTTTCAGTCCAATTGGCCGCCCCAACTTCCAGTCCAATTGGCCGCCCCAACTTCCAGTCCAATTGCCTCTTCTCCTCCCTCAGCAGCATCCTGGTTGCTTCTGCCTGTTCCACTCGCCCTACCTAAATATCCACTCGCCAAATGCGAGCAGGCGAGTGTAATTTTTGAGGGCTGCAATAGGCTCCCAACTTCCAGTCCAATAGGGTCCCAACTTCCAGTCCAATAGGCTCCCAACTTCCAGTCCAATAGGGTCCCAACTTCCAGTCCAATAGGGTCCCAACTTCCAGTCCAATAGGGTCCCAACTTCCAGTCCAATAGGGTCCCAACTTCCAGTCCAATAGGGTCCCAACTTCCAGTCCAATAGGGTCCCAACTTCCAGTCCAAATAACATCCACAGTATTGCTGTGAACTGAACTTCTACTTCACACTCCATAAAGAGTACTTCCCTATAATTGGATTTTTTTTTTTTTTTACTTATGGCAGGGATTTATAGCAAAAAGCGTTTAACAGACAAAACAGGAGCAATGCAGAAAAGCTCACTGGTGAGGTTTACATACACTTTAAGTGTTATACTGCCCTAAAATCTGATTTTGCTGGTTGCTATGATATAAGGTTGCACTGATACTTTTGCATTTTTTTTGCCAGTACCGATACTTTTGGTCAAGTACCCACCGATACTGAGTACCATTACCTTTGCAGTGCAATTTGAGCCCATACAAAATGAATGGGCTCAAATCGCACTGTGAAGAATCGCATGCGATTTGAACAGGAATTCAGTGCGATTCCTGTCTGAATCGCATGAGTTTTCCTTCATATTGAAGTCACTATAAGCCTGGGTTCACACAGGAGCCGTGGGAAAAACCGCAAATGGGAATCGCACTGCATTCCTGTTCGAATTTTATGCAATTCTTTGCAGTGCAATTTGAGCCCATTCATTTTGTATGGGTTCAAGTCGCACTGCAAAGGTATCGGTTTTAGGTATCGGAGCATTTTCACGAGTACTCATGCAAATGCTGAGTCTCGACACAGATACCCGGTATCGGTGCAACTTTGACACATTTGGTCCTCAATCCATACCCGGATATCGGCTTCTATCCGTAAACAGTAAGGCTGGTTCTGGTACTGTTGAATCTCTCCCGTGATTTCTGCCACTTTCCGCCTCTTACTGAAATTGATGAGCTCCTTGCCATGTCTCTTCAGGAAGTCCGGGTTACCTTCTTCAGTCTTCAGTATATTGGTTAAATATATTCCTGGAATAACGGAAAACAATCATTTGTTCATTACAGAGATATATACCCAACAGAATGAAAATGGAAACCAATGCATGGTTGCAAAGCGTAACTTCATTAATTTTTTTTATCTTTCCATCTATTAAATCTTCTGCCCTTGTTGTTCTACCTTTGGATAGTAAAACATCTTTTATTCTGCCAGTAAACACCTTATACAGCCCACTTCCTGCTTGTCTGGTCATTAGCCTAGGTTTATGACATCATGCACAGCTCTCTCTCACTCTCCTGAGAGTTTGCTAGGAAGGGAGAGAGGGGTGAGTCATAAGAGGGCCAATGAGAACTGCAGAGCTGGAGGTGTGTGTCTGTGTAAATCCAGGAAGTGAACAGGCAGCAGCTTCAGCTGCCCACAATTAAAATGGCTGCAGCTAGACTCAGTGGAGGGAGATTTCTGCAGCATATTTGGCAAGTACAGAATCACAGTATATATAAAATAATATACAAAGTGGTTGGAGGGAAGCTTCAGAATGGCAAAGATGTTTTTATTATAAATTATGTGAGCAGACTGCAACTCCTCTTTAAAGCGGGAGTTCACCCTAAAACATTTTTTTAACATTAGATTGATGCTCATTTTGTGAAGGGGAATCGGGTAGTTTTTTAAAAAACGAAGCAGTACTTACCGCTTTAGAGAGCGATCTTCTCCGCCGCTTCCGGGTATGGTCTTCGGGACTGGGCGTTCCTATTTGATTGACAGCCTTCCGACCGTCTCATACATCGCGTCACGAGTATCCGAAAGAAGCTGAACGTCGGTGCGGCTCTATACGGCGCCTGCGCACCGACGTTCGGCTACTTCCGGAAAATCGTGACGCGATAGATGCGACCGTCGGAAGCCTGTCAATCAAATAAGAACGCCCAGTCCTGCAGCCCATACCCGGAAGCCGCGGAGAAGATCGCTCTCTAAAACGGTAAGTACTGCTTCGTTTTAAAAAAAACTACCCGATTCCCCTTCACAAAATGAGCCTCAATCCAATGTTAACAATTGACATTTCCGGGTGAACCTCCACTTTAAGTTAACAGCAGGGTGATCTTTATAATTGAAATTGATTGTAAAGGCTTGTTTAAAAAATAAATAAAAAATAAAAAAAAACAAACATGTTATACTTACCTCCTCTGTGTAGTTGGTTTTGCATAGAGCAGCCTGTATCCTCTCCTCTTCTCAGGTCCCTCTTGGCTGCTTCTGGCCCCTCCCTTCTATCAAGTGCTCCCTCAGCCAGCTGCTCTCTATGATGGCACCCGACCCGAGTCAGAGCTCCTTGTAGCTATTCAGACACGGAGCTCCAACCTGGCCCCACCCCCTCTCTCTCCTGGTTGGCTGACTGACTTTGATTGACAGCCGCCTGAGCCAATGGCACCACTGCTGTGTCTCAGCCAATCAGGAGGAGTGTCCCAGATGGCTTAGACACTTGTGGACATCGTTGCAGAGAGATGGGGCGCAGGTAAGTAATTAAGAGGGTTGCTGGGGAGGCTGCTACACACAGAATGTTTTTTATCTTAATGCATAGAATGCATCAAGATAAAAAACCTTCTGCCTTTACAACTCCTTTAATGCAGCCCAGAAATCGGACTATGTTCCAGGGCAACAGAAGGGTGAATCTCCAAAATGTCACACCAACCTTTGTAAGACTACAAGTCCCAGCATGCTCTATGAGGTTCTAATGCAAAGCCACATTTACGTTTCACTGCAGTCACTAAAAATGGAAAGCGACTTACCAAAGAAAGGCACACAAGGTGGGTTGATGGACTTGAGTTTTGCCAGATATTTTTTGAAGTGATCCTGACTAAGTTCCACAGCTTCATCCAAGATTTTCCTCTTCCTTTCCTGTAATGCCTGTAATGTAACAAAATGTAATGTTTGACTTTCACTCTTACCCTTACCAGTTATAATTTTTTAGCATAGAATGCTTTTTTTCCTTTGAAAAATCTTTATTTTCATTTTCAAGTAATAAGTAATATTGACAGTTGCACAATACAACATAGCCAAAAAAAACAACAACCAGGGGGGTTAGGGGGGAGAGGGGAGGAGACAAAGGATAAGGGGAAAGGGAGGAGGGATGGGGAAAGTGAGGGACACCGAGGGGTGCGCCCAGTCCGAGCTCGGACAACCGTTTCAACTGGGAGTAACAGCAGGCAACAATATAGGGACAAAGGGTCACCCCGCCTGCCCTGGACATTCGATCCATGTGGGTAGGCCCACCAACTTAGAGGAGGGTAGTATAGCCAAATGCCCCTGCTCTTGGGTAGATACAAAAATGACTCCCTTACTATGTAGCAGTTTAAATAAACCTGATGTACCAAGAGTAGTCAAACAAACTAGAGACCGTCTCGGTAGCCCGGAAAAAAACACACCCAAGAGTCCCTTGGAAACAATACAAAAAAAAAAGGGGGGATTAAACAAGACTAAGCAAACAAATTCACAGCAAACAATTGAGGGAAGGGAGGGAGAAAGAGAATAGTGAATTAGATAGGGAGCAAAGAAAGGGGAGGCGAAAAGTAGAGAAAGTAAGAGACAAGAAGGCATATGGACCAGCACCCACCGGATTCACTGATGGAATGAACCCACATTTAAGTGGGGTTTAGGGTATCTGACCGACGATGCACCTGGACGAGTCTCCCGAAGGAGGGATCTGCTAAAGCAAGTAGTGCCTCGTCCAAACTTGAAGAGAGCATGGCTGTGTCATGTACGTGGGCCTTCCACTCCGCCCATGTAAGGTCAAATTGTTTGCGAGTGTCTCTACAATTTGCAAGCCAGTTCTCTGCCTCCATGATCTCCCCCACCTTCCCCAGCCAATCCTGTTCACTTGGAATATGGGAACTCTTCCAGTGAATACAGCATAGAATGCTTTTTAAGTAAATAGGGTAATTGGGGGAAAATGATTATTTTGACCCCCTGCAGATTTTGTACTTTTGCCCACTTACAAAGAAACGAAGGGTCTATAATTGTTATCATAGGTGTATTTTAAATGATAGAGACAGAATAACAACCAAAAATCCATAAAAAAAAACACCACACTACAAATGTTATAAATTGAGTTGCAGTTCAGTGAGTCTCCTTCAGAATGTGACATTTACAATGAGTCTCCTCCAGTATGTGACATTCACAATGAGACCCCTCAAGAATGTGACATTCACAATGAGACTACTCCAGAATTTCACGATCACGAGTCTCCTCCAGAATGTGATGTTTACAATGAGACCACTGCAGAATGTGACAATCGCGTAAAGAATTCACCAGTATGTGACTTTCACACAGAGACTCCACCAGCATGTGACGAAGATGGGGGCAAGGTTACCAGAAAGGATAGGCACCTACTAGTGGTAGGGGATTCAGTTATTGGAAGAATACAGAGGGCAATTTGTCACAAAGACCATTATCGACAAACAGTATGTTGTTTACCGGGTGCTCGGGTTCGGAACATTGCAGATTGCATGGACAGATTATTGGATGGCGCTGGAGAGGACCCAGCTGTCATGGTATATATCGGTACCAATGACAAAGTTAGAGAAAGATGAAGCGCCCTACAAAATGATTTCAGGGACTTAGGGGCCATATTGAAGAAAAGGTCCCCCAAGGCAATATTTTCTGAAATACTGGCTGTACCTCGAGCCACACCACAGAGACAGCAAGAGCTTATGGTACTTAACAAGTGGCTGAGAAACTGGTGCAGGGAGGAGGGGTTTGGCTTCATGGCGAACTGGACTGACTTTTCAGGCCGTTACCATCTTTATAGTAGCGACGGATTGCACTTAAATGGGAGGGGTGCAGCTTTCTTGGGATTGAAGATGGCCAAAATGTTGGAAGAAAATTTAAACTAGGTAATGAGAAGAAGACGATTTGCTAGTGAATATGAGGGAGAGGATCTTAATTTCAAGCCATCATGACAGGAATCCACTACGTCATCAATCTCTTAAAAGATTCTCATGAGCAGCTTCTGAATCACCAACTATCAATTTAGTTGGACAAACAAGACAATTGGCTGTTCCTAGAAGAGGGCTCAACAAAAAGTTTGGAGGGACCCTCCCAGGGGCCAGGTACAGCTGTATCAACACAGGTCCCTACACTGGTGGCAGTTGCCACTCCAGTAACCGCAGGATCTTCCCATCAGACCTCTATTTCCCTTTCTGCAGCTTCTGAATCACCAACTATCAATGTAGCTGGACAAACAAGACAATTGTCTGTTCCTAGAAGAAGACTCAACAAAAAGTTGGGGGGAACCCTCCCAGGGACGGCTGCACCAATACAGGTCCCTACACTGGTGGCGGCTGCCACTCCAGTAACCGGAGGGTCTTCCCGTCAACCCTCTATTTACCCTTCTGCAGAAGCTTTAAGGTTCGACAATACATTGCTCATTCCTTATAACCTGTAAAAAAAAAAGTGTCTGAGATGTTGGTGGTAAACAGCCTGCTAGGCCCAAGGGGAACCGAACCAAGCCCTCCAAAAGTTGCCAAGAGTGTAAATGTAGACATTAAGCTTTAAGGTTAATCAAAAATATAACACTCTAAAGGGAAAGGTAGAACAAAGGGGGAGTATGGAAGAGGGAGAGAGGGAGGAAAAAGGGGAGAAGGGAAGGTTGGAGGAAGAAGGGGGTGAGGGTTTGGGAAACCCCCACACCCCTTCCTTACCCACAACCTTCCATCCCCCCTACTTTCCTCCCTCTCTGCCTCTTCCATACTCCCCCCCTCCCCCTGTTCTACCTTTCCCTTTAGAATGTTATATTTTTGATTAACCTTAAAGCGGGGGTTCACCCTATCGCCGAAAAAAAAAAAAAAAATTTTCTTTTACCTTAAAATCAGGCATTGTAGCGCGAGCTACAGTATGCCTGTCCCGAATTTTTTACCCCCGTACTCACCTTGTAGTCGTCCATCGAAGATACCGGGGAATGGGCGTGCCTATGGAGACGGAGGATGATTGACGGCCGGCTCTGGCGCGTCACGCTTCTCCGGAAATAGCCGAAATAGGCTTGGTCTTCACGACGCGTGCGAATAGCCTGTGCGCAGGCGCCGTGAAGAGCCGAGACCTACTCCGGCTGTCTTCGGGGAGAGTGACGTGCCAGGGCCGGCCGTCAATCATCCTCCCTCTCCATAGGCACGCCCATTCCCCGCGGGAGCCGAAATCTACGATGTCCGAGTACAAGGTGAGTACGGGGTTAAAAAAATCGGGACAGGCATACTGTAGCTCGCGCTACAATGCCTGTCTCGATGGTAAAATGTGTCGGGGGGGGGTGAACTACCGCTTTAAAGCATAATGTCTACATTTGCACTCTTGGCAACTCTTGGATATGAGGCAGCTTGGTTTGGTTCCCTCCCGGGCCTAGCAGGCTGTTTACCACCAACATCTCAAGCACGTTTATACAGGTGATATGTTTGGTCTATGTATTGTCGATCGACAAAGTAATTGATTATGTTGTGAAGTTTGGAGGCCAGTATGTTTTTGAGGCGTGTGTTGGACCGGCTATAAGGGGAGGTTGGAGGCCGGTATATTTTTGAGGCGTGTGTTGGAAACGAATAACAATACTGGGAATGCTATTGAGCATTCCCACTAATAAAAAACGAATAACAATACTGGGAATGCTATTAAGCATTCCCACTAATAAAAAACGAATAATACTGGGAATGCTATTGAGCATTCCCACTAAAAACCGAACAATACTGGGAATCCTATTGAGCAATCCCACTAATTAAGAATAATAAAAAACTAACTACAATACTGAGAATGCTATTGAGCATTCCCACTAAAAAACGAATAACAACACTGGGAATATAAAGTGAGGGCTCTCGCGCCACCAAGTGAAAGGTAAGGTATAATAAATGAATATAAACAACTGCTGCTCAATCTAAATGTAAAAAGTGTACAAAAAGGAATGAAATGAGAAGTGATGAGTGCAACAGTAAATATCTAAATAAAGTGACCAGTATAGTGGGAATGCTATTGAGCATTCCCACTAATTATAGAACCTTCATTTCTATGTAAGTGGGCAAACTTACAAAATATGCAGGGGATCAAATAATTATTTTAGCCAGGGGTGTACAGGGGTATAATACCAGGGGTGCAACTATAGGTGGCCTCCCAGCAGTTTCCAGGACCAGCGTGACACCTCTGTTTGTATGAGTCGGATGCAAGTCAGATGTTGGGAACTGCTTGTACACATATACATTTATATATATATATATATATATATATATATATATATATATATATATATATATATATATATATATATATACACACATAATATATATATATATATATATATATATATATATATATATATGTACACACATATATATATATATATATATATATATAATGTGTGTATGTGTGTGTATATATATATATATATATATATATATATAATGTGTGTATGTGTGTATATATTATATATATATATATATATATATATATATACACACATAATATATATATATATATATATATATATATATATATATATATATATATATATATATAAATGTATATGTGTACAAGCAGTTCCCAACATCTGACTTGCATCCGACTCATACAAACAGAGGTGTCACGCTGGTCCTGGAAACTGCTGGGAGGCCACCTATAGTTGCACCCCTGGTATTATACCCCTGTACACCCCTGGCTAAAATAATTATTTGATCCCCTGCATATTTTGTAAGTTTGCCCACTTACATAGAAATGAAGGTTCTATAAGTGTGCCTGAGGTGTGCATGAGGTTTTGCTTCAAGTTGCCGCACCTTAAATTGTGAATATAGAGGCCAATGTACTGCTCAAAAAGTTAGTTATTCAAGCATATCAAAGCATCAGAGTTGATATAAGTGACATAAGAAATGCCAAATGTAGTTTTTATTTTGTCAGAAGAGACAAATACATCACGCACCTCAAAGGTGTGATCCAGCCGATACACGGGAACAGAGTTCACTGCACTCACTATCTCTAGAACACCATTAAAATTGTTTAAGTCTTGGAACACCTGTAGGATTTCAATAATTCGACTGAAGACAGCCACTCGTTCCTCAAAATGTTCCGTTTCCACGAGACACCTGTACAACGAAAGAAAGAGAAAAAACATAAAACTATAAAAATCTATGAAACTATACATTCCAGCTTATGGGGTCAAAGCGACCACCCTTAATGCTCCTTGTCATATTCGAATTGAAAACAAAATTCCAGCCAATCAGGCAAGAAGGGCTATTATCATTGTATCTGGGCCAGTGGCGTAGCGTGGGGGGACGTGGCCCCAGGCGCAACATTTGGGGGGGGTGCAATCCCGCACCATTGTGTGTCACTTTGCCTCAAACTTTCAAATTTCCAGTTACTGTGTCCCCGGCGATCTGGCGGCCATCTTTAAAATTAGGTGCCCTGTGATTGGGCGAATGGGGTCATATGCTGCGGCGGGCCTCGCCTGTCCATGATCACGGGGGGCGCATGCGCAAAGGCTGTTCCTGAAGTCCTGTCCGGCCTCCTTGTTTGAGCCGCCCGCCGCCGCCATCGTCTACTCCTTCTCTCCGCCTGACCAGGCCACGCCAGACCTGGAACTGAACTGGGACATAATCTGTGAATCTGGCAGTCTGATCGATGACAAAAACAGGTGAGTCGTCTCAGATGAGGGAGCAGCTGCCAGCCAGCGGACAGTTAGGGAGAGTCATGCCACATCCATCATCCATGCATTAATTTCATTCAGCCAGCGAGCAAACATGCAGCATGCCTGACGTGTAGTGTAAGTGGGGTGTGTAGTGTAGTGGGCATTGTAGTGTAGTGGGGTGGGAAGTGTAAGTGGGGTGGGCAGTGTAATGTAGTGTAAGTGGGGTGGGCAGTGTAATGTAGTGTAAGTAGGGTGGGCAGTGTAATGTAGTGTAAGTGGGGTGGGCAGTGTAATGTAGTGTAAGTGGGGTGGGCAGTGTAATGTAGTGTAAGTGGGGTGGACAGTGTAATGTAGTGTAAGTGGGGTGGGCAGTGCAGTGGGGTGTTTAGTGTAGTAAGGTGGGCAGTGGTAGTGGGGTGGGCAGTGTAGTTTAAGTGGAATGGGCAGTGTAGTGGAGTCTAGTGGGCAGTGTAGTGGGGTGGCCATTGTAGTGGAGTGGGCAGTGTAGTGTAGTGTAGTGGAGTCTAGTGGGCAGTGTAGTGTAGTGGAGTCTAGTGGGCAGTGTAGTGTAGTGGAGTCTAGTGGGCAGTGTAGTGGAGTCTAGTGGGCAGTGTAGTGGAGTCTAGTGGGCAGTGTAGTTTAGTGGAGTCGTCAGGATAGGAATCAGGTTGGTCAGTGTAGGAATCGGATAAGTTAGTACCATTGTAGGAAAGGAAGGGACTCAGGGAGTGCTAAAAGTTTGCAGGTTATTTGCCTTGCCCCGGGCGCCGACAACCCACGCTACGCCACTGATCTGGGCCAACTTCACTCATTAGCTATAAACATCTGAAGAAAGTGTATTTTTACACAGAGTTTTCACAGCTGCTCTCTAGGTATTTCTAGAGAGCTATGACGAATTATATGCACAGTTTCTGTTAGATGGTATAGAATAAGAAATTCCACAAATCTGGTTTGTAGCAGAAACAAAATCTCTATAGACATGGCAAGGATGTTTTCAAATGTTTCTGCACATGCTTTCCTGCTTCTGATCTGTAGATATACATACAGCTTTATTCTAGTATACTTGTTTCATAATTTTAAAAAGAGGGCTAAGCAGGAAGTACTTCCTGGGAGCAGTGGTCACCAGGACAGAACATGAGTGAATCTCGCAAATGGGAACAAAGAAATGTGGCAAAGTTCTTACCTTTCCTATGAAAAAGCTGAGTTCCATTTTAATCAATTGAATTACAAACAAATACACAGATGAAAAACATATAAAGGGGAGTAGATCTAAAGGCGGTAGTAAGCCGCTGGGTTATTTTTTTTTCCCCTGACCTGCAAGGTAATATCATAATCTGCATCGCATACTAGCAGATTATGTGACACTTACCTGAAAACAAAGCGCTCTAGCGAAGGGCTGTCATTGCCGGAGGCCACTTCCATCTTCACCAGTCTTCCTTCCGGGTCTGCGATGACGTCACTCACATGCATGTGCGAGGGAGCCGCCGTTAATGGCCAGAGTGGGCGTTCCTTCAGAACGCATGCGCCGATGACGTCATCGGCTGCAAATACAGTAAATATCTCCTAAATGGTGCACATTTGGGAGATATTTACAGTACCTATAGGTAAGCCTCATTATAGGTTTACCTAAAGGTACAAGTCAAAGGTGGGAGTTTACTCACCCTAAGTGCTAAAAAACGTGTCCATTGCTGCATTGCCCTAGCACACAGCAGAGTCCTGTCTGCTTTTTACTAAACCTTATTCTGTTAGTAGTTCACAGAAATCTCCAGAACTTACTTTTCAAACCAAAGCGTCAGGTTCGTAGTATGGCGAATCATCTTAAGCAAGTTAGGGGAATTTATTTCCTTGTCTTCTTTTGTCCAAACGCTTCCTACAAGTTCTGACGGCTGCACAGCCCTGAACAGACACAGAAATATTCAGATATTTTAGAGTTTGATGTACATCCCATCACTGTGTGTTAATACTTTGAGTCCCTCTATGCTCACTCATACCCCTATAAAAATCACCACATCCTGGTCATTCAATCACTTGACACCGTTAGAATCCGGAGGCTTGTGACCTCTTGCCCTTCTCTGTTTACTTAATACTTTTAATATTTGTGTACAATCTTTGTTTTTATATATAAAGAAAAAATACAAAACAACAGTTTTAAAAATTGAAAAAAAAATTACCTAAAATTATAACTGACGGTAAACCATTATAATTTTCCTTTAATTGCATAGGCAATTTAATTATTTTTATACCACAAAAATAAAACTGAAGCCCCGTTGTTTGCTCCAACAATGCAATGAATTACCTGTAGAGGTCAGACTCGATCAGGGTCAATTGGCGAGCGATCTCTATGGGGTGCAGAGTCATCAAGTCAAATGTCTCAAACTGACCGGCTCGGCTAATGTGCCACTCAATAGGAGGCGGGGGGCTCTCGAATGTGATGTTGTGACTGACACCATTAGCCTGTACTTGCTTCTTCCTCCTGATTATCTTGGCAATGGACTCAACCCATTTCTTCATGGATTTACCTTAAACACAATCGTAAATAAAATTCAGGTAAACATCTGTGTAAGTAAAATCTATTCCATCCCTACTACTACTGCCTACAGAAGGTTTAGGAACTCATGTGTCCCTCAATAGATACTTACCTGTCCTGCCCCCAGTCTCTCCGATCTTTGCTCTCTTGAGGAGCTATACCAGCCGAAGAATCTCAAGTACACTTCCAGAGAGTCAAACGACTGGTCCCCCACAGCTTTCTGTGGTTCCTCCATGCAGCTGCTGCTTCACTGCTGTGTCCTGCAGCGATATCGGCCGGTGGGTGGAACAGCAGTAGACATTGAAAGACCACGTGACACCCAGAAATGTGTTGGATGTTTAAAGTAGAATGCCAGCCTAAACATAACGGCCCAGATTCACAGAGAGCAAGGCGCACATTATGCCGCCGTAGCGCAAACACCGTACGCCACGCCAACGTAGCGCGGAGAGGCAAGCATTGCATTCAGCAAGCCAGTGCTCCCAACGCTGCGCCAGCGCGGCGTAGGTTTCGAAGGCGCACGCCGGCGTAGGTGGAAGTGGGCGGGGCCCAAATGTAAAGGATGGGCCGAGCGCCAGACAGGTACGTATCACAAACTGCGCATGCGCCGTGACGTGGACGCATGCACAGCACCCCCCTGCGCCTGCTCACAACCACGCCGGCACAACTGCCTAAGCTACGCAGGATCACCGCGTACGCCGTGAACATAACGTATGCCCAGCCAGACACACGTCCAACGCACAATACGCCGGCTTGTGTTCCCTGGTGCAGACCTGTGCATGTCAGAGTTGCACCTCCTTTATGGGGAATAACTTTACGCCGGACGTACAATTTACGCGCATCTCGCGTAGCATGCGCCGGGCACACGCACGTTTGTGAATCGGCGTATTTCCCTCATTTGCAAGTTTGAATGGCTAATCAATGGGAGCAGCACCATGCGCCCAGCCCATATGTGCGTCCACCCTACGGCGGCGTGTGCAAGCTACGTCGGTGGGGTGTAGCCTGTTTTTAGGCGCATGTTGGTTCGTTGGTCTGCCGCACACATACGCCGGCACACATTTGCACTTACGTCGGCGTAATGTGTTATACGTCGCCGCAAGTGCTTTGTGAATCTGGGCCAACTAGTCTTAAAAATGTCCCCTCCCTTCTCTCAACACCTATGCTAACTAAACTGTGTGAAAAAAAAAAAAAAAAAGATGTATACATTTGCCTATATTCACTATTCCCACTACGGTCTGGTCATGTGATTCTGCTCACCTATGTCACCCAGCGGAAGCTGCAGGGGAAAGGAGGGAGCACAGACAATGGCTGGGACATGAAAGCCTATGGGTGATGTTACTGCTCCCAGGCATTCCCCGTCGTGGGGGAGTGCTCTACCCGGCAGCTGCCACTGGCTGCCTCAAATACAGAAAAGAGAAGTATAAGCCCCCCGTTCACACCGATGCAGCTAAGAATTTGCCCTACTTCAGCGGGATTTTAAAGCTGCACATCAGTGCCATTTGCACTGCCGATTTCCCTGTGGCTTGCGAATTCATTTAACAGAAATCAATGCAAGTTGCAGTGAAAATGGAAAAAGTACTGCAGGAACCTTTTCCAAAGTTTCTGTGACATGAGTCGCGGCTATTTGAACTGTTCCATTGCCAGCAATGAGGTGCGACTTAGAACTGTCAAATCTCATGACAAATCGCACTGGCGTAAAACTCTTTTACAGTTTTTTTTCCTTTCTTGTGAACCGGTCACCTTAAAGCAGTGTTTCTCAATTCCAGTCCTCAGGCCCCCCGAACAGGTCAGGTTTTCAGGATTTCCCTCAGATGAAAAGGCTGTGGTGATTACTAAGGCAGTGAAACTGATCAAATCACCTGTGCAAAATAATGGAAATCCTGAAAACCTGACCTGTTGGGGGGGCCTGAGGACTGGAATTGAGAAACACTGCCTTAAAGCAATCCTTCATGTGCCCGTGCCATGTACAGGATAACAGGCGCATGGATCATGCCGATTATACTGCACTCCTCAGTCACTCCAATCTTACAAAAAACCCAAGAAAATCCAGGAATAGGAGAACAATAGGCAACCAATCATAAGGGCCGGGGCTGCCTCGTAAGGACCAGGATGTGAAAGGGTTGTCAATTGCTTTGTATGTTTTGACTTTGCCACTTTACACAGTCTTGTAAAGGAGCTGTGATCGTGATGGAAAGCAGAGGCGAGAAATACTGGAAGCTTACTATACCTCCTATAATGAAAACCTATAAGTACATGTTCATGGGGCTGACTGACACTTCATGTCAGATCCATTCTTACCTTTAACGCTGGAGATAAAGATTTCTAATCGATCTAGAAGTTCTTCGTCTCTTTCAAAATCATAGAAATGATGTTCAACCCAATGCCGAAATACATTTAAAACCCTGAAAAAATAAAGAGGTATGGTAATATCTACACAGAGTAGGGCAAAAAGTAAAAATAATTTGACATTCCAGTAGTAAAAGAAACAAAAAAAAGGAGTTAACTTAAAGTGATATTAAACCATAATTTTTTAGCATCTTTAGCGCCGATTTAAATCCCTGAACTGATTATGTAGCTATGTTTCAGTTTAATCTGGTGCCATGACCGCTCCCCCAGATTTCCGATTTCAGTGGCTCCTTTCTCTTGCAGAATCCTATGGAGCTACCCATGCATACAGGAACTAGAGTCGTGTCTCCCTACACTTTTTGCATCAGTGGAAACACACATCCCCATATAGTTGGTTTGCCATGCACTTCGCTGCACCTCCAGCCGCTTCCCCCTCCTTTCTCCAATCCTGCCATTTTCAACCAAGGTGCCTTGGCAACATGCCCAAAATTTCCAATTTTTTTTTAAATACAAGCCATCGGGTGGATGAAGCCTGGCTTTTAGTTATACAGAGCCACAGGTTTTCATTGTGCATTACAACCTTCTAGTCGCTGGCATCCTAATGAGCAATGATATAATTGGCTAATAAGGAGGACATTGGGCACATATGCACAGCATCCTTGCCAGCCACTCCCTCTCCCCTATCCGTCAGCACTGGGGTCACATTAGCTGAAAGACTAAATCACCTCTAATACTGAGTGTTCTGTGTGTGTGTGGATATTGCTGCGATATGTAAACCTACTTGTTTATTTTTTTTACATTTTAGAATGGTGTGCCTCGGGATTGTGCATCAATTTAACCACTTAAGGACGTATACTGCGTCAGGGCAGCCCTTAAGTTCAAAATCATGTACCTGTACGTGATTACTATTGTTGGCTCTGGGGCGCGCGTGTGCTGCCAGAGCGACGCTACCCCTAAGTTTGGACACAGCGGGAGCCAATTAGCCACCCGCGATTGTTCCCTGGAGACAAGGCAGACCATCGTTCTGTAAGGGAGGAAAGTGGAGATCTTGTGTTTCTGCTAAGAAACACGGATCTCTGTTTTCCTCCAGGCACAACATTCCCCCCCACAGTTAAAAAGCATTTCCTCGGAGCACGCTTAACCCTTTGATCGCCCCTGATGTTAACCCCTTCCCTGCCAGTGTCATTTATACAGTGACCCTGCATTATTTTTTTGCACTGATCACTGTATTGGTGTCACTTTACTCCAAAAAGTCCCACTTAGCATCAGATTTGTCCGACTTTTCATGCAACTTTGCAGTCCCAAGTCGCACAAGTGTGAAAGGGGTCTAAACATAGTTGGCACTCTCACTTTTTGACCACTTTTATGCATCGCTAGAGCCAACAGAGACCAACCTGAGTTGCACTGGCTGAACATATTCTTTTCTAAATCTCTTAAGGTTGGTGCTAATTGGCTGTTCTCCTTTCTCTATTGCCAGTCTGTCTGCTTCTGTGGGTTCAGGATCTGGGATTTCAAACCTAAAAGAGAATGGTAAAGCGTTTAAAAAAAAAAAAAAAAAAAAAAAAAAAAAAAAGGACAGGCAATTGCGTATGATACACAGTGATTTAGTAAACTAAATGTCATTTATTCAATTAGGGCTTTCATCTGCTTTAAAGGATCACCTTTGGCATAGATTTTCCTTAAAAAGAACCCCCTTCTGCACTACCACCACGTGTTATATGGACTTGGCCCTGTCCCCCTGAGATCTTGGCTGTGGGTCCTGCAGGGAGATCCATAAACATAGCTGCATTAAGTGGAAAATCTTATTCAGCCCTCTATTATGCGTTCCAGTAGTGGATGGCTTCTCCATAGGTAGAAAGAAAAATGTTAAGACCAATAACACTTCCTTTCCTAGCCTAAGCCCACGACAACAAAGCTTTTTTTTAGCTTTACAGTATCTGACATTGCTGCTCTGACACTAGTATGAGGCCAGAGAGTTGGACTTAAAATGGTAACTTGCTTTTCAACACATTTCCTTTGATAAGTGGTAGGTAGAAACACAGGATTGCTTTATTTAAAGTGCTTCTACAGGCTCAAGGCTTTTTACCTTTACTTTTTTTGCATTCTATGCATAAAGGTAAAAAGCAGCAGCCCCCCTAATACTCACCTGAGCCCCATCTCGATCTAGCAATGTGCACTAGCGCTTCAGCTCTCCAGGGACCCTCACTCCTCATTGGCTGATGCATCAGTGGGAGCCACTGGCTCTTGCTGCTGTCAATCACAGCCAGTGATCTAATGAGGAGAGAGTGATGATTGGACATGCAGAGCAGCGGCTCTGAAGTGAGCTTGCCTGAATGCCCCCATAGCAAGCTGCTTGTTCTGGGGGCACTCGCCAGGGGCCAGGTGAGTATGACATGTTTGTTTTGTTTTTTTAAACAGGAACCTTTAATATCACTTTAAAGCCAATGTATACAATGTATGCACTTGCCTTTCAATGAGAAGACTTAGTAACTCCTGTGGCTTACAAAAAGAGCGATATGTTGTCAGAAAAGTGCGAACAAAGTTAGGATCTGTAGAGGAGAGAACAGAAAGAAAGTCATATATTAAAGGGTCCATAGTAAGAAAACCAGCAGAACATTCTTCAAAAGTTAAATTCACCTTTACAACATGTTATATACTACACCCGTATTTAGGGTTTAACATTAACACGTTCAAGCTGTTGCCCCCTCTTACTCCTTTCCCCTGTGACAGCAAGCGGGGGATCAACTCCCCCACAGCCGCTGTCGCACTTAAAATCAGCTGATCAGCTCGCTCACTCACTCACTCATAGTATATTCACTCTTCCTCCAGCTTTCTAACAAAGCCTGTACCAAGGGCTTTTCCTTAAAGGTGAACTCAAACCTTAGCCGGGTCGCACTGAATGCTGCATTGAAATCGCACAACTTCAGCGCAATTTCAAAGCAAGCAGCTTTATCTGGTTGATATACTGACCACACTTTCATGGGCTGTACCCCACTTCAAAAAGTTACTGTTAAAACTTTGTGTGTATTTTACAACAGATATCCCACATGTCAGCTCTTTCATCTGCTAGCATATTGTATATCAGGGGTGTCAAACTTAATTTCATCTTGGGCCGCATCAGCATTATGGATTGTCCTCAAAAGGGCCGGTTGTTGTCCAGTGCATCCCCTCCCCTTTACATTAGATGTCAAGAGCCCCCCCCCCCCCATCAGAAGTTGAGTCCCCCACTATCCCTTACATCACAGTGCACCCCCCTTTCCCTATGCTGCTGCTGGTAAGAAACTGGATGCATTGCTTGAAAGCAGAAAGTAAGGGTCTAGAGTAGGAATGGAGGAGGGCAGGAGAGGTGCGAGGGCCACATGAAATGGCCTGGAGGGCCGGATTTGGCACGCGGGCCTTGTGTTTGCCACCTCTGTTGTATATGATATAACGCTTTTGCTTCCTAGAATTTTGCTCACCTGTACTGGAATATTGTACACCATGTCTGGGTATTTTGGAAGACATGGAGATATCTGACCGTTTTCTATCTTTTTGGATACTGTACATGTTTTACACTTTTGTACTTGAAAATTTGCAATAAAAATGTATTCAAAAATAGATTAAAACATAAAAAGGTCAAAGAGGGGGTGCAAATCCACACTTAAGTGGCCCTTCCATGCACAAGGATATGCTGAGAGAAATCACTCCTGCAGAGGGATGGGATGAAGTATGGAACAGTGAGGTCACCCGTTCGTCCCAGAAGCCGGGACAGAGGTGTGTGGTAAGTAATTTTAATATTTTTTCTACCAATTCTTAATTTTTAAAACCCAACTGTGGGCAAACAAAAATTAGTACATTTATAGATCAGGGGATATGGCGGAGTGTAAACACATCTTCCGCTGGGGGGGTTTGTATGTCTGTTTTTCATGGAAGATCCATTTTAATGACAGTCATTTTTCTGGAGGGGCTGGCACATTCAGATTTTTCACGAAAGGTCCAAATGGTTTTGCTTTGGGAATCTCTAGCAACCTTATATAGGCGATTGTCGGGTTGTCCACACATTTTTGGCCCTATAATGGGTATAAGCTTCCACCCTAACATTCACCCACCTGCATACATGTGATATGTCAGCCTTTCGATGAGTTTCACCACAGTCCCTCCCTTTATGATGGGGATTCCGCCTCTACTTTGCACATTGTCCTCAAATACAATGTTCTCTTCTGAATCCTCCTCCACAAAGCGGTAGACGTCTGGACTTGGCAAACGCAGCGGCTGTTCATTCTCTTCCTGGAGTAGCACAGAGTCTAACATCCGGTCCAATGTGCTGCGGTACTGCAACGTAATCAGAGCCGCCATCCAGTTGTTTTTTTCCTCTGCGGCTTTGGCGGCAAAGATAATGCAGTTCTCATCTTTGGACAGTAACTCGAAGGCGTGTTTATACTCGCCCGTATCTTCCCGATCTACGACTTGCACCTTCCTCATAATGAACTTTTCCTTCAGGCGGTACTCAGCTGTGTTGTAACCGGGGATGCGAGATTGGCCATGATTCATCTTGCAACTGATCATCAGTCCATCAAACAGGAAAATGTGTCTCTCGTGTTTGGCCCCAACTCTCGTCAACGAACCCTCCATGATGAACTCGTTACAGCACTGCCCAATATCTTTCCCTTCCCAGCCATCAATGTTTTTCTGGATCTCGTTCATCTTCTTGATAGCCAAGTGCTTGCTGCGCATTTGACGGTTGTAAAGACGCCAAGTGTGTTCTCTGAAAAAACAAACAACGGTTGTGGCAAAGTCTCATATGGTATCTATGTTGCAACTCTACATCAAATCTACCAATAGGGAACAACTAAAGACCAGATCGCTTATTGTTGCTAATGACAGTTATCTAAAAGTATAACTCAAAAAGAAAAAAAGACAATGTTATAATGTGTTAGTATGCATTGCATAATTGCACATTAGAAATATAATATGTCACAGTCAAACTATAACATTAGCAGCGCTTAAAGCGGTTGTATAGTCATGTCATCTCCCTCGGCATGGACCAGGTGGGATACCAACGCCTTGTTCTAAGGTAAGTATTTCATAATGAGCCAATATGCAGTGCATACTAGCTCATTATGCCTTGTCTTACATGTGTAGGGGGAAAAAAAAGTGACAGCGGGTATACAACCACTTTAAAACACCACAATTAATAATGGCAAAACGTCCAAAAGAGAGCCAATCATAAGTCCATCACTTGTTGTTCATATAGGTTCCAAATTCAATCATGAATCCCGTCACCACAACACGTGAGGAAAACACCCATATAGTAATGAACTCACCGGATAGACTCGGCTCATGCACTTGTAATGATTATTGTTGGCATCTAGGACTATTTACTATTTATTACTATTTGTTTGTGAAGCGCACATATACCACCAGTCGGTGGTGCCAAAGCGCTTTATGACAGATTGCCCGGATGTTCTGGCGAGGGTAGCATAAATAAACGCAACTGCTGCAGGGCAGAGGAGGAGATAGAGAAAAAGAGAAGAAGAAGAAGAAGAAGAAGAAGAGAGAAGGGAGAGGGAAAGAAAGAAGGACAGCATCCTTCCATTTAGATATCAGTTGTAATGAAAAGATGAGTGCACATAGTGTGATTCCATAAACAAGATTTATCGATTCCAAACCCCCCTTACAAATGTGCACTTACAATAAAACCAAATATTAAAACATGTATAACAATCCTGTCCTTATCGCTCATCCGTGAAAAACAAAAACAACATTCCATAGCTTAACTCACCAACCAGTCTGCCAACCGACCAAATTTTCCTGTCCAACAGTCTGCGTTAAAAACAGGGGTTTAGTTAGCCCGCATTTGCAAACGCATGCATAAGCTGCAAGGCCTCTTCATGGCACCCTGTGTATTGCTTGAAGTCCTAACGCTATTGAATTTATAAGCGCCTCCACAGTGGAAGCATATGCATTAAATATCGCTCATCCGTCTCTCACCACTCTTTGAATATCTCAGAGAGTGACGTTCCCAGGTTGAGACGATTGTCGACAGATCGTTAAGGTATCTGCTTGCTCGCCCTCTGACGCGTTTCGTCATCACTTCGTCAGAGGGTGTGGGACGAAAGTAAGGACAGGATTGTTATACATGTTTTATTGTAAGTGCGCATTTGTAAGGGGGTTTGGAATTAATAAATCTTGTTTACGGAATCACACTATGTGCACTTATCTTTTCATTACGAGTGATATCTAGATGGAAGGATGCAGTCCTAGATGCCAACAATAATCGTTACAAGCGCATGAGTCGAGTCGGTCCAGTGAGTTCATTACCATATGGGTGTTTTCCTCACGCGGTGTGGTGACGGGATCCATGATTGAATTTGGAACCTATATGAACAAGTGATGGACTTATGATTGGCTCTATTTTGTACTTTTGAATATACACTTTTTGCCATTATTAAGTGTGGTGTTTTAAGCGCAGCTAATGTGTATAGTTTGACTAACATTTTACTTCCACTTCAAGAAGAAAAAACCCCTATAAACTTTTTTTTGTCAAATCAGAGGAATAGCAGTTCATGTGTGACCGATTTTACATTTTATTATCTGTACAACATATAGTTTCAAAGCAGGTCAACGCGAGAGTAAATACCGAGCCAATATTCACAGTCACATCACAGCCCGTCACAGGGAAGAGAAGCCAGAACCTGACTCTGGGTGGCCGACTCCTTCAACAAGACCGCTGTTTTTCTATTACACTCCATTGTTCCTCACCTTTAAAATGACCTGAGATTTCGATTTTTAAATAGTTGGTACTTTGTTAAACAAGTTATGTCTTGTTTTTTTTGGCTATTGCCCCTGTATGAATCTTTTTTGGACACTTGATTTTTTATTTATTTTTGTACTATTTAGTAATTGCCGATATTGCCTCTCTACAGATATCCATCCTATGAAGCGCTATGGTCTCCTGAAGAAGTGAACTTTGTTTCACGAAACATGTAGAAAGTGATAGGATATCAACAGGTTATCTTAATCTGTAAACATGGTACAATGTAATCATTCCCTATACTCTGTTATGCTTTATGGAAATTTATTCAGGATTTAAATTTTTGTATATGAATACAAATCAAATTTTTTAAGTAATTGTTGATTTGTTGATGTTTGGTGCAGTTCTCAAAAGTCCCATGCGCAACTTTTTTGATTGAGAGGTCTGTTTTTCTTATCTTTTTTTTTACAATATTTTACAGAATTCTTTTAACGGCTTTACCTGAGTAATTTAAGCAGCATTATGGCTGCGCAGTTCAAGTAGCCCTAATGGTGCAAATACTATTTTAACCACTTAAGCCCCGGACCAAAATGCAGGTAAAGGACCAGGCCCCTTTTTGCGATTCAGGACTGCGTCGCTTTAACCGACAATTGCGCGGTCGTGCGACGTGGCTCCCAAACAAAATTAGCGTCCTTTTTTTCCCACAAATAGAGCTTTCATTTGGTGGTATTTGATCACCTCTGAGGTTTTTATTTTTTGTGCTATAAACAAAAATATAGCGACAATTTTGAAAAAAATTCTATATTTTTTACTTTTTGCTATAATAAATATCCCCCAAAAATATCTAAAATGTTTCTTTTCCCTCAGTTTAGGCTGATACGTATTCTTCTACATATTTTTGGTAAAAAAAGAAATAAAATCGCAATAAGCGTTTATCGGTTGGTTTGCGCAAAATTTATAGCGTTTACAAGATAGGGGATAGTTTTATTGCATTTTTATATATATTTTTTTTTTTACTACTTATGGCAGCGATCATGTGACTGCGACATTATGGCGGACACTTCGCACAATTTTGACACATTTTTGGGACCATTGTCATTTTCACAGCAAAAAATGCATTTAAAATGCATTCTTTATTGTGGAAATGACAGTTGCAGTTTGGGAGTTAACCACAGGGGGCGCTGAAGGGGTTATGTTTCACCTAGTGTGTGTTTACAACTGTAGGGGGGTGTGGCTGTAGGAGTGACGTCATCGATTGTGTCTCCCTATAAAGGGGATGACACGATCGATGCAGCCGCCACAGTGAAGCACGGGGAAGCCGTGTTTACACGCGGCTCTCCCCGTTCTTCAGTTCCGGGGACTGATCGCTGGACCCCAGCGGCGATCGGGTCCGCGGGTCCCGGAGCTTCGGACCACGTCGCACGGCTGGGTAGATGTACAGGACGTGCCGGTACGCCCATCTGCCCACGTATATGTACAGGCGGCGGTCCTTAAGTGGATAACAGATAACTATAGAAAAAATCACTACAAGTTTGCAAGCAGCAAAGTCCCTTCATCTGACAGAGATTCAGGCCTATTTGGATTAATTGATACAATTCTATACAGGCAACCTGATCAAAAAAACGAAGCCGTTCCTTACCCTGGGCGTCGTCGTGGGGAGTGCTTGTTGTAGATGCGCTCCATGCTACATCGGAGATTAAGCAAAGCGGTGATGGCTTGTTTTAAACATTCTCTGTCCTCCTGGTCCTCGCTGCGTTCTTGTAACAGCTGTAAGATAGTGCTCAATTCATTTAACAATTTACTCGTGGCCTTAAAGACATTGTTTTGAAATGAGTTGTTGAAATCAATAAATCTAATCAATTAAGCCATCTCCCCTCTTTACCTGCAATTAGAGCAACTAACAAATGAATAGCTCTCTGATAGCTGATCGCTTCCAACTAGGTCTCTATCCATCCCTTCTACCCCATCATCCTAAAAGCCTGTCTCATGGTAGGGAAGAGCATCATCGGAGTTCAAATTATTTCTGGCTCCATCTCCAGCTCAGGTATGACATGCAGAAAGTGACAACAAAAATAGAAAGGGACTTGTTGCACAGGTACAGTGGGGACAATAATTATTTGATCCCCTGCAGATTTTGTACATTTGCCCACTTACAAAGAATTGAAGAGTCTATACTTTTTATCATAGGTGTATTTTATATGATAGAAACACAATATCAACCAAAAATCCAGAAAAAACACATGATACTAATGTTATAAATTGAGTTGCTGTCCAGTGAGTAAAATAAGTATTTGATTCTTTACCAACCAACAATAGTTCTGGCTCTTAAACTGGCTATAGTCTGTGCTTATGTGGTACACAGATTAGTCCTGTCAATTTAAGAAGGTGCTCCCAACGACAACTCATTCTGTGTATAAAAGACACCTGTCCACAGAATTTCTTTCTTCCATTCAAACAACACGATCACTGCAAAGACCAAAGAGCTGTCAAAGGACATCAGGGACAAGATTGTAGACCTGCACAAGGCTGGACTGGCCTACAAGACCATCAGCAAGAAGCTTGGTGAGAAGGAGACAAATGTTGGGAGTGATTATTCGCAAACAGAAGGAATACAAAATAACCATCAGTCGTCCTCGGTCTGGAACTCCATGCATGATTTTGCCTCATGGGGTAAGGATTATCATGAGAAATGTGAGGGATCAGCCCAGAACTACACAGGAGGAGCTTGTGAATGGTCTCAAGGCAGTTGGGACCACAGTCGCCAATCTATTGGTAACACAATACGCCGCCATGGATTGAAATCCTGCAGTGTACATGAGGTCCGCCTCCTAAAGAAGTCACATGTACAGGCCCGTCATCTAAATGATTCTGAGAAGGATTGGGAGAAAGTGCTGTGGTCAGATGAGACCAAAATTGAGTTCTTTGGCATGAACTTGACTGAGTTTGGAGGAAGAAAAATGCTGACTATGACCCTAAGAACACCATCCCAGCAGTCAAGCATGGAGGTGAAAACATGATGCTTTGGGGCCGTTTCCCTGTTAAAAGTACAAGCCCACTTTATTACATCGAGGGGCCAATGGACAGGGCCATGTATTGTAAAATCATGGGCGAAAACTAAGGAGGAGCTCTGGCGTGTTCACGCAGTCCACGTGCAGAGCCCGCCAGGAAGTCTGCACAGCACTGCTCTAACCACAGGCAGGGAGACATTTCCTGATCTCTGCTCTGCATCAGGACAATGTCTCCCTGCCTGTGATTAGCACAGCGGCATGCAGACTTCCTGGCGGGCTCTGCACGTGGACTGCGCGAACAAGCCGGAGCTCATCCCTAAGGAGAACCTTCTTCCCTCAGCCAAAACACTGAAGAAGGGTCTTCCAGCATGACAATGACCCAAAACCTACTACCAATGCATCAACGGAGTGGCTCAAGGTCATGGAGTGGCCTAGCCAGTCTCCAGACCCAATCCTATAGAAAATTTTATGAAAGGATCTGAAGCTTCGAGTCGCCAAACAGTCAAGAAACCCTAAGGATTTAGAGGAGGTCTGTAAAGAAGAGTGGATCAAAATCCCCTCTGAGATGTGTGCAAGCCTGGTGACCAACTACAGTGCCTTAAAGTATTCATACCCCTTGAAATTTTCATCATTTTGTCATGTTACGACCAAAAACGTAAATGCATATTACTGTGATTTTATGTGATAGTCCAACACAAAGTGGCAAATAGATGTGTTGTGGAAGCAAACTGATAAATGGATTTCAATTTTTATTTTTTACAAATAAGTACCTGAAAGGTGTGGCATGAATTTGTATTCAGCCCCTTTTACTCTAATACCCCCAACTAAAATGTAGTGAAACCAATTGCCTTTAGAATTCACCCAATTAGTAGTCAATCTGTGTGTAATTTAATCTCAGTATAAATACAGCTTCTGTGAAGCCCTTGGAGGTTTGTTAGAGAACCTTAGTGAACAAACCGCATCGTGAAGGCCAAGGAACACACCAGACAGGCCAGGAATAAAGTTATGGAGAAGTTTAAAGCAGAGTTAGGTCAGGTGTTGAACTTGAACTTTTTGGCCTAAAAGCAAAATGCTATGTGTGGCGGAAACTGACATTGCACATCACCCTGAACACACCATCCCGACCGGGAAACATGGTGGTGGAAACATCATGTTGTGGGGATGCTTTTCTTCAGCAGGGACAGGGAAGCTGGAAAGAGTTGATGGGACGATGGATGGAGCCAAATACAGGGCAATATTAGAAGAAAACCTGTTGGAGTCTGCAAAAGACTTGGGACTGGGGCAGAGGTTCACCTTCCAGCAGGACAACAACCCTAAACATACAGCTAGAGCTACAATGTAATGGTTTAGAGCAAAGCCTAGTCATGTGTTAGAAGGGCCAAGTCAAATTCCAGACCTAAATCCAATTGAGACTCTGTGGCAAGACTTGAAAATTGCTGATCACAGACACTCTCCATCCAATCTGACAGAACTTGGGCTATTTTGCAAAGAAGAATGGGCAACAATGTCCCTCTCTAGATGTGCAAAGCTGGTAGAGACATCCCCAAAAAGACTTGCAGCTGTAATTGCAGTGAAAGGGGGTTCTACAAAGTATTGACTCTGGGGGGCTGAATACAAATGCACGCCACACTTTTCAGATATTTGTCAAAATTTTGAAAATCATTTATCATTTTCCTTCCGCTTCAAAATAATGTGCCACTTTGTGTTGGTCTATTACATAAAATCCCAATAAAATAAAATGTATGTTTTTTGTTGTAACATGACAAAATTTGGAAAATTTCAAGGTGTATGAATACTTTTTCAGGGCACTGTACAAGAAATGTATTACCTCTGTGATTGCCAACGAGGGTTTCTCTACCAAATACCAAGTTGTGTTTTGCTTGGGGATCAAATACTTTTTTACTCACTAAACTGCAACTCAATTTATAACATTTGTATCATGTTTTTTTTTCTGGATTTGTGGTTAATATTCTGGGCCAGATCCACATACATGTAAAACGGCGCAGCGTATCAGAGATACACTACGCCGCCGTACCTTACCTGGCGCATTTTCCAATCCTCAGCGATTTTGCGTCGTAAGTTACGGCGGCGTAGTGTATTTCTGGTGGCGGATTTGAAATTGGGTGGGTTGGGGGCGGGTTTCATTTAAATGAAGCACGTGCCCGCGCCGAATGAAATGCGCATGCGTCAAGAAATTTCCCGCCTTGCTTTGTGCGAAATGACGTCGCAACAACGTCATTTTTTGAACTTAGACGTGAGTTACGTCCATCCCTATTCACGGACGACTTACGCAAAAAAAAAAATTCAAATTTCGACGCGGGAATGACGGCCATACTTAACAAGGCAAGTCAATGTATACGCCGAAAAATACCAGCTTTAACTATAGGCCGGAAAAAGCCGACTACAGACGACGAAAATGCGACGGCCGCGCGTACGTTTGTGGATCGTCGTAAATCGCTAATTTGCATACCCGACACGGAAAACGCCACCCAGCGGACGCCGAAGTATTGCATCTTAGATCCGAAGGCGTACGAAGACGTACACCTGTCGGATCTAACCCAGAAGCCGTCGTATCTTGTTTTGAGGATTCAAAACAACGATACGACGCGGGAAATTTGAAAGTACACCGGCGTATCAGTAGATACGCCGGCGTACTTCGTCTGTGGATCTAGCCCTCTGTCTTTATCCTTTAAAATACACCTATAACAATTTTAGACCCTCAATTTCTTTGTAAGTGGGCCAACTTATAAAATCTGCTGGGGATCAAATAACTATTTTCCCTACTGTACAAGTTAAAACCCACAGAGAATACTAAGCCTTTGAAAAGTAATGCTGTTTTTTTTTTTTATATACAACTGACATTCAATAAAACAATATACTGTAATGTGACAGCAATAAAATTAGCACTCCCAGGGCTCATATTAGCGGCCAACGCGTTCAGGGGCAAACCATTGTGGATAGCGTCAGCCTGTCATTGATATGGACAGGCTTTCTGTCTGCGGCTGATCTGAAATGCTTAATCATACCTGCCGCAGAAATATGTGGATCTAGGTGGTGTACAGCGCTAATCGGCCAAGCGCATGAGCCCATTAACTGCTTCATAAAAAAGAAGTGATAACTAGCATTGCTCTAGGTCAGTTGTCTCCAAACTGTGGCCCAGGGGCTAGATGCTGCCCCAGCCCTTGGGACATTATTGCCCCCACTGTCTGCAAAATGGGGCATTGTTCCTGACACAACAGTGGGGCACTAGTCCTCTCACTTCACCATTTATGGGTCACTATTCCTCCAACTGACATTGACGGGACACTATTTCTCCCACCGATATTAATGATGGGGCACTATTTTTCCTATTGATACCAATGATGGAGCACTATTTCTCCCACTGACACCAATGATAGGGCATTATTCCTCCCACTTACTTGATACCTATAATGGGCCACTTTTATTCCCCTGAATACCAATGATGAGGTATTGTTTACTCCCACTGACGCCAGGACATTTTCTTCTCCCACTGGCCATGGTCCGGCCCCCCTAAAGTCTGAAGGGCAGTAAACCGGTCCATTGATTAGGACATTTAGAGACCCATGCTCTAGGTTATTAACCAGTTTCAAGTAGCACTTTATTGAAAATCAGTTCCAGGCAACACATGAAAACATTCAGCGAGGTAGTAAAGCTATCCAGTAAAATATTGCTAAAGTGCTAAAATTGAAAGGTTCATGTAAATCTTAAAGCTAATCTCTTAAAACAGATATAAAAGACACAAATTAATGCAGTTCTGCATTCATTAATACATAAATAAAGTATGTTTAAAATGAATTTGACTTGATATCAGCCTCCCTAAATCACTCCACAGCAATAATCAGGCTCAAAAAATTAGAAGCCAATCAGTTGGCCTTATGATACAAACAATATATAATAGTCTGGCGCTACCAAGAAATCATCCCACACACAGTTAGAAAGCATCCCCTAGGCACACACTTAACCCTTTAAACCCTCTGATTGTTAACCCCTTCCCTACCAGTGTCATTAGTACAGTAGCAGTGCATATTTTTAGCACTGATCACTGTATTGGTGTCGCTGGTTCCAAAAAAGTGTCAGTTAGGTGTCCGATTTATCTGCCGCAATATCGCTGATCGCCGCCATTACTAGGAAAATAAATAAAATTGCCATAAAAATATCCCATGGTTTGTAGACGGATTTTGTTTACCGCAAATATGTAGCAGAATACGTTGTGGCCTAAACTGATGAAGAAATTAATTTCTTTACATTTTTTTATTGGGTATGTTTCACAGCAGAAAGTAAAAAATATTGGTATTTTTTTTTTTTCACAATTTTCTGTCTTTTTTTGTTTATAGCGCAAAAAATAAAAACTGCAGAGGTGATCAAACTACCACCAAAAGAAAGGCCTATTTGTGGGCAAAAAAGGACATTCATTTTGTTTGGGTACAGAGTCGCATGACCTTGCAATTGTCAGTTAAAATAACGCAGTGCCATATTGCAAAATATGGCCTGGTCATGAAGGGGGTAAAACCTTGCGGGGCTGAAGTGGTTAAGGTGGAAGAGTGAAGAAGTACATTTGATGTTCTAATTTTCTGTGATGTTTTGGACTTTATGGGCCAGATTCACGTATCTGGGCGCATCTTTGTGCGGGCGTAGCGTATCCTATTTACGCTACGCCGCGGGCAACTTAGACAGGCAAGTGTAGTATTCACAAAGCACTTGCTCCATAAGTTGCGCCGGCGTAAGCCCGCGTAATTCAAAGTAGGCTGGTAGGGGGCATGTTGTATGGAAATTAATCGTGATCCCACGTAAATGACGCGCCTAACGAACGACGCATGCGCATACTCAGTATAACGTCAAATATTTTCCCTAAGTTACGCCGGCTCAATGCTTAGTCGACGTGAACGTAACCTACGCCCATTCACGTACGACTTACGCAAACGACGTAAAATACGACGCTGTTCCGATGTCCATACCCAACATGACTTACCCCTGCTTTATGAGGGGTAAAGTTACGCCGGACCGACGCCTTAAGTAAACGGCGTAGCTAAATCCGACGGGCACAAGTACGTTTCTGAATTGGCGTATTCTACCTCATTTGCATATTCAACGCGGAAATATACGGAAGCGCCCCTAGCGGCCAGCGTAAATATGCACCCCAAGATACGACAACGTAGGAGACTTAGCTGCTTGTATCTTGGCAACAGTGAGGCGTATCCGATTCTATGAATCAGTCGCAAAGATACGACGGCGCACATTCAGACTTACGACGGCGTACGTGGAGATACACCGTCGTAAGTCCTTTGTGAATCTGGCCCTATACGTGTACACCAATTTATAGACATTTTTTTTATTATATTGGGTTAATGGATTACTTAGTAGTGCCTTAGTAGGACCTTTATTTATATATTGTTTGTATCATAGTAGTATTCACTTAAAGGGGCAGCTGCACATTACTGGTGATATTTAAAAAGTATAATGGAGACATATAGGATGGCCCACTCTAATGGTATATTTAAAATTGAATCGGTTGGCCTTAATTGTAGACCTCTATGATGAAGCCCAACCTTACCGGTAAAACGCAACAATGAGTAGGACTCTATTAAGGTTGCCCAGAATAAGTAACCAGTGTTTGAACTTTTCTCAGAGTGCAGCCATTTTTTTTCCTTTGGATTTCTGCAGTCTGTGGGGCATAGGATGAGCATCTGCTGGTGTTAAGCAACTGACCTTCCATGACGGTGACCCAATTCAGGAGCAGCCTGACCCGTACTTTTGCCAAAGTTCTGCTACAGTGCTCATGTAATAAGTCTGCAGCTTATCCTTCCATATCCAATTACACAGGCACAAAACCCTGTGGGGCAGATCCACAGAGATCTGCACCCGCGCAGCGTATCAAAGATACGCTACGCCGCCGTAACTTTCCCGGCTTTGGTTCGAATCCTGAAAGATTGCACACCGAAAGTTACGGCGGCGTAGTCTATCTCTGGCGGCGTAACGGCGCGTAATTCAAATCGGCGATTAGGGGGCGTTTTTTATTTAAATGAAGCGTGTCCCCGCGCGGAATGAACTGCGCATGCTCCGTTTCTAAATTTCCCGCCGTGCATTGCGCTAAATGACGTGGCAACGACGTCATTTTTTTTAACTTAGACGTGATTTACGTCCATCCCGATTCACGGACGACTTAAGCAAAAAAAATTTAAATTTCAACACGGGAACGACGGCCATACTTAACATGGCAAATCTAACTATACGCCACAAAAAAGCAGCTTTAACTATACGCCGCAAAAAAGCAGACTAGAGACGACGTAAGAGAATGCGACGGCCCCGCGTACGTTCGTGGATCGTCGGAAATAGCTAATTTGCATACCCGACGCGGAAAACGACGCAAACTCCACCCAGCGGACGCCGAAGTATTGCATCTACGATCCGAAGGCGTACGCCTGTCGGATCAAACCCAGATGCCGTCGTATCTTGGTTTGAGGATTCAAACTAAAGATACGACGCGGGTAATTTGAAAGTACGCCGGCGTATCAGTAGATACGCCGGCGTACTCTCTCTGTGGATCTGCCCCTGTAAGTGTTACTTCACTGCAACGGAGAAAAAGCAGCTCTTCTGTCTTGTGGGTCAGAGCTGTGTAAATATCAGGACTGGATGAACCGAAATATCATCGAATGGTACATAATACTTTGCTTTTAAAAAAATATTTTTTTTTATCTCTGTCTGAATTTCAGCTTTATCCTGCTCAGTGCAATTTCCTGCTGAAACTCTAAATCTCCATACAGGGCCAGTAGGATGTACTTCTTGAAGTCTGCTGTATGCAACTTCCCTTTTCTCTAACCAATTAACATTTAAACTTACAAGGTAGATTTTATCTTTTTTGGTGATCAACTTTTTTTTTTTTTTTTTACTTCAGACTTTCTGTACCCGAGAGGAAGCAATTTGCCCTGAATGGGAGTTCCAGCATTGCTACATTATCAACAGAAGTCTTACCTCCAATAATTCAAAATAGTGCAAACAGTGGTAAACAGGAACCAGCATGAGCCGAGGGAGGATGTATCTCACTGCTTCTTTAAAGCCGTCAGATATTGACTGAGAGGAGACGACACAAATTAGAGAACATGACATTCTGCAGATTAGAAGCTCTAACATGCAAGACCTACATACAATGTTTACACATTTACTACACAGCCTACTGACTCCAAAGGGACACGGGGGTTGAGTTACTAAAGGCAAATCCACTTTGCACTGCAAGTGCACTTGGAGGTACAGCCGCTGTAAATCGGAGGGGTAGATCTGAAATGAGGGGAGGCTGTTTTTTTATATTCCTTGCATGTCCCCCTCTGATCTACAGCGACTGCACTCGCAAGTGAACTTGTAGTGCAGCCTTAAGTAAATAAACCCCATGGTCACCTTGTCCATGCAGGGGAAAGTAACAGTGTCTCTGAAAAGCTGCCCCTCCCCCCGATAACACTATACTCACCATACCTGCCCTTAGGGTGACCACATTTACAAACTACCATTCAGGGACACCCTTCCTTTCCAAAAAACCTTTTTTGGGGGCATCAGATTGGCCCGGGGGAGGGGGGGGGGGGTTATTGTGTCAGTTTCATTCCGGGACACTGTATTGTCCTGGAATGAATGTGCCCGGGACAGACCTGCAAAATGCGAGACTGTCCAGGGCAATCCGGGACACGTGGTCACCCTACCTGCGCTCCCTCGCAGCTCCTCTGCAGTCTATAGTGAAATTGACTGTGCTGGTAACGCGCAGGAGCTGAAAATTGGAAGAGGGTAAAAGTGCCTGGTATTGAAGTGGTTAAATATTTGATATGTTTTCCATTGTGAATAAAATAAGAATTTATGAGATTTTGCAAAAAACTTTACATTCTGTTTTCATGTAGATTTTACACAGCACCCCAACTTTTTTTGTAATTGGGGTTGTACAGTGGATAAAAAAAGTGTATGCACCCCCGTTAAAATGTCAGGTTTCTTTGACGTAAAAAAGTGAGACAAAGATAAATCAGTTCAGAACTTTTTCCACCTTTAATGTGACCTATAAAACTGTACAACTCAATTGAAAAACAAAAACTGAAATCTTTTGGGGAAAGAGGAAAAATAAACAATTTTAATAATGTAGTTACATAAGTGTGCACACCCTCTTATAACTGGGGACGTAGCAGTGTTCAGAATTAAGTAATCACATTCAAACTCATGTTAAATAGGAGTCAGTACACACCTTCCATCATTTAAAGTGCCTCTGATTAATCCCAAATAAAGTTCAACTGTTCTAGTAGGTCTTTCCTGACATTTTCTTAGTCGCATCCTACAGCAAAAGCCATGGTCGGCAGAGAGCTTCCAAATCATCAGAGAGATCTCACTGTTAAAAGGCATCAGTCAGGAGAAGGGTACAAAAGAATTTCCAAGGCATTAGATATACTATGGAACACAGTGAAGACAGTCATCATGTGGAGAAAATTTGTCACAACAGTGACATTACCAAGAACAGGATGTCCCTCCAAAATTTATGAAAAGACTAGAAGAAAACTGGTCAGGGGGACTACCAAGAGGCCTACAGCAACATTAAAGGAGCTGCAGGAATATCTGACTGTGTGGTACATGTGACAACAATCTCCTGTATTCTTCATATGTCTAAGCTATGAGGTAGAGTGGCAAGACGGAAGCCTTACGAAGAAAAACATCCAAGCCCGGATAAAATTTAGCAAAAACACATCTGAAGTCTCCCAAAAGCATATGGGAAAATGTGTTATGGTCTTAAAAAACCAAGGTTGAATTTTTTGGTTGTAATTCCAAAAGATATGTTTGGTGCAAAAACACTGCACATCACCAAAAGAACACCATACCCACCGTGAAGCATGGTGGTGGCAGCATCGTGCGTTTGGGCTGTTTTTCTTCAGCTGGAACAGGGGCCTTAGTCAAGGAAGGGGGAATTATGAACAGTTCCAAATACCAGTTAACATTGGCACAAAACCTTCAGGCTTCTGCTAGAAATCTGAACATGAAGAGGAACATCATCTTTCAGCATGACAACGACCCAAAGCAAACATCCAAACAAAGGAATGGTTTCACCAGAAGAAGATTAAAGTTTTGGAATAGCCCGGCCAGAGCCCAGACCTGAATCTGATTGGAAACCTGTGGGGTGATCTGAAGAGGGCTGTGCACAGGAGATGACCTTGCAATCTGACAGATTTGGAGTGTTTTTGCAAAGAAAAGTGGGCAAATGTTGCCAAGTCAAGATGCGCCATCCTGATAGACATATACTCAAAAAGACAGAGTGCTGTAATAAAATCAAAAGGTGCTTCAACAAAGTATTAGTTAAAGGGTGTACACACTTATGCAACCATATTATTAAATGTTTTTATTTTTACTTCCTTCCACCTGAAAGATTTCAGTTTGTTGCGTTGTACAGTTTTATAGGTCACAATAAAGGTGGAAAGAGTCCATCACAGAAACCTGACATTTTAATAGGGGTGTGTAGACTTTTTAGGTCCACTGTATATCTAAGGGCAGATGAGCTGCATTATGTTACCTTTTAGTTCTTGGTTTTAGATACCCTTTACTTCTAAAATGGACAGATGCATACAGTGCTACACCGCTAAGAAAATTTCAAGATAAAAATATATCCCAGAACCAAAAATCGACACAGTGCAAAAAATCCTCACCTGAAAATACAGAGGAACATTAGGTTTAGCCATGAGGTTATTGAAATGCTCCTGGAAATGGGTGGTAAGGATGTCCTGGGACAAGGTTTCATACGGGTCGAAGGCTTGTTCCTAAGGGTAAAATACAGGAAGTTGCGTCATTTTCACATGTTTGAACCCCCCTTACATATTGGCTAACTTATCTTCCTGTCGTCCTGTTATCCGTGATATGGATTCTTAAAACAGAACTAAACGTTCCTACTTTTAGAGCCAAGGAAGCTGCCATCTTAAAGTGGAGGTTTACCCGGAAATGTAAATTTTTAACCTTAGATTGAGGCTCATTTTGTCAAGGGGAATCGGGTAGTTTTTTTAAAAACGAAGCAGTACTTACCGTTTTAGAGAGCGATCTTCTCCGCCGCTGCCGGGTATGGGCTGCGGGACTAGGCGTTCCTATTTGACAGTCTTCCGACAGTCGCATCTATCGCGTCACGATTTTCCGAAAGTAGCCGAACGTCGGTGCGCAGGCGCCGTATAGAGCCGCACCGACGTTCGGCTTCTTTCGGCTACTCGTGACGTGATAGATGCGACCGTCGGAAGCCTTTCGGAAGACAGTCAATCAAATAGGAACGCCCAGTCCCGAAGACCATACCCGGAAGCGGCGGAGAAGATCTCTCTCTAAAAACAGTAAGTACTGCTTCGTTTTTAAAAAAACTAGCCGATTCCGCTAGACAAAATGAGCATGAATCTAATGTTAAAAAAAAAAAATTCGGGTGAACTCCCGCTTTAAATTCTGTTTGATCTGGTGCTGCACATGTGCTCCTTTATGACATCAGAAATTTGATGGCTCAACAGTTCTGTTGATATAAAACCATTGCGGGAATATAGGCATGTGTGCTCACCTTATTTTCTGCTATACAATCAATAGCAGTGATTAGATACATTTCCACGTGTCCACTGTCTAGTGTCTGTCTTAAAGCGGAAGAAAACCTTCCTGTATTCTTTGTACCTATAGATAAGCTTAGAATAAGGCTTATCTATAGGTACTGTAAATATCTCCTAAACGTGCGCCGTTTAAGAGCCATTTACTGTATACTGTGATGTAATTGGCGCATGCGCTCTGAAAGAACGGCCGGCCGTACCGTTTCTTCAGAAGCCTGTGCTGGGACGGATGGCCCCCACGTGCATGCGGGGGAGTGATGTCACGTGTGTCTCTGGCCAGTCACACCGCCAGAGCCCGTTCCCTCAGAAGGAAAATAGGCAAAGATGTATGTGGCCTCCAGCGGGGACAACGTGGGTTTTGTTTACAGGTAAGTGTCATGTAATGCAGTGCCGATCCTGACCTCCCTGGGGCCCTAAGCAAAATGACATGGCACATTAAAAATGAGAATCGGCTTTTGGTCAAGGGTCTTTGGCCTATTACAGACATTATTTCATGTGACAGTCCGTAAGGATGCCCGACTGGCTCTTTTACACTGCCCGATACCGGGCCTATTTGCGCCCCAACAGAAATTGGCCACGTATCTTTTTATTTCTGCCAAAAGGACTATTGCTCAGGCCTGGAAGACTCCGTCGGTTGCTTTCCAGGGGGTGAGATCCAGAATGACGGCTATGATGATTAATGAGCAGATGTCCAGTATATTGAAGGATTCGCATGCAAAATTTCTGAAAGTTTGGGAACCATGGATAAGTTATTCCTTTCCATCCCTGCCCCCGACCAGTTATGGTCGGCTTTAGGAAGTCGTGCTCCGGCGGGTCCCGTGTCCGTGATACTTGCCCTCTTCTGGGGCTCCTCTTTCTCTCTACTCTTTCGCTTTCTCTTTCTTTCCTGTTTGCTTTTTCTGTCATTGCTCTTCGATATAAGGGCCAACAATGTAAGCTGCTGTACTCCTAGGTACAGAATGATGTTTGTGTTTATGACATAGGCCTATATTTCAACCTGGTCCTTCATGGCCTGGGTTATAATTGAACTTGGTGTCTCTTATGTGTTCATGCGCTATTTCTTATATATTTTTTTTGTTGTGTGTTCTATGTCACCCCTGCGTGGGCAAACCATGGCTTGTTATAATTTTTTTTGAAAAATTCAATAAAATATTGAAAAAGAAAAATGAGAATCGGGGGGGTGCTGACGACAGTGACATGTCACAAAGTTGAGAAGTGGGGGTGTTCTGCTGTCGGAAATGACTCAGCCAGCGAGTTTATAAGCGGGGTGAGGGGGCGAAAATGACTTCTCACCAGGCGGGGCCTCTAGTAATTTGGGGGGCCCTTTGCAGCTTGCATAGTGAGCCTATAGCGAGGATCAGCCCTGATTTAATGTAATGTGTAAACGTTTCTAAATGTTCCCTATAACCCCAGAAGATCGTCACTCATTGAGTTTATGTCCACTTTAGGACCCATGGTCCGTACCTCAGCCAAGTCTTCAAAACAGCTTCCAACAAGAGGATGTGGGCTGCTCTCATCGGTCATCTCCACAGTATCCTCAATCAAACCCAGAAGCTTCACTGTAAGTTCATGGATGTCCAGGATATTACTGAAGATGATCTCAATTTCCTGTAAGATGGTAAATGGAATGCTTTACAGGTTAAAACACATAAGCATCATTTAGTTAAATTGTATGGGGAAGATTAGAACCCCAGACTAATTGGAATTGCAAGCAGGAAGTGATGGGAAATCCAATATTTACAGCTGTCATCAGAACAGGAGGTTCGTTACAACTGTAGAGAAGGGAATTCTCCTCGCTTTTCAGAAATTAGCACAGAAATAAAAAAAAAAAGACTTACATTGGATGTAAACAACTTTTTGTTTTCCAGAAAAGCTTCCCGAAAGACTTTGATGATGAGGTTCAGCTCTCGCAAATACTGCCTCTCCCCAGCGATTTCATTCCGCACCAACTCGTAGTAGTTCAGCTCTCCTGTGGAGGAAGGCTCCTCGTCACATAATGCAACAACGCCAATGTCATCGTCTTGGTCAAACATATCCATCAAGACCTGGCAGACAGTATAGAAATATAGGTTAGTTACAAAAAAATAAAAAAAGGGGACACATTTTCTTAACCACTTAAGAACCAGGACTATTCTGACACTTTTTGTTTACAAGTAGTTATTTTTTTGCTAGAAAATAACTTGGAACCCCTAAACATTAGGGCCCAGATTCTCAAAGGAGATACGACGGCGTATCTCCAGATACGCCATCGTATCTCTGAGTCTGAGCCGTCGTATCTGCGCCCGATTCATAGAATCAGTTACGCATAGATTTCTATTAGATCTGACCGGCGTAAGTCTCTTACGCTGTCGGATCTTAACTGCATATTTAAGCTGGCCGCTAGGGGCGTGTACGCCGATTTACGCCTAGAAATATGTAAATCAGCTAGATACGCAAATTCACGAACGTACGCCCGGCCGATGCAGTACAGATACGCCGTTTACGTTAGGCTTTTCCCGGCGTAAAGTTACCCCTGCTATATGGTGGCGTACATGCGGCGTACCAATGTTAAGTATGGACGTCGTTCCTGCGTCGAATTTTGAAAAATTTCCGTAGTTTGCGTAAGTCGTCGGTGAATGGGGCTGGACGTCATTTACGTTCACGTCGAAACCAATACGTCCTTGCGGCGTACTTTGGAGCAATGCACACTGGGATATTCCACGGACGGCGCATGCGCCGTTCGTGAAAAACATCAATCACGTCGGGTCACATAACATTTACATAAAACACGCCCCCCTGTTCCACATTTGAATTAGGCGGGCTTACGTCGGCCTATTTACGATACGCCACCGCAACTTACGGAGCAAGTGCTTTGAGAATACTGCACTTGTCCATCTAAGTTGCGGAGGCGTAACGTAAATAGGATACGTTACGCCCGCTCAAAGAGGCGCCGAACTACGTGAATCTGGGCCTATGAATTTTTATTTTAAGCAGAGGCCCTAGAGAATAAAATGGCAGTCGCTGCATTTTTTTTACGTCACATGATATTTGTGCAGCCGTTTTTCAAACACAACTTTTTGGAATAAATACACTTAAATGAGTGCTAATCAGCCTCTCGAATCACTGCTTTGTGCACTGGTCCAAACCATTTGGTGGAGGGGGGATTATGGTGTGGGGTTGTTTCTCAGGGGTTAGACTTGGCCCCCTTAGTTCCAGTGAAGGGATCTCTTAAGGCGTCGGCATACCAAGACATTTTGGACAATTTCATGCTCCAAACTTTGTAGGAACAGTTTGGGGATGGCCCCTTCCTGTTCCAACATGACTGCCCACCAGTGCACAAAGCAAGGTCCATAAAGACATGAATGAGCGAGTTTGGGGTGGAGGAACTTGACTAGCCTGCACAGAGTCCTGACCTCAACCCAATAGAACACCTTTGGGATGAATTATAGAAGAGATTGCAAGCCAGATCTTGTCGTCCAACATCAGTACCTGACCTCACAAATGTGCTTCTGGAAAAATGGTCAAACATTCCCATAGACACACTCCTAAACCTTGTGGACGGCCTTCCCAGAAGAGTTGAAGCTGTTATAGCTGCAAAGGGCGGGGCCAACTCAATATTGAACTAGAGCTGCAACTAATGATTATTTTCATAATCGATTAGTTGGCCGATTATTGTTTAGATTAATCGATTAATTGGATAATGGCCTTAACAAAAAAAATAAGCATTTAAAAAAAAAATTGGGCCAATTTGTTGTTGGGCAGATTACAAAACACAAATTGCCACAAAAACACATTACATGCTTTTCTGCAGCTTCTCCATTGAAGTATATTGAACCAAAAAAAAACAAAATAGCACCGTTTTGCGTTAAAAATTCCTTGCCCTTTCCAAATACGCAGCAGCTGAAAAAAAATCATGGATGTGAACGTGTCCCATAGGAAAACATGTAACTGAACTGTAGTGTGTTTCTCCAAAAAGCACCAAAAAACAGAGGTGTGACCCCGGCCTGAGATGTTTAGTAACATAATGGGGTTAAAAAAACAAAATAAGTACAAAAAGAGCAAAAAATCACTACTGTAAGGGGCTCATTTTTTTTATTGTGGGACAGTGAAAGTAATATTTACAGTAGCGATTTGCTTTTTTGTACTATAAAAGAGCAAATTTTTGTTTTTTTAACCCCATTATGTTACTGGCCGATTAATCGATCATGAAAATTGTAATTGATTAGTTGTTTCGGCCCTATATTGAACCCTACGGACTAATAGCTGAATTCAGGTACGGCGGCGCATTGTTGCGGCGGCGTAGCGTATCGTATTTACACTACGCCGCCGTAAGTTAGCAAGGCAAGTACTGTATTCACAAAGTACTTGCCTGCTAAGTTACAGCTGCGTAGCGTAAATGGGGCCGGCGTATGCACGCCTAATTCAAATGAGGATGTGGGGGGCGTGTTTTATGTAAACTAACTGTGACCTGACGTGATTGACGTTTTTGTCGAACGGCGCTGGCGCCGTCCGTGTACATATCCCAGTGTGCATTACGGCAAAGTACGCCGCACGGACGTATTGGTTTAGACGTGGACGTAAAATACGTCCAGCCCTATTCACGGACGACTTACGCAAACGACGTAAATTTTTCAAATTTCGACGCGGGAACGACGGCCATACTTAACATTGGCTACGCCACCTAGGGGGCAGCTTTATCTTTAGGCTGCCTATCTCTTACGGAAACGGCGTATCTGTACTGCGTCGGCCGGGCGTACGTTCGTGAATCGGCGTATCTAGTCATTTACATATTCTACGCCGAACGCAATGGAAGCGCCACCTACCGGCCAGCCTAAAAATTACACTTTAAGATACGACGGTGTAAGACACTTACGCCGCTCGTATCTTAGCCTAATTTAAGCGTATCTGGTTACCAGAATACGCTTAAATTTGCGTCGGCGCAGATTCTGACTTAGGCCGACGTATCTACTGATACGCCGGCCTAAGTCTTTCTGAATCCACCTATAAGACTGGGATGTCATTACAGTTCATGTAAAGGCAAGCGTCCCAATACTTTTGATAATGCAGTGTATTGTGTGCCACACCTCTGAATGGCCCTGAACAGCCTGCAACATTAGAAATCATTTAGTTCATGATCTGCTCAGATTGAATTGCCATGGTTTGTGACAGAAGCATGGGGTGGTGTCTGGAGTTCTCCTTCCCACTTTCTGTGTACCAATTCATTTCCATAGCTCTATTATCAAATGAAACACAAACTGTGTTTACAAAGTGAGGCACTGAACACCTTCTACCTACGCACACACCCAGCCAGCCACCTCACCCAGACTATTGTTGTAGGACATGTACTAAAATCATAGACTCATTGAGCCTGGAGTGGAAAGATGGAGCGTGGTGGACATGCCCCGTCCATTCAGCAGACCAAACCAGCTACGTGGCTGACCACTGACAGCCAACCACAGCAGTCGCACGATTGGCCAAGCAAACAAGTTCACCTTTTCTTTTTTTCTGAAAAGTAAACTAACCCTATAAGGCAGATATTCCACTGTGTGCAAACTAGTGGTGCACCGAAAATGCAGGATGACAGTTTTTTAAAAATATTTATATTTTTAAATATAATTGTATTATATTTAACTTTTTAAATTATTATCATCAATTTAAATTAATATGAATTTATTGTTGGCCATTATTGGCACATTTAGTGCAAGAAAAGCTAAAAAAAAAATTCAGTCTGCAGTCTCTGAGCATCTCTTGTATCATGTCTGCAATCTCTTACTTAAACTTAAACACACTGCTAATAGTATTAGCAAAATTTCCAGTCGGTGAACCTCTAACATACCGTATTTATCGGCGTATACCGCGCACTTTTTTGCCCTGAAAATCAGGGCAAAATCGTGGGTGCGCAATATACGCCGATACCCGCTTCCCGCGCGGTGTTTGAACCACTGCGCCGGCATATACCGAGCGCAGTACACTCGGGTATAGTCGGGCAGGCTCGGCTCGCGGTCACGTCCTGTACGTCCTTTACGCGAGAGGAGCCGAGCCTGCCCGAGTGTACTGCGCTCGGTATATGTCGGCGCAGTGGTTCAAACACAGCGTGGGAAGCGGGGATCGAGCGGGGAGGACACCACGGTGGCCGAAGGACGCCGGACCGGACGAGGCCGCCGATGGACGACGGGCAGGACGTGATGGATGACGGGCAAGACACATCCAAACTAAGTATTTTTTTTTTTCAGGAATTTTCCTTCAAGTTTGGGGGTGCGCGCTATACGCCGGAGCGCGTTATAGCCAGATAACTACGGTACATGATACAGGAGATGGTCAGAGACTACAGAAATGATACAAGAGATATAATGCAGCCTCACCGGTGCCCGTCAGATGCAGCCCCACCGGTGCCCGTCAGATGCAGCCCCACCGGTGCCCGTCAGATGCAGCCCCACCGGTGCCCGTCAGATGCAGCCCCACCGGTGCCTTTCAGAAGACGGATGACACCCCCGCAATGTGCAGCACCTGGGATAGACCCCGCCCCTTTTCAATGCCATTATCGGCACCTTTTCTTCTTTTTCGGCTGCATGCCGAAAACACAGTTTCCCCGCGATATGTTTTGGTGGCCGTAATTTCGGTGCACCACTAATGCAAACCCCAAATTTTCTATTGTGTTCGACATAATCTGTGGTTTAATACCACTTGAAAGCGTAACTTTAGTAAAAAAAAAATTAAGTCCTGCTAGATCCCTTTAGACTGGGCCCTTTTGCAGGTATAGCTATGTAAAATCCAGTAATACACTATCTCGCCCTGCTCTGCACATGCTCAGTTGCTCTCTATTTTTTAGCCAATGTCGAGTTTGTAGAGGCTGATCTGCTGACAGCCTTTAAAGGGGTTGTAAAGGAATTTTTTTTTTTTTCATAATAAGCATCCTTTACCTGCAGACATTCCTCTTCACTTCCTCATTGTTCGTTTTTGCTCAAAAGTTGCTCTATTTCTTCTCTGTTCTGTTAACTTCCTGCTTGTCTGATTTTACTCACCACCGTGAAGGGAGGCTTTACTGCGGTGGTCAGTGACGTGCTCACCCCCTCCTGGGAACTACATCTGTGCGGCAGGACGCTCTCTACGTGTTAGAGACTTCAAGGAGGTGTGAATTACTGGGCGCGCCGCAATGCATACTGGGAAATGTAGTTCTTAAATGAACGAGCGCCGCAAACCAGGAAGTGAATGAGAGAACAGAAACTAGAACGCCGGAGGTGATATAGATGAAGGAATATAATAGGTATTTACTTGTTTTCTAACAGAATCATTACACTATTCTGTCTGTCTACCTTGCAGACATTAATTTTAGGCAAACAAAAAAAAATTCCTTTACAACTCCTTTAAAGCACAATTGAACCCTCCTCCTATTCCTTACAGCCAATGAAGCTGCTTCTGTTTGAATGGCTACTGCCATGGTGCCGCACAGGTGATCAGTTATGACACCAGCCATTTGATGGTTTGACAGTTTGGTTGAGGACACAATCAAATGTGACAGTTTTCATTTCCAGCATTCCAGGAATGTAACCGTTGTTTTTAAAACCAGTAAGAACCCTATCAAACTTTGCCATGACATCAAAACATGCCTGTGTAATCTTGAAGTCTATGGACCTCAAGCCACATGAAAGTCAGACCAAAAGTAGTAAAGGGACTACTTTGAAGTCCCTGCGACTTGAAGTTGCACAGAGATGAATGGTACTCATTAAAAATCATGGGGTACAACCTGTCATGCAACTTTGCAGTCCCAAGTTGCAGGACAAGTCACACAAGTGTGAAAGGGGCCTAATTTGATGGGTTTAATTCCGCTTTGTAATTTACTGCTGTTCAGGGGCGCTGGGCTTCAGCAAAATGGTCACCTCCAGCAAGAAGACACAGGTCCAACGCTGGAGGCAATTTACAACACACACTCATGTTGGTAGCATAATTATTAATGCATGTTCCTTGCTAAAGAACATTTTTTATTATCAAGTTGTTATGTATAAAGTTCCGCTTTAGGTAACCAAAATTTGATTTGTTTTGCACTGTGAAAAAAAAAAAATACCAGCAGAACAAAGCCCCCACTCCTCCCCCAATAACAATGTAATGATCCCTTTGATATTAAAGTGGAGTTCCACCCATAAATATAACATTACATCAGTAGTTTTAAAAAAAATGTCATTAGTCCTTTACGAAATGTTTTTTTTTTTTTAGATGCCTTCAAAGTGTTGTTGCTAGGCAGAATAGTTAATCTTCCCTCTTCCTGCACCTAGGTGCTTAATGCTTCCTAACCTACACCGCACAGACTCCTGGGAATGTAGTGGGTGTAACTTTCCAGGAGTCTGTGCACTCCCCAGTCTCAAAGAATCATGTGACTTGGACAGCACAGGTGCTGAAACCTGATCTGACACTGCTTGTGCAGCACTGAGCATTTTTCGAGATCTGCAAGGCTGAAATCCAGGAAGTCATACAGTCTGGCTTCATGATGCCCACACTTAAGATGGCCCCAGTCAATTTCTATTTTATAAAGTGTCTAAATGCTGTAACAACCTAACAAAACGGACCTTAGTTTACAGGCTAACTTTACTAGAATACATTAAGCTTGTCTATTACAGGGGTATTTATATTTAAAACGTTGTGGCCGGAACTCCGCTTTAAAGGGGTGGTTCATCCTAAAAACTACTTTTTCTTATTACACTGGCCCCCCCCCCCCCACATTACAATACGATTATGCCTATTATCTTTTTTTTGATGCTGTACATACCTTCGTACAGCTATTCACCCGTGGCTTCCGGGTTGCGAGTCCTGCGGGAGTGGGCGTTCCTAACATGTCTGTGATTGACCAAAAACGAGCTCCCCCCGTCGCGTAAGCCGCGTCACGGTTGGCGAAAGGAGCCGAACGGCGATGCGCATGCGCAGAGTTCGTTTTTGGTCAAAATGTCAATCACAGACATGTTAGGAACGCCCACTCGCGCGGGACTCGCAACCCGGAAGCCACGGGTGAATAGCTGTACGAAGGTATGTACAGCATCAAAAAAAAGATAATAGGTTTAATCGTATTGTAATGTGGGGGGCCAGTGTAATAAGAAAAAGTAGTTTTTAGGGTGAACCACCCCTTTAAGTAATGACAGTCATTAGCAAATTATAAGCCAGTAGCTGAATTCTGAAAATGGCCCCAATGTAGACAACTGATAGAGCCGAAATTGTTAATGGAACTGGTCTATGAGCGCCATCCAATTCTCTGTAAGTCAGCATCTGACCGCATTCCATCATCTTACCTTATCAGCGCACATGGACACTTTGATGTCCTGCTGAGAGATCTCATAATGACGGATGTTAAAGACATAATTTCCAGCTAGCTTCAGAATATCAGCTGAAATGTATTCCAACACGGCCACAATGTACAGACATACGTTATAATCCACTTTGTATCCAAGCACCTCCTGTGAGGAACAAAACGAGAAGAAGGTAAAAACTGCTAAACCAGAAGAAAAAAATATATATAAACATTTCTAACACAACAAGGTAACAAAGCAATTGACCATTTTCACCAGCATTGCGACCAATCTTCTCATCACTAAAGACAACAATGTACATTAGGAGGAACAAAGACTCCAATGTTACATTAAAGGAAATCCACCTTCACTGAAAAAAATTATATAAAACAACATTAAAACATTTGTTAACCCCCCCCAAAAAAAAAAAAAAAACAGAAATCAGATGACCGGGAACAGACAGTCCCGGGTCCCAATCGTTAGTATGAGACCCCGGTCTCTGTGCTGGGAGCATGCTATGCGGCGCGCTCCCGGCACAAAAGGGAGGTACGCAAATATGCGACCCCACAGAAAAAAATCCCACTTCCGTGAGGCCACATATGTGCGCGGTCAGTGCAAAGGGGTTCATTTGAACCTTTCAACTATAATGGAAAATAGTAAACTTACCTTTAACAATGGATGAATTTTATCAACAGGCAGAAGCAGGGGGTTCCTTCGCTTGCGTTTTTCGATGGCAGATTGAGCATCTGCTATGGCCCATTTATCGATCGGGTGGGGAAAAGTCTTTTGGACTCTTTCCTGATATATAAGAAAAGGGAACATAACGTGAAAGATACAAAAATGAAATTATACACATCATTTTTTATAGATATACACTCTTATCTCTAGGCAAAACCCTTGTTTTAATTTTGGATAGCGGTGAAGAGTTAAACCATGCGACAAGTATTTACTGTGCCCATTGGGGAGATTGAAAAAGTGGGGGGGAAGCAAACATTTTAGTGTCGCCCCTAGAACAAAAGGTGAGGATAAATCTTATAGAGGGATTCCTTCATCCGCCATGTTTGTGTAGATGGACAAGTCTGTTTAAAAAAAAACAGTGTATGGCCAGCTTAACCACTTAGCACATTTACTATTACAGGGCGGCCCTCCTGCGCAGAATCATGTATACATACGTTATTCTGCACTTACGTCTAGGGGGCGCACGCACGCGAGCCGCTGGCGACCTCTTCTGCTCACAGCAGAAGCCAATCACAAGGCAGATTTCCATTCTGATTGGGGGGGCAGAGTAAAAGCAGCACTTATAGTACACCAAAACACTGGCTAGGCACACATTTAATCCTTTGATCACCCTAGATGTTTAACCCCTTCCCAGCCAGTGTTATTAGTACAGTGACAGGGCATATTTTTAGCACTGATCTCTGTATTAGTGTCACTGGTTCCACAAAAGTGTCAAATGCCAAATAGTGTCTGATTGTCCGCCACAATATTGCAATCCTACTATAAGTCGCTGATCGCCACCATTACTAGTATATTTAAAAAAAAAATATATATATATATATATATATATATATATATATATATATATATATATATATATATATATATATATACCGTATATATATATATATATATATATATATATATATATATATATATATATATATATATATATATATATATATATATATATATATATTCCAGTACATATGACCTGAAGGTGCAAAAAAAATGGCCTAAATGCACGTCTCAGCGCCACAAAACCAGGATGTCTCTGAGCTGACAATTGTCAATAGAATGGATGAGCACAATCCATAAAACAAACAGTATCACTATTTTGCAAAAGGATATGGTAATAAAAGCAGCTATTTAAAGTCCAAAATTCAAAGACTCAGAGCACATAAAAATTAAAATGTATCAAAACTGAAACTAAAAAGCCCAAATGATAAAACAGCGCTTATTTTAGTTGGTTAAATGCCCAACTGCATAAAAGCATTTGCATGGTGACGATGCAACAAAGATATTCTACAGTGATGGGTGCTTGTAACAATAGGTACGTGATGGATCCTACACCTGCTCCCAATCTTCACCACAAGTGAGGCACACTCCCCTTCGGGGTACAAACTCAACACAAGGCCAATAAACTGAGCCTTAAGAAATAACTGTCACTGGAACATCCTTCAGCACTGACAGGGTCAGCATGGGTTAATACTCCATATGCATATATAAAGACAAGAAGGCACCAACATAGTGTAATTGCATATCCCTGATCTAGGGTGATCAAAGGGTTTACATGTGCCTAGCCAGTGTTTTTGTATACTGCGTTAGGTGCTTTCACTAAGGAAAGTGGTTGATTTTATTCCCTGCTTCACAGGGAAAGAAAATCTACCCCTTTCTCCCTGTCAGAACGACGCTCTGCCTTCTTTACACAGGCAGAGTTCCGTTCTGTGTGCTTTCCTGATGATCGGCGGGTGCCGGTGGAGATCCAATCGCCGGCACCCACTGATCGGCTTCTGCTGTGACAAAACACAGCAGAAGCAGCGGCGCACTGGCACCGTGTGCCCCCTACCTGGAAGTGCCGAGCCACGTACCAGGTATGTAATCCAGCGCAGAAGCGCCGATTTGCCTCCGTACATCCTCGCGGTCAGCAAGCGTTTAAAGCTTCTCATTAACGGCTATGTGTAAATACTTAAATGCCCATAGGCGGGTCACAGGTTTACTACAGGATAAGATCTGAATTCTCATTACTATTTTCAGGATGACCAACTCCGACAAAGTCAGAGGCCTTTCGCTGACCACAGTTTGCTGGAACTTTTCCTCTTCCAAGCTGCCATGAACCCTTCTATGCTTTATTTCAATCTCTCTCTCTCCCTGTCTGTGGAGCAGGGCTCTAGAGGACTGAGGCATAGACCGCAATCTATTCCTAGAAACTACTCACTGAGATAAGATTCATTTATAATCCATCCATAGACAAGATTGACAACAGCGGGACAAAAATGTCTTCCAAAACTCAAATGCAGTTCTTGGCTACAAAACTGCAAAGTGGTGCCAACTCTACCCACAACTATAGTAAGGCCAGGACCGCGCCACATCTTCATTATAGAGAGATGGAGAATAATTGCCTTATGCCACACTCTACACACCCCGAGGAAAAAAAAAAAGAAGAAAAGTCATAAATGCTTTCCTTGTGCACAAAGGCTACCCACAGGCATAAGAAGGTCGGAGAAAAGGGAAACTTGAAAGCTGAACAGCAGCCATATAAAATGAAAATATTTATGTCCACATAAAAATTTACCTTTTATTATTAACCACTTCTATACCGGGCCTATTTTGGCACTTCTCTCCCACATGCATAAATCATATTTTTTTTGTTAGAAAATTACTCAGAATCCTCAAACACTATATATGTTTTTTTAGCAGACACCCTAGGGAATAAAATGCCGGACATTGCAACTTTTTATCTCGCACAGTATTTGCGCAATCATTTTTGGGTAAAAAAACGGTTTTGTGAATTAAAAAATAACAAAACAGTAAAGTTAGCCCAATTTTTTTGCATAATGTGAAAGATGAAGTTACGCCGAGTAAATAGTTACCTAACATGTCACGCTTTAAAATTGCGCACACTCATGGAATGGCGCCAAATGTCAGTACTTAAAAATCTCCATAGGCGTCGCTTATTTTTTTTTTTTTACAAGTTACAAATTTAGAGTTACAGAGTAGGTCTAGTACTAGAATTGTTGCTGGCGCTCTAACGCACGCGGCGATACCTCACATATGTGGTTTGAACGGCGTTTACATATGTGGGTGGGACTTACGTGTGTGTTCGCTTCTGCGCGCGAGCTACCGGGGATAGGGGCGTTTAAAAAAAAATAATATTATTTTATTTTTTATTTTACTCAATTTCTTTTATTATTTTTACACTTTTTTTAAAAAAAAAAAATTTTGATCACTTTTATTCCTATTACAAGGAATGTAAACACCCCTTGTAATAGGAATGGTTCGTGACAGGTACTCTTTATGGAGAGAAGCGGGGTCAATAAGATCCCACATCTCTCCTCCAGGCTGGAAAGCATTAGATCGTGAAAAAAAAATTCACTGATCACATGCCGACAGCCGCGACTGCGGCTGTGTTTACATTCCAGGACCCAGGCGTGACGTCATAACATCGCGCCCGGGCCTCCGACGATCATAGAGATGACTGGTGACCATCTGGTCACCAGTCTACTCTATGGTTTCCATCGGACGCTGGCGGATCGTTTCTCCGGGTCTCCGATGGCAAAGGAGAGCCCGGAGAAGCACCGGATGGCGGCGGGAGGGGGGGGCGCCTATAAGAACGGAACCGCCGCTATGATCGTTCTTATGGTGCAGGGATTCGCCGGCTGAAGAGATGGATATCTGAATGATGCCTGTGGCTGCAGGCATCATTCAGATATCCCCATTGAAAGTCCAGGACGTCATATGACGTCCTTGGGCTGGAAGTGGTTAAAGTAGAACTATAAGCAACACTTTTTTTAATTACGGATAGAATAAGAGAGGGTTATAACCCCTGTATGATTTTTTTTTTTCGGCCATTGGTGTCTCATGTATAAAAAGTCACATCAAAGTTGTATCAAAGTTGGACTCAAACGTTTCACTGAAAGTCGTGCGACTTTGGAGTCGGGCTAGTGTGAACCGAGCCCGAGAGCATTTTAATTTTTGCATGCTAGTCTCATATAGAAAACCAATAGGTTACTAGAGTTACAAAGATCCTCGTAAGACAAAATACAACTTCCCACGGTGATGTAACGCATTGTATTGTTAATAAAGGCTCTTGCTCTTTGGGAAATTCACAGCCTGGTTGTTTTGTTACTTTCCACATCAGTATTCTTTTGTTTCCGAGCATGTGTGGTCTTGGCCACTTGATTTTTTTTTTTTTTTTTTTTAAGGACGAAAATTGTATGGATTAAACAAAAACTGTTTGTTCTGTTACAAGAACATTTTTTGCGCTTGCCCCTTTGGATAATTTCGGATGAACCGTTGTGATCGGCTCTAGGAAGCTGTGTACCAACGATCAGATTATCGGACGATCGCTCTGAAAGTTGTATTTTGCGTCCAATGTTCTCATTGGCCCGGATTCAGTAAGATTTGCGCATAAATTACGGAGGCACAGGGCAACGATTTTGCCCTGCGCCCCCGCAAATTTGCGCCGCTGCCCTCGAATCACGGAGCAGTAGCTCCGTAAATTGCGAGGGCGCGCCGGCAAAATTGCCCGGCGTAAGCGCACGCAATTTAAATGATCCCGCAGGGGGCGGGAATCATTTAAATTAGGCGCATTCCCGCGCCGATCGTAAAGCGCATGCGCCGTCGGGAAGCTTTCCCGACGTGCATTGCGGCAAATGACGTCGCAAGGACGTCATTTGCTTCAAAGTGAACGTGAATGGCGTCCAGCGCCATTCACGAATCACTTACGCAAACAACGTGAAATTCAAATTTCACGACGCGAGAACAGCGGGTAAACTTTAGCATTGGCTGCCCCTATTATTAGAAGGGGCAGCCTTACGCTAAAGACGCCGTACGGAAACTCCGTAACTTGCGAACGCAGGGCTCGCGCAACATTGTGAATCGGTGTTGGTATGCAATTTGCATAATATACACTGAGCACAATGGGAGCGCCCCCTAGCGGTCATCGCAAGAATGCAGCCTAAAATCTGCGTGGCATAAGAGCCTTATGCCACGCAGATTTTAGGCTGCAGTCGGCGTTACGATGTTCCTGAATCAGGAGCATTCGTAACGCCGGAGCAAGTCAGCAATTGCGCTGCGTAACTATGGTTACGCAGGCGCAATTGCTCTCTGAATCCGGGCCATTGTGTATACTGGGAAATAGTACATCTAGCAGTTTTGGGAAGAAGTTAACTTTAGCCATTTGCAACAGCCATTCATATCATGACTGTAGGGTAAGATAGATACTGGGATAAAATCATCTCACTCCCCCCTACTATATGGACATGTGGGGACTATGGACATTCATTGTCTGCAAATATACAGGAACAGATTCATTCAACCTTTAATAGAATATAGGTTGTTGTTATACACATAGCGTCTGTTGCGGATGAGAAGCGCTCCATACCCTGGCATCTTACCTCCACATCCTGAACTGTCCTTGGCTGGGCAATACAAAGCTTATTAAGGAGCTGCAGGATGAGTTCTTCAATGTAGTACAAGGAGTCCTCTTTAGCGGACAGTGTGGGGTGGACTTGTTGCAGGACCTGAAATAGAATTGAAACTCTATTAAATTTATTATGACCAAACTGGGGCCGGTAATACTTTTTTTTTTTTAAACATTCTTCATTTTGATACTTTTAAATATTGTATAGAAGGAATGCAGCCAGAGAAAATTACCGAAAAATATTGCAGCTGGTACCAGACTTCTGCTGCCAATCAAAATGTTTCTGGACATCTTAAAGCGGATTTTCAGTGCATCTGAGCACCACAAACCAAAAAAAACACTATTTAAAGCAGAGTTCCACTCAAAAGTTGAACTTCCGCTCATCGAAATTCCTCCCCCTCTCCGGTGCCAAAATTGGCACCTTTCGGGGGCAGGGGGTCCGATAGGACCTCTGTCTTTAACAGGTATCCTTTCCCACTTCCGGGAGTCCGGGCGGGGCTCCCTCCTCCCTTCCCGGGGCCAATAGGAGAGAGGAGCGGCCTCCCATATGCGAAGTAGGGTTCCCGCCGTGAAGTCGAAAGGCTACACCACCGGGTTCCCTTACCCACAATGGTGGCGGCGGCGGCAGCACGCGACAGCTGATGGAAACACCAGCTGCGGGTGCCGACATCGCTGGACTCCAGGACAGGCAAGTGTCCATTTAGAAGAATGGCACGTACAGGCATATGGGCGTACATGTACGTCCCGGCCTTTCCGCGGGTCGGGGGTCAGAAACCCGCGGGGAGCGATCCGGGACGAGGGCGCGGCTATTCGTTTCTAGCCGCTCCGTCGCGATCGCTCCCCGGAGCTGAAGAACGGGGAGAGCCGTATGTAAACACGGCTTCCCCGTGGCTTCACTGTGGCGGCTGCATCGATCGAGTGATCCCTTATATAAGGGAGACTCGATCGATGACGTCAGACCTACAGCCACACCCCCCTACAGTTGTAAACACACACTAGGTGAACACTAACTCCTACAGCGCCCCCTGTGGTTAACTCGCAAACTGCAACTTTCATTTTCACAATAAACAATGCAATTTAAATGCATTTTTTGCTGTGAAAATGACAATGGTCCCAAAAATGTGTCAAAATTGTCCGAAGTGTCCGCCATAATGTCGCAGTCACGAAAAAAAAAAAAACGCTGATCGCCGCCATTAGTAGTAAAAAAAAAAAAAAAATAATAATAAAACTATCCCCTATTTTATAAATGCTATAAATTGTGCGCAAACCAATCGATAAACGCTTATTGCGATTTTTTTTACCAAAAATAGGTAGAAGAATATGTATCGGCCTAAACTGAGGAAAAAAAACATTTATATATGTTTTTGGGGGATATTTATTATAGCAAAAAGTAAAAAATATTGCATTTTTTTTCAAAATTGTCGCTCTATTTTTGTTTATAGCGCAAAAAATAAAAACCACAGAGGTGATCAAATACCACCAAAAGAAAGCTCTATTTGTGGGGAAAAAAGGACGCCAATTTTGTTTGGGAGCCACGTCGCACAACCGCGCAATTGTCCGTTAAAGCGATGCAGTGCCGAATTGTAAAAACGCCTTTGGGCATTTAGCAGCATATTGGTCTGGGGCTTAAGTGGTTAAAAGCCAGCAGCTGCAGTATGTGTAGTGGCTGGCTTTTATTTTATTTTTTCTTGGGCGGAATACCGCTTTAAATAGTTTTTAATAGTCAAACAACCTCCCCCATCCATCCATGTCTTCATGCTTTATTTTGTTGAGAAATCACTTTGAAAAACATCTCTCTAGTATTCCTGGCCGTGGTCATCTGGAGAAAGGGCAGATGATTTGTGTAGCATTTACTTCCTGGAATCCACCTGCTTTTAGCCCAAGCATGCATGCAGGAGGATGTGCTTAGTAGAGAAAACCCCTCCTCTCCTCCTGAAGACTCCTGGGATGTATGACATAATTTGCCAAGAAACCAAGAAGTAACTGAAGAAATTTAAAATATAAAAAGTTTAAAATAAGTAAATATGATATACTTTCCTATCCATTTACTAATGCTAGCAGCATAAGGATTAAAATGAACCCCTTTACAGCCGCCTAATACAACTTTAATGCCCACGCAGGGTGGCCAATGTTTGAGCTTAGAAGAAGAGAAACACTGGAATACTAGTCGGTACCAGTGTGCAAGTTTATTTGCTTTGGAAGGATAAAACGCCTCTAAAGCCCCATACACACAAGCAGAATGTCAGGAGACATTTGCCAGTACAAAAAATACTATAGCGTGTTACTTGGCGGTCGACCGATTATCAGGGCCGATCTTCATAATTTTTTACTTCTACTGGTCAGACCTCCCCCTGTCCCGGCTCGGCGCAGTCTCTGCCAATCTACTCCTGTATGTACCATTTTCAGCGGGGGTCCCCAACCCCCAGGTCTTGAAAGCTGCTCTATCAGCGGTGCGGCGGGCAGAAGAGATGACATCATCTCTCACTGCCCGCCTCACATCACAGATGTTCCACCCCTATAGCAGGGTCACAAAGGCTGCTCTTGACAGAGCTGCAGCTGCTGGCCGGGCAGCAAGATAGTTACGTCAACTCTCACCGTCGCCCGCATGTGGAAGTTTACACGCTTGGACGCTGCTGCATATGGGTGTGCAGGCGACGGCGACAAGCTGCATATGGGTGTGCAGGCGACAAGCTGCATATGGGTGTGCAGGCGACAAGCTGCATATGGGTGTGCAGGCGACAAGCTGCATATGGGTGTGCAGGCGACAAGCTGCATATGGGTGTGCAGGCGACAAGCTGCATATGGGTGTGCAGGCGACAAGCTGCATATGGGTGTGCAGGCGACAGTGGCAAGTGACACGTTGCCTCTGGGTGACAGTGGCAAGTGACACGTTGCCTCTGGGTGACAGTGGCAAGTGACACGTTGCCTCTGGGTGACAGTGGCAAGTGACACGTTGCCTCTGGGTGACAGTGGCAAGTGACACGTTGCCTCTGGGTGACAGTGGCAAGTGACACGTTGCCTCTGGGTGACAGTGGCAAGTGACACGTTGCCTCTGGGTGACAGTGGCAAGTGACACGTTGCCTCTGGGTGACAGTGGCAAGTGACACGTTGCCTCTGGGTGACAGTGGCAAGTGACACGTTGCCTCTGGGTGACAGTGGCAAGTGACACGTTGCCTCTGGGTGACAGTGGCAAGTGACACGTTGCCTCTGGGTGACAGTGGCAAGTGACACGTTGCCTCTGGGTGACAGTGGCAAGTGACACGTTGCCTCTGGGTGACAGTGGCAAGTGACACGTTGCCTCTGGGTGACAGTGGCAAGTGACACGTTGCCTCTGGGTGACAGTGGCAAGTGACACGTTGCCTCTGGGTGACAGTGGCAAGTGACACGTTGCCTCTGGGTGACAGTGGCAAGTGACACGCTGCCTCTGGGTGACAGTGGCAAGTGACACGCTGCCTCTGGGTGACAGTGGCAAGTGACACGCTGCCTCTGGGTGACAGTGGCAAGTGACACGCTGCCTCTGGGTGACAGTGGCAAGTGACACGCTGCCTCTGGGTGACAGTGGCAAGTGACACGCTGCCTCTGGGTGACAGTGGCAAGTGACACGCTGCCTCTGGGTGACAGTGGCAAGTGACACGCTGCCTCTGGGTGACAGTGGCAAGTGACACGCTGCCTCTGGGTGACCGTGGCAAGTGACACGCTGCATCTGGGTGACAGGGGACAGTGGCAAGTGACACGCTGCATCTGGGTGACAGGGGACAGTGGCAAGTGACACGCTGCATATGGGTGGCAGGTGACAGTGGCAAGTGACATGCTGCATCTGGGCGACAGGGGACAGTGGCAAGCTGCATATGGGTGGCAGGTTACTTTGGCAAGTGACATACTGAATTTGGGTTGCAGGTGACCCCCCCCTTGTGTTGATTTTTTAAAACTTTAAATGTACAGAATATCGGCACCTGTTATCGGCCATCAGCGCTGAAAAAACGATATTGGTCTATCCCTAGAGTGGGTATGTGGATGTTGATGCATTATGTAAAACTATTAGACCCCCTTCACAAAAAAGAAAAATGTTTTGGCTAGGGATCCACTTTAAAAAAAGATGTATAGTTACATATTTATCAAATATGGTCTGAATCATTGGGGGAAAAAAACCTGAGCCCAGGAGCCCTGAGCCCAGAGGCGATTAAATTCGCATGTGCTGCGCTATATAAGTTTTCATTCATTCATTCATTCATTCAGGAGTACCGTAATAATAATAAAAAAAGAGACACATTGTTATATTTTTTATTTTATTTTTTAACGACTTCCTTTCCCTGAAGCGTACATGTGCGTTGAAGATGTGAAACACGCAATCATGATTACTGCAGCTTTAAAGTGTTTATTATGACAAAACAATGTCAATATACAAGAACAATTCCCTCTTCACGTCACCTTCGTATTTTCCACACTCCTACTTGCTGTCAGCTCGTCTTGAATTTCTTTTTTTTTTCCTAGTACATGTGCTGTGCTCATGCCGATCGTTCGTCATCACACTAATTCAACACATATTTCAGTTTATCTTTGAAATGGCAACGTCCTTCGGAAATCTGCACGACCGTCTTATCAGGTTTTCCTGCATTGTTCCTAGGCCGGGAACATCTGCTACTCTGGTTCATACATAAAAAATAAAAAACGCACAGAGCTTACGTCTAAACCCCAGATTTTTGATTAGGGTCGTCAGTGAATTAAAACGTGCGTAAACCTGCGCTGCCCCGTAACCTGTTCTACAGGAAGACCAATGAAAAATTCCAGGTAGCCGAAAGTACTTTGCGAAGGGGAACCTCCTGGCCACGGGCTGCTGCCTGTAGGGAACATAAAAAACACGTCCTGCCAAGCAAACGCAATTGGCGCAGCCCTTACGTTACAGCCGGCCTTGTTGCCCGAGGCTTTGATAATAAGCGTTTAAAAAATGGACAAATCGATGAAGAGGAGGACTTGATTAACAAGCCAAACCAGTATGTGGGTGCACGCTCGCCAGAACAAGGTGTGTCCAGTATGTGAGAATGTCGAGACTTACCAACTCTAACCAACACACATTCTTTAAAGGCAAACTAGAGCATATTTTCTATAGTGTCTGAGTAATCACAGGACCGTTCACCTGAGAAACGTTTGTCTTGTGACTTGCACATTTTTACGCACATCCTTATCCATATTTTAAAGGAAAAACAGGTTGTAAATCTCAGACATGAAATATGAAGCATATCCCTCTATAGTATGTACTTGTCTCTGTTAGTAGCACTAAGTGTCATTTCTGTCTGCTGCTTCCTTCCTCTGCTATCGACAATCACTTCTGACAAGTTTTCCTGACACCAAGAGAAAAATTGTGACGGGGAGGGAGCTTCACACCGACAGCCTCAGCTCTGTTCCCTGTGTGAAGGGGGCGTTTCTCTTCCCTCCAATCAGCTCTCAAAACTCTCCTGAGTGACCCCTGCATAGTGTAACTTCAGCTTTCCTCACTTTTTTTCTGAACTCTCGGACAAGCTTTAAACCATAGTAAACCACTAAAGAAAAAGAGGGAAAAAAAAAAAAAGCAGTGAAGAAAAAGGGGGGGGGGGACCTGCGAGACAATGGCATAATGTGCTAGTAGCGCATTATGAAATACTTACCTTAGAACAAAGCAGCGTATCACTTGCCACTGTCGCCTCCGCTTGAGGGTGCCGACATGTTACCTCGTTGGTTCTTCCGGGGTCACTGGCATCAGCGCTGCTAGTGGCTGGAGCCACGACATCCTCTTGGCTCTCACTCGGCTGTCACGTCACACACGCACAGTCCCGCCTCCGCCATCGGCATTGGACCATCTCCTGTGACAGGCAGAACACTGGTCCAATGCTGGTGGCGGAGGCGGGACTGTGCGTGTGTGACGTGACAGCCGAGTGGGAGCCGAGAGGAGATGATGGCTCTGAGATTTCCAGCAGGCGCTCGTCCCCCTCCGAGGTATGCTATCGGCGTATAACACGCACCCACGATTTTCCCCTGATTTTATGGGGAAAAAAGTGCGTGTTATACGCCGATAAATACGGTATATTCAAATTACCAGTGGGGCCGCATTAAACCGAAACGCGGTCCGGACTTTGGACATGCCTGGTGTAAAGGCAGGTGTCCCAATACTTTTGACAATATAGTGTATGCAACTATAAGTACCTAAAATAACTACTTTAGATGCGCATGTCAGGTAGGGCCCTCCGATTCCTCCTGTATTGAATTGTACTGTCTGCCCACTTGTTGTAAAGTGCTGTGCAAACTGTTGGCGCCATATAAATCCTGTATAATAATTATTAGTGAATGAAGCCGATAGAAAATTCCCAACCAAAAATGAAACCCCCCTAAGGATCGCTTACAGTACTGAAACGGTTTCATCTGCTGATAAAAGCGAATCCTCCCTTTCAAAAATCCAAATGACATGAAGAAAAAAACACAAAAAAAATGGAGTGGATTTTTGTCATACACTCAGGTAGAGTATATATAATATATACACACACAGCTTAAACGGCAACATATGTTTGTCATTGAGCAGCAGGCATTCTGCACTGTGCGTTGTCTTTCCTCCAGCAGCTCTTAGGCGCTTTGTGTGATTCCTAGAGACCAGAATAGCTTGTAATCTGAGCCCCTCTCCATGGCTGGAGCTCATTTTCCCAGCACTCCGGGGCATTAATGGATTCCTGCTCGTCTCCGTAAAAGTGACAGCTTGCAGAAACCACCATTACTATGGAGAACGGCGCTCCAGCACTGTCCAGCCTATCGCTGTTGTGGGAGACAAGGGCCACGAAAAGAAACACTTTTATATTTATAGCTTCGTACTATTTTTATTAAAAAAAAGGTACAAATCGCCTTGCATTGAGGGAGCAATTTTATTATTCCGATACCATTAAGAGCGCTGTCACACGAAGGCAGTTTTCAGGTGTTTTAGCGCTAGAAATAGCGCCTGATAACTGCCTCCCATTCATTGCAATGAGTGCTTTCACACTTAGAAAAAGTCCTGCGAGCAGCATCTTTGGAGGGGTTTGGGAACACTGTACCCCTGCCCATTGCGTTAAATGTGCTTCCGAATCGCCACAACACGTTTTTAACCCTTTCTTTGGAGTTAAAAGCACCCCGCTGATGGCTGAAAAGCGGCACAAAAAGTGCAGCTTAAAGCGGTGTTTCACCCTAAAAAACAACTTTCGAGCATGTCATTCAGCATAGTAGCGCGAGCTACAGTATGCCTTTACATTTTTTTTTGGCGCCGTACTCACTGTTTAATCGCGTAGTAAAGTTTCAGACTCCCCGCGGGGAATGGGTGTTCCTATGCAGAGGGCTCGTGATTGATGGCCGGCTATGGCGCGTCACGCTTCACGAAAATAGCCGGAGTAGGTCTCGGCTCTTCACGGCGATATACGGCGCCTGCGCACAGATATCGGAGCTGACTGCGCAGGCGCCGTGAAGAGCAAACACCTATTTCGGCTATTTCCGTGAAGCGTGACACGCCATAGCCGGCCGTCAATGACGAGCCCTCTGCATAGGAACGCCCATTCCCCTGAAACTTTACTACGCGATTAAACAGTGAGTACGGTGATAAAAAAATATATAAAGGCATACTGTAGCTCACGCTACTATGCTGAATGACATGCTAGAAAAAACATTTTTTTAGGGAGAACCCCCGCTTTAAAAGGGCCACTAAAGGCAAAAAAAAAATTATTTTTAAAAAACAAACATGTTCTACTTACCTCCACTGTGCAGCTCGTTTTGCACAGAGTGTCCCCGATCCGTGTCTTCTGGGGTCCCTTGGCGGCTGTCTCGGCTCCTCCTCGTAAAAGCTTTCTACCTTCACCGAGCTCGCATGGTAGAAAGCTTTTGCGAGCGTGCGCCCGTGATACAGCGGCGGGCATAGCCGCCGACTTTATCACTCGGCCCTGGCGCGCCGCGTCACCTGCTGTGATTGACAGCAGCGCCAGCCAATGGCTGCGCTGCTATCAATCCGTCCAGCCTAGCCAATCAACGGCCAGGCTGGGAACCGAAGAGGATCACGTGGACGCGCCCGGGACTTTCGAAGGGTCAGGTAAGTAAAAACGGGGGTTTGGGGGGGGGGGGCGGTACCATCGGATGTTTTTTCACCTTAATGCATAGGATGCATTAAGGTGAAAAAACATTTACCTTTACAACCCCTTTAAACAGTGGTAAAGTGCCTCTAAAACGAGTGGCGCTTTACGGCTAACGGCCGGCGCTTTCAGTGTGAAAGCAGCCTTGGGGTCCGTTCACACCACATGCAGTCCAGTGCACTTTTTTCTGCATCAAAAAGACATGGAAAGCGGGTTATATGGTTTTTAATGGCATAGTTCACACCAGTGCTTGCAGTCCCAGTAAAAAAAAAAGTAGACCATGCTGCATGCACTGGAACATACATGTCCCTATTTATTAGTATTGATACACAGGGATGAAACACATTTCCCTACATAAGTTTTACATGTATATCTCTATCTTCAGCTGTCTATATTCTTTAGAAAGTGCACATTGTGTTAGAGATTTTCTCTTCCTGTTCAGCACTGGAAGTGAGTGGATGATTGGCGCTGATTGTAGGAAATCAGCGAACCGCCCCCCCCCCCCCCCCCCAAAGGAAGGAAGAAATGAGCAGAGCTCTGCTGTGAGAAGTCAAGCTCTGTGCTAATCATTTTATAGAAAATTCCCTCCACACAAATTTAAGGCTGTTTTCATTTCCCTTCTCAGAGAACTTAGAAGTTATCTGGCTGATAACGGAGGTACTGAACAGAAGAAACACACTGGACTGGACTGCTTTAGAGAAAGATAAGAAAAAAAAAAAAAATAGATATATGTGCCCATTTTTCTTTTTCAAATGCAAATAAAAAAAACAATACAAATAATTGTATACCCTTTTTGAACCATATTAATATGATATACAGGCTAGAAAAGAACTATAGTATCTACCGAAATAAAATGAAAAGAAACTATTTTCATATAAACATAAAAATCAACCATTACTTAAAGCAGAGTTCCACCCAAAAGTGGAACTTCCACTTATCTGTCTCCTCCCCCCTCTAGTGCAACCCGTTTTTGACAGGTACCCTGTCCCCACTTCCATCAGATCTCGCTGCGGCAATGTACATCAGAAGTCCGGCCCTCTCCTCCCCCCTCCTGCTTCCCCTACTGTCGACCAGTAGGAGAGCACAGCCGCGCATTGCGCATGCACAGTAGGAACCCGGCTGCAGGACTTCTGACGTACCTTGCTGAGGCAAGGCCCGACGGAAGTGGGGAACAGAATACCTGTCAAAAAAACAGGTACCTGCTTCCCCCACCCCCCTAAAAGTGCCAAAATTCTGGCATGTTCCCTTACCTGCAATGGCGGCGGCAGCACTGGACAGCCAACGGAAACATCAGTTGCGCTGCCGACATCGCTGGACTCCAGGACAGGTAAGTGTCCTAATGTTACAAGTCAGCAGCTAGAGTATATGGAGCTGCTGACTTTAAATTTTTGGAGGGGGAAGGCAGAACTTTGCTTTAACCATTTAAGGACCGCCTCCTGCACATATATGTCGGCAGAATGGCACGGCTGGGCACAAGCACGTACCTGTACCTCCTCTTTAAGTGCCCAGCCGTGGGACGCAGGCCTGCGTCCGTGGCGTGCGCCCGCGACCTGGTCCGAAGCTCCGTGACCGCGGCCGTGGGACCCGATCGCAGCAGGAGTCCCGCGATCGGTCTCCGGAGCTGAATTACGGGGAGAGCTGTGTGTAAACACAGCTTCCCCGTTCTTCACTGTGGCGCTGTCATTGATCGTCTGTCCCCTGATATAGGGAAAGGCGATCAAAGACGTCACACGTCCAGCCCGCCCCCCTACAGTTAGAAACACATATGAGGTCACACTTCACCCCTTCAGCGCCCTCTAGTGGTTAACTCCCAATCTACAATTGTCATTTTCACAGTAAGCAATGCATTTTTATAGCATTTTTTGCTGTGAAAATGACAATGGTCCCAAAAATGTGTCAAAATTGTCCGATGTGTCCGCCGTAATGTCGCAGTCACAAAAAAAAAAAAATCGCTGATCGCCGCCATTAGTAGTAAAAAATGAATAATTAATAAAAATGCAATAAAACTATCCCCCATTTTGTAAACGCTATAAATTTACGCAAACGCTTATTGCAATTTTTTTTTACCAAAAATAGGTAGAAGAATACGTATCGGCCTAAACTGAGGGAAAAAAAATGTTTTATATATATTTTTGGGGGATATTTATTATAGCAAAAAGTAAAAAATATTGCATTTTTTTCTAAATTGTCGCTCTATTTTTGTTTATAGCGCAAAAAATAAAAACCGCAGAGGTGATCAAATACCACCAAAAGAAAGCTCCATTTGTGGGAAAAAAAGGACGCCAATTTTGTTTGGGAGCCACGTCGCACGACACAATTGTCAGTTAAAGCGACGCAGTGCCGAATTGCAAAAAGGGGCCTGGTCCTTTACCTGCATTTTGGTCCGGGTCTTAAAGCGGGAGTTCACCCTAAAAAAAATTTTTAACATTAGATTGATGCTCATTTTGTCAAGGGGAATCGGGTAGTTTTTTTTAAAAACGAAGCAGTACTTACCGTTTTAGAGAGCGATCTTCTCTGCCGCTTCCGGGTATGGTCTTCAGGACTGGGCTTTCCTATTTGATTGACAGGCTTCCGACAGGCTTTCGACGGTCGCATACATCGCGTCACGAGTAGCCGAAAGAAGCCGAACGTCGGTGCGGCTCTATACGGCGCCTGCGCACCGACGTTCGGCTACTTTCGGAAAATCGTGACGCGATAGATGCGACCGTCGGAAGCCTGTCAATCAAATAGGAACGCCCAGTCCCGCAGCCCATACCCGGAAGCAGCGGAGAAAATCGCTCTCTAAAACGGTAAGTACGGCTTTGTTTTTAAAAAAACGACCCGATTCTCCTTCACAAAATGAGCCTCAATCTAATGTTAAAAATTTACATTTCCGGGTGAACCTCCACTTTAAGTGGCTAATTTACAAAAATTTGCCTGGAAAGATCCAAAAGTCTGAATTCTAGAATATCGGATGAACATTAATCTCAATGGAAAGTGATGCGAAAAGCCAGGCTGATTGTTAAAGATGTAGCAATAATATGTAGACAAGAATGTAGCCATGCGGTCAGAGTTACAAAATAAAGTAGCAATGATTATAGCTTGTAACTCTGATCACATGGCTACATTCTTCTCTTTATATCATTACTACATGTTTACTAGGTAAACAAATACTCTGATTTTAGGCAGCGTGGTTTCCATTTTGGCCTGGTTCACACTTATGCAGGTTGCATATTCCAGGTGCATTTTGCATTTTTCAATACATGTTTTTGACCCATTGAAGTCTATGGGAAAAAAAAAAAAAAAAACACACAACCTGCTGCTCCCTTGCCCTTTCCATAAAACGCACAGATGTGAACGTGACCCATAGGAAGCCGTGTTATATTGACTTCTTGTTTCTGGAAAACTGAAAACGCACTAAAAAATGCATTAGTGTGAACTAGGCCTTAGATTACCCGTGCTTCAGATGTCACACCTTTGATCCCTTCAGGTAAGGCCCCTTTCACACTGATGTAGAGCAGTGTACCCATGGGTTAGCTGTGCTTCCTTTTAAGTTCTTTTCCCACTACTGCGGCTTTGGACTCAAAGTTGCATAACAAGTCGCAGTCTATTGACTTCAATGGCACCCAATCTAATGCGACTTTAAAGTGGAGTTCCACCCATAAATATAACATTACATCAGTAGTTTTAAAAAAATGTCATTAGTCCTTTACGAATTTTTTTTTTTTTTTTAGATGCCTTCAAAGTGTTGTTGCTAGGCAGAATAGTTAATCTTCCCACTTCCTGCACCTAGGTGCTTAATGCTTCCTAACCTACACCGCACAGACTCCTGGGAATGTAGTGGGTGTAACTTTCCAGGAGTCTGTGCACTCCCCAGTCTCAAAGAATCATGTGACTTGGACAGCACAGGTGCTGAAACCTGATCTGACACTGCTTGTGCAGCACTGAGCATGTGCGAGATCTGCAAGGCTGAAATCCAGGAAGTCATACAGTCTGACTTCATGATGCCCACACTTAAGATGGCCCCAGACAATTTCTATTTTATAAAGTGTCTAAATGCTGTAACAACCTAACAAAACGGACCTTAGTTTACAGACTAACTTTACTAGAATACATTAAGCTTGTGTATTACAGGGGTATTTATATTTAAAAAGTGAAATTGTGGCCGGAACTCCGCTTTAAGTTGCAGAGACTTTGAAAATGTTTTTGCATTACTTTGATGTGACTTTCTTGCGACTTGAGTGTCAGCGTATAAAAGAAGTCACACTCGTGGAAACGGAGCCTAAAGTTGCATCAAAGTCGCACTCCAAATCGTGCAACTTTGGAGTTGCACTAGTGGGAACGGAGCCCAAGTAATTTTCTGCTTGAAGCTTTAAAAACGCTCAACAAGCAAAATCCCATTAATTTCAATGGTTCCCGTCTACAACATGATCTGTTGCCTGTAACTAAATGCCTGAAGCTCAAAAAAAGTACAGGAGCTTCTTTTGGCAGATTACAGGCGTTTTGGGCCCCATAGACTTCAATAGAAATGCCTGACTTGAGCGGTTTTTTTTTTGTTCATTTTTGGCTCAAACAGCAGCTCTGCACCCCTAAATTCATCTCCCAAAAACACCTGTAAAACGCTTGTAATACGCTTGTAATACGCTTCTAAAAATTGCAAAAACACTTTTTAAAAAATGCCCAAAAAACACCAGTACATTGCTATGCTCAGGTATAAATGGAGCCTTATGGTCCGTACACACGATCTGAATATCAGACGAAAACGGTCGTTCGAGGAAGAATCGTACGATTTTCAGAACGTGTGTACACTACTTTCGAGAGCCGATCACGACAGTTCATACGATATTATTCGATCGGACAAGCACGAAAAGCAGAAGTTCAATTTTTGGGTGGAACTCCGCTTTAAGGCTCCATTCACACCTAAGTGTACTGCAGCGACACCTCCTGCACAGCATTTTTTTTACTTTGTGTGTTTTTGTGGCATGTTTTTTGAGCGGCGCCAATCATTTGAATGGGACTCCCTTCCGTTTCAAAAACATGCCAAAGAAGCTCATGTACCAAATCTTGGCACAAAGCCAAGGGCGTTTGCCATGCGTTTTTTATTCCCCACCATGTTAGCGCATTTTGTCACTCGACACTAACAGAAAAATAATGGCATCGCAAATGCGTCCCTTGTTTTGCCGCAATTCTGCCCGTGATTCCAGTATGCTCAGGTGTGAATGGAGCCTCCATAGATGGAGCGATTTTCCTTCCTGTAACCACGGGTTGCAGGAAAGAAAAATCACTTGATTTCCCCATCAACACAGTCAGCTGACTGTGTTAATGGTGGAATAGTCGCTAGCAATAATTGCATGTACAATCTGACAGGCTGGCTGTACCCATAAGGTAGCGCCATTAAGTCCAGGAAGAATGCCTTCCGCCGTCGTATTTGGAAGCTTCCATGGCATCACTGTGATGGTTTAGAAGTCTGCAGGGTAAGATATTTTTATATAAATTATATAAATTAAATAAATAAAGGAGCCTTAGGGGGACTTTCACGCTCCACTTTTTAAAGTCAGCAGCTACAAATAGTCAGCTGCTGACTTTTAAAATAAGGATACTTACCTGTCCAGTGTGCCTGCGACGTCGGCACCCGAAGCTGAGCTATCGGTCGGCATGCGGGTGCTGCCGCTGCCATTTTCGATAAGGGAATCAGAAAGTGAAGCCTTGCGGCTTCACGACCTGGTTCCCTACTGCGACTCGCTCTGCGTAATGCCACTCGTCCCTGCCGTCTCCTAGGACCCGTGCGTCTCCCAGAAGGCAGCAGGGTAGCGCTGGACGTGGCATAGCCTCCCGCAGATAATGTAGGGGTCTATGCCCGGAGGTGGGGCATAGACCTCCACTTTAATTGCAGTTTACTACTGCGTTAAGAAGATATTAAAGTGGAGTTCCACCCATAAATATAACATTACATCAGTAGTTTTAAAAAAATGTCATTAGTCCTTTAAGAAAAATATTTTTTTTTTTAGATCCCTTCAAAGTGTTGTTGCTAGGCAGAATAGTTAATCTTCCCACTTCCTGCACCTAGGTGCTTAAGCTTCCTAACCTACACCGCACAGACTCCTGGGAATGTAGTGGGTGTAATTTTTCAGGAGTCTGTGCACTCCCCAGTCTCGAAGAATCATGTGACTTGGACAGTACAGGTGCTGAAACCTAATACACTGCTTGTGAAGCACTGAGCATGTGCGAGATCTGCAAGGCTGAAATCCAGGAAGTCATACAGTCTGACTTCATGATGCCCACACTTAAGATGGCCCCAGTCAATTTCTATTTTATAAAGTGTCTAAATGCTGTAACAACCTAACAAAACGGACCTTAGTTTACAGACTAACTTTACTAGAATACATTAAGCTTGTGTATTACAGGGGTATTTATATTTAAAAAGTGAAATTGTGGCCGGAACTCCGCTTTAAGTACAGTATGTTATTCTTTACAAAAATTTGAATTCTAAATACCTTCTTGCACAGCTCCGCTGTGTGGTCACTTGACCTCAGTGGCCATGATTACTGTGGTCAGTACACATAGGCAAACACATGAAAAAGATCAACCAGGTATTTTACAACATAGAATGGGACAAATTAAGCCCCTTTTACATGGCCGGTTTGTTGCAGCTTCCGAACTCCTGCAGCAAGAATTTGCAGATTCCTGCTGTGGGAATGATCAGGTTATGCGATTATCATTGGCCGCTCAGCCCATTTAAACAGCCGCTGATCGCACGAAGCCGCACACAAAGCGATTAGCTGCAGTTTCCGGGACAGATGTCCACGCATTGACGCAGTTAGCTGCCAATCAGCACTGTCCAGACAGAGAGGTCATGCAGAAAACGCATACGCAAGTCGTGCCCGCAAATGTAAACAATGTTTAAAGGTATCGCTGCAATCATCAGAGCGAGAGCAATAATTCTAGCAAAAGACCTCCTCTGTAACTCTAACCTGGTAACCGTTAAAAACATTTTTTTTAAAGCGTCGCCTATAGAGATAATTAGGTACGGTAGTTTGTCGCCATTCCACGAGCGTGTGCAATTTCAAAGGGTGACATGTTAGGTATCTATTTACTCGGCGTAACCTAATTTTTCACATTATACACAGAAATTTGGCTAACTTCACCAATCTTTTTTTTTCCATGAAAATGTCTTTCCCCAAAAATTGCATTTGAAATACCGCTGCGCAAAATACTGTGTGATATGTTTGGGGGTTCTAAGTAACTTTCTAGCACAAAATACGGATTTTAATACTTTTCCCTACAGGTAAGCCTACAATAAGGCTTACCTGTAGGTACTGGAATGATCTCCTAAACCTCTACGGCTTATATTCGCCATAATCTGTGCATGCGCACTGAAGAAAGAACACGATCCGTGCCGTTTCTATAGTGCTTGTGCCCGTCGGCTCTCACGTGCATGCGCAGGAGTGACGTCACGCGACTACGGCCAGTAGCAGAGCCGGAGTCCACAGCCCCGGATGGAAGAGGGGTTGAAGATGGACGCGATTAGACAGCGCTGACATTGCGGGCTTCTTCTGCAGGTAAGTGGCACATAATGGGCTAGTAGGCTATGCATACTAGCCCATTATGCTTTTAATTTGCAGGGAACAAAAAGGAAGTAAAACCCATCAGGGTTTACTTCCTCTTTAACTTGTAAGCAACAAATGTCAGAAATAGGCATGAAAGGGTTATGCATGTATGGCCAGCTTTAGATCAGAAGAGAAGCATCGGCAAGCTCCATATTTCTATTAGTACCCCAAATGTCTACAAGAGGCCCCCTGTGTGTAAAAACGGATCCAGCATGAGCCAAGTCTGAAGAAGGTTGGAGAGATTGCTGGCGGTCTGAGCCATTGATCAATGGAAAAGGTTTTAAATAGACCAAAGTCAGAATGTATGACAGTGAAACAGATCAGATCATTTTTCAAACCTAAAAGAATGTTACCAACACTGAAACACGAAGATGCCATTGGGGGGGGGGGGGGGGGGCAAGGAATTCACATCCCTGAAAATCTCTACATATAACACCCCATAGCTGACATACATTTTCTTCAGAAGCTATAATATGAATATATATATATATATATATATCATTTTTTATATCATAAATAATGCCTTTCATGGCATAGCCATACCTTACTAAAGCCAACCTCCAGATAGAAAAGGCCACAATCCAATCCCAATACAGGTTCATTGCCAATCACGGAGGGCCTACACACATCATTTGTTGTGCCGAGCATCCCTACCCAATGCAGTCACAAGGCCAAGACGCCGAGTCGCCTCATTCAATTGATTAGGACCCTGTACTCCGCCCCCTCCGCTAGGATCAGAGTGAATGGCCGGCTGTCGGACGCCTTCTCCGTGGCTAATGGTACCCGGCAGGGATGCCCCCTGTCCCCCATCCCCCATATGTCCCCCATATGCCATGAAGAATAAAGGCAGTTCTGAAGGCAAAAAGGGGGTCAAACCCAGTACTAGCAAGGTGTACCTAATAAAGTGGCCAGTGTGTGTGTACATCAGCTGCCATGGGACACATACGTGTGATGTGTGGGCATGACAGCTCCTCCTTCTGCCCCGACACATATGTTTTTGTTTATAGCGCAAAAAAAAAAAAAAAAATGATGAAATACAACCAAGCTCTATTTGTGAGAAAAAAAAATTATATCAGTTTTATTTGGGTACAGTGTTGCATGACTATGCAATTGTCAGTCAAATTAGTGCACTGCCATATCGCAAAAAAAGTAGCCTGGTGATAAAGGGGGGTAAATCTTCCTGTCATTGAGAGGAATTGTCCCCTATCAGTGGTGTAATTGAAAGAATCGTGCCCCATTTTTAGTGTAATTTTGAGGATTTGTGTCATTGGCCCCATTGTTGGTGTCATTGAGGGAAACTTTGTCCCATTATTGGCGTCATTGAGAGGAATTGTCCCCCATCATTGGTGTCATTGTAAGGAATTGTGCCCCATTTTTTGTGTCATTATGAGGATTTGTGTCCTATCGTTGGTGTCATTGGGCCCCAGTGTTGGTGTCAGTAGGAGAAATTATGCCCCATGATTGGTATAATTGAGAGAAACTGTGTCCCCTTGTTAGTGTCAGTAAGAGAAATTATGCCACATTGTTGGTATCAGTAGATGAAATAGTGCCCCAAGGGCCGTATAAAAGCAAGCAAAGGGCCACATCTGGCCCCCGGGCCGCAGTTTGGAGACCCCTGGCCTAGAAGGTGCATTTCTGATCACGAACAATATCCACTCTCTAAGGAAATGATTGATGGCATATTGCCGATGGTGAAAGCAAGCCAGGTCATCTCGTCCAACATGACCACACATACCTGACCTCACATATGTTTTTGTGGCTGAATGGGATCAGTTTCTCCCATACACACTTCAAATTTACGTGAAGCCTTTCTAGAAAAGCGGAGGGTGTGATAGCGGGGGGGGGGGGCTACATTTATTTCACAAACGTTCTATCAAAATTTCGACACACTCCAGGTTCGTGGAAAAAGTCAAAAAGTTACACAGAATTCTGGAGCAACATACTATATATGTATATTAAACTGCGTAGAGGGTTCTTTACTGCAAGAACGGTAAGGATCCTTAGTGCAAAATTATTTGGGGGATGAGAAGACACGAGAGAGGGGGCCTACGAAGGGAAATAAACAGACCTGGGTATGGCTACTGCCTGTTTCCCTTACTTAGAGTGACAGCGCATGTGGCACATGCCTCACTGTGCGCCACTTTGCCTCACTGTGTCCATGTGCATGCCCCACTGTGCCCATGACTAGACTGACGTTTAACATTAGAGCCCATGGAAGGGGTGCCCGGCTTTGAAAAAAATCGGTGCTCCCCGGCCGCAAGTCCCCTGGACAACAACTTTGCACAGTTGTAGAGAAAGAGTGTGGCTACATGTGTGCCAAGTTTGGGGTCCAGGGGACCTACGGCCGGCCGGTACCGGGTCCGGGAGATCAGGCGCAAAAAGGCGACTCGAGTATAAGCAGAGGGGGGCATTTTCAGCACAAAAAAAATAAAAAAAAAATGTGCTGAAAAACTCGGCTTATACTCGAGTATATACGGTAATTGTATTTCCATGTTCTGTGTACTGTGGGAGACCAGATATAGGGAATGCATGGTCCTGGAGAGACCAGATATATTGAATGCAGGGTCCTGGAGAGACCAGATATATTGAATGCAGGGTCCTGGAGAGACCAGATATAGGGAATGCAGGGTCCCGGAGAGAGCAGATATAGGGAATGCAGGGTCCTGGAGAGACCAGATATAGGGAATGCAGGGTCCTGGAGAGAGCAGATATAGGGAATGCAGGGTCCTGGAGAGACCAGATATATTGAATGCAGGGTCCTGGAGAGACCAGATATATTGAATGCAGGGTCCTGGAGAGACCAGATATAGGGAATGCAGGGTCCCGGAGAGAGCAGATATAGGGAATGCAGGGTCCTGGAGAGACCAGATATAGGGAATGCAGGGTCCTGGAGAGAGCAGATATAGGGAATGCAGGGTCCTGGAGAGACCAGATATAGGGAATGCAGGGTCCTGGAGAGAGCAGATATAGGGAATGCAGGGTCCTGGAGAGACCAGATATAGGGAATGCAGGGTCCTGGAGAGACCAGATATAGGGAATGCAGGGTCCCGGAGAGACCAGATATAGGGAATGCAGGGTCCCGGAGAGACCAGATATAGGGAATGCAGGGTCCCGGAGAGACCAGATATAGGGAATGCAGGGTCCCCGAGAGACCAGATATAGGGAATGCAGGGTCCCCGAGAGACCAGATATAGGGAATGCAGGGTCCCCGAGAGACCAGATATAGGGAATGCAGGGTCCCGGAGAGAGCAGATAGAGGGAATGCAGGGTCCCGGAGAGAGCAGATAGAGGGAATGCAGGGTCCCGGAGAGAGCAGATAGAGGGAATGCAGGGTCCCGGAGAGAGCAGATAGAGGGAATGCAGGGTCCTGGAGAGACCAGATATAGGGAATGCAGGGTCCTGGAGAGAGCAGATATAGGGAATGCAGGGTCCTGGAGAGACCAGATATAGGGAATGCAGGGTCCTGGAGAGACCAGATATAGGGAATGCAGGGTCCCGGAGAGACCAGATATAGGGAATGCAGGGTCCCGGAGAGACCAGATATAGGGAATGCAGGGTCCCCGAGAGACCAGATATAGGGAATGCAGGGTCCCCGAGAGACCAGATATAGGGAATGCAGGGTCCCCGAGAGACCAGATATAGGGAATGCAGGGTCCCGGAGAGAGCAGATAGAGGGAATGCAGGGTCCCGGAGAGAGCAGATAGAGGGAATGCAGGGTCCCGGAGAGAGCAGATAGAGGGAATGCAGGGTCCCGGAGAGAGCAGATATAGGGAATGGAGGGTCCTGGAGAGAGCAGATATAGGGAATGCAGGGTCCTGGGGAGACCAGATATAGCAAATGCAGGGTCCTGGAGAGACCAAATATAGTGAATGCAGGGTCTGGAGAGAGCAGATATAGGGAATGCAGGGTCCTGGAGAGAGCAGATATATAGTGAATGCAGGGTCCTGGAGAGACCAAATATAGTGAATGCAGGGTCCTGGAGAGACCAGATATAGGGAATGCAGGGTCCTGGAGAGAGCAGATATAGGGAATGCAGGGTCCTGGAGAGACCAGATATAGGGAATGCAGGGTCCTGGAGAGACCAGATATAGTGAATGCAGGGTCCTGGAGAGACCAGATATAGGGAATGCAGGGTGCTGGGTTTAGTAACACCAAGTATTGCAGTAAGGGAAAGCACTATATTAATGCCTATGGCTTTACAAGATCCAACCAGCTCTATTAGGTGTCATTGTCATCCAATAGAAATGTCTCAGCACACTCTTGCACTGGTATTGATGAAATAATTATTCCCAGTCTGTGAACCAGTTAGGATAAGCAACATAACAGTAAAACTGCAGCGGACCATATGAGGAAGAAAGTCAATCTGTAATTTAATGGCCTCTAAAAAAAGGATCACAGGCCTTGATAGCAATAGACAGGCTTGCTACTATAAATGTCTTGCAAATAAATGTTGCCCAGGACAGGTATGCACCAAAACGCACAGGAAAATCTTGCTGCGTGACCTGAAGTGTATCCTGCGCTGGAGCCTGTAGGAAGCTCTGCGTCCAATCTGTCACATCAGATTCCAATTCACAACGCAATTTATTCAGATACAAGGTTCAACTCATTCAATTGTAAGGATTGCCATTTGCCATAAAAACTGTTATTTTCTGTAACAACCTCCAATGAGAGCTAAAAATACCAGTCACCTGGTTGATAAACCAGGGGTTGACAAATTTGCTTGGAATCTAGGAGCCAGCTAAAAAAAGTTAGGAGCCAGAAAACGCGCCCCGTCCCGACGAGCTTGCGCGCAGAAGCGAACACATACGTGAGCAGCGCCTGCATATGTAAACGGTGTTCAAACCACACATGTGAGGTATCGCCGCAATTGGTAGAGCGAGAGAAATAATTCTAGCCCTAGACCTCCTCTGTAACTCAAAACATGCAACCTGTAGAATTTTTTAAACGTCGCCTATGGAGATTTTAAAGGGTAAAAGTTTGTCGGCATTGCACGAGCGGACGCAATTTTGAAGCGTGACATGTTGGGTATCAGTTTACTCGGCGTAACATTATCTTTCATAATATTAAAAAAAAATGGGGATAACTTTACTGTTGTCTTATTTTTTAATTTAAAAAAGTATAATTATTTCCCAAAAAAGTGCGCTTGTAAGATCGCTGCGCAAATACGGCGTGACAGAAAGTATTGCAACGATCGCCATTTTATTCTCTAGGGTGTTAGGATAAAAAATATATATAATGTTTGGGGGTTCTAATTAGAGGGAAGAAGATGGCAGTGAAAATAGTGAAAAATTACATTAGAATTGCTGTTTAACTTGTAATGCTTAACTTGGAATACCAACGGCCACCACCAGATGGCTCCAGCTCACACATCTGGTGGTAATAACTTGTAATACCAACAGCTCACCACCAGATGGCGCCAGCTCACTGGTTTGCCCCCCCTTCCAAGCCAAGACGCCAGGACCCTATTTCTAGTCGCCATGGCGACCGGGATTTGTTCGAGCCCTGTGATAAACGATCACCAATGCAAATCACATGTGCTAGAGCAGGGGTGGCCAACCAGTGGCCCGGAGGCCACATGTGGCCCGCAAAGCCCTCTGATGTGGCCCGCGACCTCCTTCTCTGGAATGGAGGGTTGATATGCCCAGATCGCAGGTTGCCGACCTGCCATACCACAGCATCAGTGTTGTGAATGAAGCTGGTGGTAGAGGAAGAAAGCGGCTGCAGAGCAGAGCCCCACAAGCCCATGCTTCCTCTACAGCGCTGGCTTTTGCCACAGGTGAAGTCTATGGCAAAGTTCAGCTAACCCGCAGTATAGACACAGGTGCACTACGTTGCACCCGCGGTGTGGGTGAACCGCAGCACATAATTGAACAAGCTGAAGTTAGAAGCCGATTGGTTTCTATGCAGAGCTGCACCAGATGATTTTGCACTCTCCAGTTTTAGTAAATCAAACCCATTTAAACTCATTTGTATAAATAAAAAAATAAAAAGTTTAAAGAACTTTCCCTAAGGCTCCATTCACATCTAGGCGGACGAAATCGTGGCGTTTTGTCCCGCGAATTGCGGCGGCAAATAGCGGCGTTTTGTACCGCGATTTGCGGCGACAAAACGCCGCGATTGTCCGCCTAGATGTGCCCCTCTATGGAGATGGTTCCCGAAAGCCGCCTGAAAAAAAGGTCCGGGACCTTTTTTCAGGCGGCAGGCGTACGGCGTTTGGCGTGGAGATGTGAACCATCTCCATAGAGGGCAATGTGTTTCCAGCCCTCTGGCGGCAGCGGTGTCACACTACAGGCGACAAAACGCCTAGGTGTGAATGGGGACTTAATCACACGCCAATATTAATTCCAAATATCTTATGTTGTATTCTTAGTACCGTGTTCACCTGACATTCGGTTACTTCCTCCGCACCTCACTGTGAGATGGGAGGGAAAACCAAACAGGAAAGCGCTCATGCAGTCTGTAAACGTCACGCAGGAATTCTACGTTGCTTTCCTGTGGCCGCACAGCGCATAATAAACTCACAGCAAGGCTTGCTTGAGGAGCTGCAGCCAATCAATGGCTAGGAGCTGCCCTGCAAGCTTCTGATATGCGTGTCCAGTAAGGAGGGGAGCTAGCAAGGGGAATCCGATTCATCCCTGCAGGAGGTGCCCTGCAATCCATTGTAGATTGTCACATGCGGTGAACAGGGGAGGTCTATGAACCTGCTGGAGCCTCCCCACAGGTTGATAAAGAGTCACATTGGGTGGGCTTCCAGACTACCGTCGTAATGCTGCGGTATAATGCTTTTGGGAATTATTGGGGGGGGGGGGGTACAAGCACCGATCTCCCTGTATAGCTTTCAATAAAGCATCTGACAGCTGCGCAAGAGAGAGGAGGAGAATCGGCTGTGAGATGCTTTATTGAAAGCTATACAGGGAGATAGGTGCTTGTACCTACCCCCACCGCTGCACCGATCATCCCTGACTGTCCCCCCTTGGGTCTCCGGGTCCCCCCCCCCCCCGGCTCCCCTGTGTGCTCCTCACTCTCTTCTGGTCCTCCTCTGTAGTCCTGGATCTGTCAGGATGGAGAGCAGAGGAAGGAGCTTGTATATATGCCTTTCCCCTTTACACCCTCTGTCTCCTCTCCATTCACCTTCAGTGCAGCTGAGGCTGCAGAGAAAGGGACTGGAGAATCTGTGTCCTCAGTCCCTTTCCCTGACTCAAAGGGGAGCCCTGATATCTCACCAACAGGGCGGATACATTTTTTTATAATAAATAAATATTTAAAGGTTAAATTGTAAAAATAATAATAAAATAAAAAATAAAAAACACTGACAGGGTTCACTCCTCCATCTCCCCAAAAAAGAAAGCATTGTAAAAAAAATAACAACAAAACAAATAAAAAATACTGACAGTCCACGCTTCATCAGTGCTGCATATTATTGGTATCGGTGTAACGTAACCCTAATTACAAGGAATGTAAACATCCCCTATAATGGAAATAAGCATGACAGGTCCTCTTTAAAAAAAAGACCTCAGATCTCTCATTTACCTTTAAAGCGAAAGAAAAAATAAATACAATTTTCACACTTTCACTTTAAAAAAATAAATACATTTCTTCTTGCCGGAGAGCAGGAAGTGATGTCAGAGGTCACTCTGATCCAAGGGCATAGAGCCGATTGAGGGCCCTCTTGCCCTTACTTGACTTCCTGCTTAGCCACCAGCCAGCTCAAATAGCTTATGGGTTTAACGGCAGCTCCGGTATACCAGAAAATGACCGGAAAGCGGCGGGGGGGGGGGGGCTCGGTCACCCCCCATTCACATTACAGTGCTCAGCCCCCCACTTCATTACCCGGCTATAGTAATACGACGTCCGCAGGAGGGATCTCCCATCCTGGAAGGGCGTCATATGACGTCCTGGGCTTCCCAGCCGTCTAGGGGGCGTGCCGCGTTGCTCAGGACCTGGTCCGCATGCCCACGATGTCTGCCGGGCACCCAGGATTGCCCGTGAACACAGCAGAACCGTGAATCTACACACAGATCCACGTCCTGTAAGGTGTGAGGGGACCGATGGTGTGTTCCCAGTACAGAGGAACACAGACCGATCAGTCTCCTCCCCTTGCGAGTCCCCTCCCCCCTACATTAAGAATTACTTCCTAGGAAACATAATTAACCCCTCGATCGCCCCCTAGTGTTAACCCCTTCCTTGCCAGTGACATTTACATCAATGCATTTTTATAGCACTGATCGCTGTATAAATGTGACTGGTCCCAAAAATGTGTCAAAAGTGTCAGATATGTCTGTCGCAATGTCACAAATAATAATAAAAAAATAATAATAATCGCAGATCGCCGCAATTACTAGTAAAAAAAAAAAAAAAAAATTGCCAGAAATCTATCCCATATTTTGTAGACGCTATAACTTTTGCGCAAACCAATCAATATACGCTTATTGTGATTTTTTTTTACCAAAAATATGTAGAAGAATACATATCGGCCTAAACTGAGGAAATAAAAAATATATATATTTTTTTAATTGTGATATTTATTATAGCAAAAAGTAACAAATATTGTGTTTTTTTTCAAAATTGTCGCTCTTCTTCTTCTTCTTTTGTTTAGAGCGCAAAAAATAAAAACCACAGCTGCGATCAAATACCACCAAAATAAAATCTCTATTTTTGGGGGGGGAAAAAACATAAAAATTTGGGTAGTGTTGCAATTGTCAAGTGTGACAGCGCTGAAAACTAAAAATTGGTCTGTTAAGGAAGGGGGTGAAAATGACAGGTATTGAAGCAGTTAAAAATAGAGCACTTACCTGTCCAGGCGAAGTCCTCACCCGAGCTGCTGCAATCAGCTATTGGGTGCTGGCACCGCCATCCTGACTAAGGGAAGCCGGCAGTGACGATTTGCCGCTTCACAGCCGGTTTCCTACTGTGCATGCGCGAAGCACGCTGCGCTTTGTGCATGGGCCGCAGTCTTCTGAAATCGGTGACCTGTCCCAGAAGGCTGTGGGGGAAGGAGGTGGGAAGGGAGGGCGAATTTATGGCAGGAAGTGGGAGCGGGTACCTGTCAAAACCAGGTACCTGCCTTCCACTCCCCCCAAAAGGTGCCAAAAGCTTTTCCTTTTGGGTGGATCTCCACTTTAAGACCATTTCGAGATTAGATTTAGGCTAATTAAGGGGAGTAGAAACAGGTATTTTTTTTAAAATCAATGCCGTACTTACCGTTGTAGAGATGTTCTCCCGCCGCTTCCGGGTATGGGCTGCGGGACTGGGATGTTCCTATTTGATTGACAGGCTTCCGACGGTCGCATCCAGCGCGTCACGAGTTTCCGAAAGTAGCCGAACGTAGGTGCGCAGGCGCAGTATAGATCCGCACGGACGTTTGGCTTCTTTCTGGTGACGCGCTGTATGCGACCATCGGAAGGCTGTCAATCAAATAGGAACGCCCAGTCCCGAAGATCATACCCGGAAACGGCGGGAGATCATCGATCTCTAAAACGGTAAGTACGGCATTGATTTTAAAAAAAAATACCCGTTTCTGCTCCCCTTAATTAGCCTCAATCTAAGGTTAAAAATTCGGGTGAACTCCCGCTTTAACTGACTCTAGTGATTGGATTGTTGTCCTGCAAGCTGGTAAATCTCCGAGTAAGGTGAGGCCGAGAGTGCCAACGTCACATTGCGCACACACTTCAAAACAAAAGCAAATAACGAGAATTTTTAGCAACACAGCGCACCAGATTAATGCACGTTTAGCGTTCTGTACTTCATGCGCATTGGCCGCTACTATACATGTGGGATGGAGTGGTGCCAAGTCTTAAAAAAAAAGGCAGGCACAATGTTTTGTATGATAGCATGTGTAATTTTTTGCCATGCGCAGTGTAAATGGGCCCTTACACACTGCTCTTGGTCATACTAAATACGCCTGTTGCGGGTCGTTCACAGAGCGCTCACTATATTCATGCTTGTGTATATTTTGCTGGTTGAGCACAAATAAATTATGCACTGACTCAGGAATTCTAAACTGCCTGCCAGAGTTCAATACATCATCCACCGATCACAGTCAATAAAAGAGGGAATAAATCCAGGATTCATACCCAGTAATCAATTTCCCCAATCTTATCCCAGGCTGCTCCAGCACTAGATGACGTGTGCTCTTGAAATACAATATACATTACCTTGATGCTTTTTTCCTACTGCTGGCAAATCCGTGTTCTGCAATACAACACTCACTACAGACGAGTCCAACATTTGCCCCATAGCCTGGATTTGAGGGAAGGGCCAAGAGCTGCACAAAGATGGCCATCATGGAATTATCTCAAAGCAATTCTTGGCTAGGGAAGATTTTTATTTCTTTTTTTATTATCATTGTATAAGGGAGATTCACCCTCTCCATTTGTCCTTGTGATCACTGGGACTGGAAATCAGGGAAAATTTTAAAACTGTTCAGTTGTCAGAAGAAGATTAGAAGGGAAATCTTCCAATGGGGACAACTGCTCCGGCGAGGACGATCTCAGAGAGGATTCATCTCACTTTGAAGATCTCTATAGAGAAGTGATGGAAAATTTCTCAAATGGGACAGAGATGGCAAGAAAAAATAAATAAATAAATCCTATACATTTTGAATATACTTTTAAAGAGGAAGTAAACCCTGATGGGTTTTACTTCCTTTGTTTCCCTGCAAAGGTAAAGGCATAATGGGCTAGTAATTAGTATGCATTGCATACTAGCCCATTACAGTAAAACCTTGGTTTGAGAGCGTTTTGCAAGGCAAGCAACATTTTTAAATACCGTATTTATCGGCGTATACCGCGCACTTTTTTCCCCCTTAAAATCAGGGGGAAATCGTGGGTGCGCGATATACGCCGATCCCCGCCGTCTCCGACATTGTCTGAGCCGAGCAGAGTGTACTGCGCACTCGGCTAGGCTTGGCTCTGAGAGGAGCCGAGTGTGCAGGAAATCAGGCTCTGCACAGCGTGCCAAATTCAAACACACAACGGAACGCAACCCCGGGAAAGGTGCGGATGGACAACCACAACACTCGACGGACACCGCAGACGGACGCTGGACAAGGCCGCCAATGGACGCCAGGCAAGACAGCAGACGGACACCGACAAGGCTGGACAAGACCACGGATGGTCGCTTGGGGTGTGCGCTATATGCCGATAAATACGGTACATTTTGACTTGCTATGAAAACAATGTCTTGATATACAAGTATCGTCATGTCACAACCGAGTATAAAAGAGAAGCAGGGATGGACTGGCAATTGGGACTACAGGGAGTTTCCCGGTGGGCCGATGGCTCAGTGGGCCAGCTTCAGTGACAGTGGACCGCTGCCCCTCTGTCTCTCCCTCCTTCTCTCACCTCCTCTCCCTCCCCGTAGCGCTCACCTGGGGGGAACAGAGAAGCAGGGGGAGGACCAGAGGAGCAGGGGGGAGGGGACAGACAGCTGACTCAACAGCTATGGCCTGGGAGTTTCTCACTTCTGCCTAATCTTGTCCCATAAGGGGGGGCACCAAACTGATTCTTTGCCCCGGGTGAAATAATGTCTAGCTTCCCCACTGGTACTGCCTATAAGAGTACCAGTACCAGCCATTCTACTCTAATAAAGTAGAACGGCTAGTGAAGGGGGAGAGGGGGCTTAGGTGGCCGGGGGGGGGGGGGGGGGGGTTGGTGGAGTTGTCCAGCCGCCATGGGAGAGACCTGTCAAAGTGGGCCAGTCTGGATGAAGTCCAGGGACAAATTTTTGTCCCAGTCCAGCCCTGAAGAGAGGATGCCTCTAGGTTTTGCTACACTTAGAGGCACTCTCCCTTCTCTTTTATACTCAGTTGTGACGGAGTATAAAATAGAAGACATATTGCTAGAGAGGAAATCCCTTGGGGACCCCCCAGTTCATCAGAACTAGTGTCCCCATTGGAGATTTCCACTCTAACTTTTCTGGGGACAACATTTTTGATTTTCTTTTACTTTCAATGCCAACGGCAAACAGGACCAATAAAGAAAGTGAATCTCCCTGAGGCTGGGTTCACACTACTACACTACTTTCATCCTACTTTGCTCTGCTACATTGGTCTTACATTTATACTACATTGGTCCTACATCCATCCTACTTTCATGAACAGGATACTACTTTGGTCCAACTTCAATGATATTCAATGGGCCTGAAGTAGGATCAATGTAGGACCAAAAGTAGTACAGGGAGCCTTTTCAAAGTCGGACCGACTTGTGTAGGACGCTACAAGACGCTCTCATAGGGAAACATTGAACACAGAGCAAAGTAGGATGAAAGTAGTGTAGTTGTGTGAACCCAGCCTAATGGGAACAAAGACAGCAAAAAAAAACTGTCAGGTGTTCCGATCCCTCTTCACTCTATCCAAAACTAAAAGAAAAAAGTTTTATCTTTAGTTATTCTCTCATATTCCTGATATGTGTCTGTTGTACCATGTACTTGTATGAGAACGTATCCTGTTCTCTTTTGTATTGCTTCCGCACACCAAAACTCACAGGCCGTGCAAGGAGGGCATTAATCAGAGAGGCAGCACAGAGACCTAAGGTAACCCTGGAGGAGCTGCAGAGTTCCACAGCAGAGACTGGAGTATCTGTACATAGGACGACAATAAGCCGGACACTCCATAGGAGTTGGGCTTTATGGCAGAGCGGCCAGAAGAAAGACATTACTTTCAGCAGAAAACAAAATGGCACGTTTTGAGTTTGCGAAAATGCATGGGGGAGACTCCCAAAATTATTGGAGGGCGGTGCTCTTGTCTGATGAGACAGAAATTGAACTTTTTGGCCATCAAAGAAAATGCTATGTCTGGCGCAAACACAAAACTCAAAGAACACCATCCCCACTGTGAAACATGGTGGTGGCAGCATCATGCTGTGGATATGTTTTTTAGCAGTCGGGACTGGGAAACTGGTCAGGGTTGAGGGAAAGATGGATGGTGCTAAATACAGGGATATTCTTGAACAAAACCTGTAGCACTCTGTGTGTGATTTGAGGCTAGGACGGAGGTTCACCTTCCAGCAGGACAATGACCCCAAACACACTGCTAAAGCAACACTTGAGTGTTTTAAGGGAAAACATGTAAATGTGTTGGAATGGCCTAGTCAAAGCCCAGACCTCAATCCAATAGAAAATCTGTGGTCAGACTTAAAGATTGCTGTTCACAAGCGCAAACCATCCAACTTGAAGGAGCAGTTTTGCAATGAGGAATGGGCAAAAATCCCAGTGGTAAGATGTGACAAGCTCATAGAGACTTATCCAAAGCGACTTGGAGCTGTGATAGCCGCAAAAGGTGTCTCTACAAAGTATTGACTTCAGGGGGGCGAATAGTTATGCACATTGACTTTTTCTCTTATTTTGTCCTATTTGTTGTTTGCGTCACACTAAAAAAAAAAAAAAAAATACCTTCAAAGTTGTGGGCGTGTTCTGTAAATTAAATTACGCTAATCCTCAAACAATCCATGGTAATTCCAGGTCGTGAGGCAACAAAACACGAAAAATGCCAAGGGGGGTGAATACTTTTGCAAGGTACCATATGTGCAAACGGAGATCTGGTTCCATGCCTTTTTACATTACATGTTATTGTGTCAAAAGATCTACCCCCGCATACATGCAAAAAGAAAACTGGTTCCAATACTTTTACATTACAAGACCCCCCCCCCCCCCCCTCTCAGCCTCCTGGGGTACACATGACACTTCTCAGAAGGTTGCAGGGCCATTAGGGGAGATCTCTATGTGATGTGAGAGACATGGTGCCACATCTCCATCTGCGCATGCGCGAGATCTGGCGCTGTGCACTTCACATTACATGTTGCGATAACGTCAGGAGACCTTGTGAGAGTTTAGCACCCAAGGCTCTGCAGCCTCCTGGGATGCGTGAATGACAGAAGGTTGGGGAAGAAGAAGAAAGCGACGTCACTCTTGTCTTGGCGAGGAACAAGGAAATAATAAGAGGGAAAACAAATACAGTATGTAAGAGAGGGGGGCTGCCCCCCACCAGAACACACCAGTCAGCACTCGCAGTCACTGGCTAAGACAGCGCTGATTGGATGGCGATCAGCAGATGTTTTTTGGACTTGCCCCCCTTCAGGCAGACTGCCGTACACATGGGACAAACGTTGAACGGTCTGATATTGGACTACCACTTAAAGTGGCAGTAAACGTTTGTACCATTTTTACCTACAGGTAATCTTACGATAAAGCTTACCTGTGCACAAGTGCACCGTTTAGGACAGGGATCCTCAAACTACGGCCCTCCAGCTGTTGTAGAACTACACATCCCATGAGGCATTGTAACACTCTGACATTCAGAGACATGACTGGGCATGATGGGAATTGTAGTTCCTGAACAACTGGAGGGCCGTAGTTTGAAGACCCATTGTTTAGGAGGTATTCCAGCGAGCAGCACCCGGTGACGTCACCAGCACATGCGCTCTGAAGGAACAGTATACCTGTGCCAGAGCTCTGTGCTGTTCCCGGGGCTCCCGCGCACATGCGTGAGGTCATCACAGCTCGACCAATCAGGCAGTCAGAGGCCAGAAATCTGGAAGACCACCAGGTAAAGATGGAAACCCTGGCAGGGTGCCACTGGAGGGATCGGTTCTAATGGTAAGTCCGAAATAATGTACTAGCACATTATGGCTTAAACCTGCAGGGAGGGTGGTCCCCCTTTTTTTTTTTTTTTACCTTTACTACATCTTTAAGAAATACAGTACAGGCATACCCCACTTTTAAGTACACAATGGGACCAGAGCATGTATGTAAAACGAAAATGTACTTAAAGTGAAACAATACATTTTTTCACTTCTAAGGTGTAGTAGGGGGTCAGGGGCTATAGTGGGGGTGTCAGGAGCTGTAGTTTAGGTGTCAGGGTCTGTATTGGGGGTGTCAGGGGCACACTGGAACAAGACGGGCTATGCTCTCGGAGCTTTAGCTCCTTCTACTGTGGCTGCAAAATGTCTGTACAGTACTTGTAATACACTTTACATGCACTCGTGGGTATGTCCTTACTCGCGAGTGTATGTAAAGTGAGTGTACTTAAAGCGGGGTATGCCTGTACTGTAAAACGCTGGATGTCTGGGCAAAAAAAAAAATATATATATATATATATATATATATATATATATATATATATATATATATATATATATATATATATATACACATACAGTATCTGATGAAAGTGAGTACACCCCTCACATTTTTGTAAATATTGTATTCTATCTTTTCATGTGACAACACTGAAGAAATGACACTTTGCTACAATGTAAAGTAGTGAGTGTACAGCTTGTATAATAGTGTAAATGTGTCCCCTCAAAATAACTCAACACACAGCCATTAGTGTCTAAACTGCTGGCAACAAAAGTGAGTACACCCCTAAGTGAAAATGTCCAAATTGTGCCCAAAGTGTCAATATTTTGTGTGGCCACCATTATTTTCCAGTGCTGCCTTAACCCTCTTGGGCATGGAGTTCACCAGAGCTTCACAGGTTGCCACTGGAGTCCTCTTCCCCTCCTCCATGATGACATCACAGAGCTGGTGGATGTTAGAGACCATGCGCTCCTCCAACTTCCGTTTCAGGATGTCCCACAGACGCTCAATAGGGTTTAGGTCTGGAGACATGCTTGGCCAGTCCATCACCTTTACCCTCAGCTTCTTTAGCAAGGCAGTGGTCGGTCATCATGGAGGTGTGTTTGGGGTCGTTATCATGTTGGAATACTGCCCTGCGGCCCAGTCTCTGAAGGGAGGGGATCATGCTCTGCTTCAGTATGTCAAAGTATTGCCCACCTTCCAAGCCAAGTCGCCAGGACACCATTTCTAGTCGCCATGGCGACCTGGCGCCCGGGATTTGTCGAGCCCTGCTGTATTGTGATAACAAACCGGAAGTTAGAGACTTACTAGCTTGTTGGGCAGGGTTGAAAACACTGTTTTGGATTTTAGTGCATCAATGGCACTGCGTTGTCAGGTCAAAACACAAATTTGGGAGCTCACAGGATTTCAAACAGGGTCAATGTCTTTTTCTGTACTTGCAGCTTCTTTGAAAATATAAAATAAGGTGTAATGTGCATCGTGTATTGCAGAGATGTAAAGAATAGGTTTCTTATACTTTCATTTCATGCTTTATTTTGGCGAGAAATTACTTTGAGAAACACCCCCCTAGCATTTCTGGCCATGAGTAAGGGCAGATGATTCATGTAGCATTTAATTCCTGGAATCCACCTGCTCTTAGATCGGGCATGCAAGCAGCAGGGGGAGTGCTTAGCTGAGAAAGCCCCGCCTCCCCTACTGAAGACTCCAGTGATGTACAACAGGGCAGCACAGTGGTGTAGTGAATAGCACTCTCGCCTAGCAGTAAAAAAGGTTGCTGGTTCGAATCCCAACCACGACACTACCTGCCTGAAGTTTACATGTTCTCCCTGCGCCGGTTTCCTCCCACACTCCAAAGACATGCTGGTAGGTTAATTAGCTCTAGTATATGAATGGGAGTTAGGGACTTCAGATTGTAAGCTCCTTGAGGGTATGTGAATGTACAATGTATATGTAAAGCGCTGCGTAAATTGACGGCGCTAGATAAGTACCTTAAAAAGGGTTGTAAAGGTACAATTTTTTTTCCTAAATAGCTTCCTTGACCTCATCCTTCGATTTTGCTTTTAAAGCGGAGCTCCACCCTAAAGTGGAGTCCCGCTGATCGGAACCCTCCCCCCTCCGGTGTCACATTTGACACCTTTCAGGGGGGAGGGGGGTGCTGATACCTGTCTAAAGACAGGTATTTGCACCCACTTCTGGCCACAGTCTGCGGGCAGGACGTCACCTCCCGTCCTCCGTTGTGCTCTGGGAACACTCGGCTCCCAGTGCACAGCGGGAGCCAATCAGCAGGCGCAGCTCGCGCATGCGCCATAGGGAACCGGGCAGTAATGCCGGAGCGCTTCACTTCCTGGTTCCCTCACCGAGGATGGCGGTGGGGCAGCAGAGTGACGAGCGATCGGTCATCCTCTGCTGCAGACGGCGCTGGACTCCAGGACAGGCAAGTGTGCCGATATTAAAAGTCAGCAGCTGCAGTATTTGTAGCTGCTGGCTTTTAATATTTTTTTTTTTTCAGCGCACATCCGCTTTAAATGTCCTTATTTCTTTTGAGAAATCCTCACTTCCTGTTCTTCCGTCTAACTCCACACAGTAATGCAAGGCTTTCTCCCTGGTGTGGAGTGTCTTGCTCGCCCCCTTCCTTGGACTACAGGAGAGTCAGGACGTCCACTAACACAGCTCTTTTCCTCTATCTGCAACGTAGAGAGCATCCTGACTCTCCTGTAGTCCAAGGGAGGGGGCGAGCACAACACTCCACACCAGGGAGAAAGCCTCCCATTACTGTGTGGAGTTACAGACAGAAGAACAGGAAGTGAGGATTTCTCAGAAGAAATAAGGACATTTAAAAGCAAAATGGAAGGATGAGGTAAGTGAAGGAGGACTGCACTAAGGTAAAGGAAGCTACCGTATTTATCGGCGTATACCACGCACTGAAAATCAGGGCAAAATTGTGGGTGCGCGATATACGCCGATACCCGCTTTCCCGCCACAAGTTTGAATACTGCGCCGGCATATACCGAGCGCAGTACACTAGTGTATCTTCGGGCAGTCTCGGCGCCTCTCGCACTGACGTCCTGAGCGTACAGGACGTCAGCGCGACAGTTGCCGAGCCTGCCCGACGATACACGAGTGTACTGCGCTCGGTATATGTCGGCGCAGTATTCAAATTTGGCACGGGGAGGACGCGAGGACGCTGCAGAAGGACGCCGGACCCGACGAAGAAGACACCCGAAGCCGCAGACGGACCCGACGAGGCCGCCGATGGACGCCGCGCAAGACACCAAAACTGTAAGTACAAAACATCTTTTTTTCCACAGGAATTCGGGCAACTTTAGGGGTGCACGCTATACGCGGGAGCGCGCTATACCCCGATAAATACGGTATTTAAGGGGAAAAAAAATAAATTGTACCTTTATAATCCCATTAAATAATAATAAATATTATTATTGTAATAATAATAATTATTATTATTATTATTATTATTATTATTATTATTATTATTATTATTATTATTATTATTTCCCTAGGCCTGAAAACCAGGAAGTAACTGAAGAAATGTAAAAACAAAAAAAGTTTAAAACAAGCAAATATTTTTGTTTTTACATTTCTTCAGTTACTTCCTGGTTTTCAGGCCTAGGCAAATTATTTCTTATTATTATTATTTAAGGTACTTATATATACTTTCCTATTTACTAATGCTAATATTAATAAACATAAGGATAAAAAATAGTCAATGTTGATTGAGAGAGTGAAGTTTAAGTATTAATTATGGAAGGTTCAAGTTCAACTTTAAAAAGCCCAATTTTCTCTGCAAACATAGTGACATGAAAGCATCCTGTATTATATATTTAATCGCAAAGTAAAAAAATAAAATAAAAAAACCTTATACAAAAACAGTGAAAAATATATATATATATATATATATATATATATATATATATATATATAAAACATAATTTTGCAAAAAAAAAAGAAGAAAACAACCAAAAACCACAAAAGTAAAAGTATATCTGCATGTCAATCAAACAATATAAGCTAGAAATGATACCCGAACGCGGTAAGGTAGAACATCTACCAAATAACGGCCAACCAACATTAGACGTGAAAAGATTGCGTGCGTTATAGAGATGCTGGGACTTGTAGTTACACAGTAGATATAGGATGACACGTATGCCTGTCATAATAAAGCAGCAGCACCCATGGCACTCACCTTCTTCAAGGCTGGGAAGAAGAGTCCTCGCCACTTAACGTTGTTCTCCTCGCTGAAGAAGTCATAGTTTTGCGGGGACTGCTGCATGGTGCCGTCCTCATGGGACACAGTCAAGGCTCTAGCCCGGAGCAGAGGTGCTCAGGCCACCCGGCTACCATAGACCAGAGCTGTAATGCTGCAACAGGGTTCAAACAATGCTTTCTATTCCACAGGATGGGACCGTTGCTCACTCCTTTTCTTCTTCAGATGGGGCCTGCTGATCCTCTGGCAGACTCCAGGCCACTGGGCTCCTTAGGCCACACTCTTTAGCTGGAACCAAGCCTGCAGCTCCGCTCTCCAGCTGATATGGGGGGGAAGATCAACACTGCTGACACCTACCATAGACCGCTCTACAGTAACTGCTAACCCACTACAACAGGCCAAGGCACCAGCGCTGATAGACAGCACAGAAAGGACCTGCACGGCTGAGTATAAACAATGCTGCTCACTTGCAGGCAGAAGTGTGGCCCTAGAGATACAGATCCGGGGACACTATCATTGAGGGGGGCAATGCTACTGTCTCTATAGCTCAGGGCTGGCTGACTTTCTAGAATACACAGCTAACTGTAACAGAGATGGGGGGGGGGCAACTCCGCCAACAGGCGCGAGCGGGCAGGGGGGCAACTCCGCCAACAGGCGCGAGAGGGCAGGGGGGCAACTCCGCCAACAGGCGCGAGAGGGCAGGGGGGGCAACTCCGCCAACAGGCGCGAGAGGGCAGGGGGGGCAACTCCGCCAACAGGGGCGAGCGGGCAGGGGGGCAACTCCGCCAACAGGCGCAAGCAACTCCACCGACAGGGGTAAGAGGACAGGGGGGCAACTCCGCTGACTCTCTGGAACAAAGCATACAAAACCTACAGGGACGGGCATTCAGAGTTCTATATAAACAGAGGTAAAGCTCCGCAAAATACCCAACATGGGTACAAATAACAATACAACTCAACTGACACTCAAATTAGCTGACTCTCTAGCACGCGCAGGGGTACAGTTTGCTGACTCTCTAGCGCGTGCGCACTGGAGTACAGTTTGCTGACTCTCTGGCGCACGCGCAAGGGTACAGATTGCCGACTCTGGCGCGTGCCCACTGGAGTACAGTTTGCTGACGCTCTGGCGCGAGTGAGCAAGGGTACAGTTTGCTGACGCTCTGGCGCGAGTTCACGCAGGGGTACAGTTTGCTGACTCTCTAGCGCGCGCAGGGGTACAGTTTGCTGACTCTAGCGCGCGCAGGGGTACAGTTTGCCGACTCTCTAGCGCGCGCAGGGGTACAGTTTGCCGACTCTCTAGCGCGCGCAGGGGTACAGTTTGCTGACTCTCTAGCGCGCGCAGGGGTACAGTTTGCTGACTCTCTAGCGCGCGCAGGGGTACAGTTTGCTGACTCTCTAGCGCGCACACAACAGTACAACTTACTAGCGCACACACACGCAACGCTATAACTTACTATTTAGAGCACACACAGGGGACTGCTTACTCTCTAGCGCACACACAACCTGCAGACTCTTCCACACACACACAAGGTACAGCTTGCTGACCCTCTCACACACGCAGGGGAGGGGGGGGGGGTAGGTACAACTGCACTACCACTCTAGCATAAGCAACAGTACAGCCCTGCTGCTTGTCTACCTACACAAGGATGCACCTGTACTGACTAACCAATGCAGGGGTACTGCCTGTACAGAACACACACACGTGTAGCTCTACACAAGAAGGGGGTACACCTCTAAAACACACAGCTGACGAGTTGCCCTCGTCTCCCCAGCACAGACAGGGGGTACAGTGCAGCACCCATGGGGGAGGGGGGTCAGTACTGGTCTCTCTGTCCCCCAGCAGACACAGCGCTCCTGTTCCAGCACACCCCACAGATGGTACAGTGCTGCTCTTAGTATCCCTCCAATGCACACAGGGGGTGCAGAGCTACTGAGTCTTCTTGGCGTCCCTCCAGCACAGTGCTGCTGTCAATGTGTCCCTCCAGCACACACAGGGATGCAGTGCTTGTCTTAGTGTCCCTCCAGCACAGTGGTGCTCTTTTTCTCTCTTTGTTCCTCAAGTAAAGAGGGGTGCACAGCTCCTGAGTCCTCTTGGTGTCTCTCCAGCACAGTGTTGCTCTGTGTGTCCTACCAGCACAGACAGGGGGGGCAGTGCTGCTCTCTCCCAGCAAAAACAGGGGGGTTCAGAGCTCCTGAGTCCCTTATATGTCCCTCCAGCACAGTGCTGCTCTCTCTCACTGCCCCCCCAGCATAGTGTTGCTGTGTCCCTCCAGCACTGGGGGGTGCATAGTGTTGCTTGCTCTCAGTGTTGCTCCAGCACAGTGTTGCTCGTTCTCAGGGGCCCCCCCAGCACAGACAGGGGAAGTTGGTGTTGCTTTCTCCCTCAGGGTCCCCCCCAGCACAGTGTTGCTCGTTCTCGGGGTCCCCCCCAGCACAGTGTTGCTCGCTCTCTCAATGTCTCTTCAGCACAGCTCTGCTCTCCCCCCTCTGTGTCTCTCCAGGCCGCCGTGCGCACACTCAGGCCGGGCCTTCCTCTCCAGCCCAGGCCGGGGCTTCTCCTCTGCTACTACTGAGCATGTGCCGATTTCAGACAAGACAAACCGAGCGCAGAGCTGCAGAGCACAGCTGAGTTACATTAACCCCTCACACGCCGATTGATCGGCTGCGCCATGAAGAGAGACACAGCGAGACACCGGGCTCCATCTGGATGTCACAGGGGGGAGGCAGTCTGGATGTCACGGGGGGACAGTTTGGGTGTCACGGGGGAGGCAGTCTGGATGTCACAGGGGGGCGGACAGTCTGGATGTCACGGGGGGGGTAGTCTGGATGTCACAGGGGGGGGGGGGCAGTCTGGATGTCACAGGGGGGGGCAGTCTGGATGTCACAGGGGGGCAGTCTGGATGTCACAGGGGGGGCAGTCTGGATGTCACAGGGGGGGGGGCAGTCTGGATGTCACAGGGGGGGGGCAGTCTGGATGTCACCGGGGGGGCAGTCTGGATGTCACAGGGGGGGGGCAGTCTGGATGTCACAGTGGGGGGCAGTCTGGATGTCACAGGGGGGGGGCAGTCTGGATGTCACAGGGGGGGGGCAGTCTGGATGTCACAGGGGGGGGGGGCAGTCTGGATGTCACAGGGTAGGGAGTCTGGATGTAACGGGGGGGGGCAGTCTGGAGTCACAGGCGGGCAGTCTGGGTGTCACGGGAGGGGGGGGCACTCTGCATGTTACAGGGGGGGCAGTCTAGATGTCACAGGGGGGTGAGTCTGGATGTCACAGGGGGGGGCAGTCTGGATGTCACAGGGGAGCAGTCTGGATGTCACAGGGGGGTGAGTCTGGATGTCACAGGGGGGGGGGGGCAGTCTGGATGTCACAGGGGGGTGAGTCTGGATGTCACAGGGGGGGGGCAGTCTGGAGTCACAGGCGGGCAGTCTGGGTGTCACGGGAGGGGGGGGCACTCTGCATGTTACAGGGGGGGGGCAGTCTAGATGTCACAGGGGGCAGTCTCTGGGCTCCCTCTGGATGGGGCCCTGAAGACACTGGGCTCCCTCTGGATGGGGCCCCGAAGACACTGGGCTCCCTCTGTCCTTTTATAAACTAGATGTACAGTATACTCAAACTAAACTGTACACCAAAGATCTGATTTCTTTGTAAATGCAATTCTTCTTTTGTAGGATGGGATGGGAAAGATATATTGAACACTATTTGTCGAAGTTTTTTTTATTTATTTCTTATTTAAAATGTAATTAAATGTAAAATGTTAATTTAATATTTACTCTTTTTTTCAACGACAAATCGTTCCAAATGCATGGATAGTGGATAGACCTTTCAGGGCTTGTTCACCAACCTTATGGCCTATTGCTGCAGGTCATACCACCACGATGCATGTGCTAAAATAAAAATAGGACCGTTTGCATTTTGCTAGATAAAAATTAAAAGTTAATAAATAAAGCAAGCGCTGTGATGCAGGACAGGTGCACAATTGATACAAGCGCGCTTGCATTATACACATCCTGACAAGCACCAGATGGTGTGATCGAGGAAGGATAGAATCCTTAAAGAAGTATCATTTTTGTTTTTTACAGTATTTAGTTAACAATGGGACACCATATATGTAGTACCGTATTTGCCGGCGTATAAGACGACCCCCTCATTTTCCAGCCAAAATGTTGGTTTTGGGATATACTCACCGTATAAGACTACCCCCTTCCTACTAGTCATGCCTCGCCTCACGGTGCCACCATTACATGCCAGACTGTGCCCCATTACATGCCAGACTGTGCCCCATTACATGCCAGACTGTGCCCCACTACATGCCAGACTGTGCCCCATTACATGCCAGACTGTGCCCCATTACATGCCAGACTGTGTCCCATTACACGCCAGACTGTGCCACTACATGCCAGACTGTGCCCCATTACATGCCAGACTGTGCCCCATTACATGCCAGACTGTGTCCCATTACATGCCAGACTGTGCCCCATTACATGCCAGACTGTGCCCCATTACATGCCAGACTGTGCCCCATTACATGACAGACTGTGCCACTACATGCCAGACTGTGCCCCATTACATGCCAGACTGTGTCCCATTACATGCCAGACTGTGCCCCATTACATGCCAGACTGTGCCACTACATGCCAGACTGTGCCCCATTACATGCCAGACTGTGCCCCATTACATGCCAGACTGTGCCACTACATGCCAGACTGTGTCCCATTACATGCCAGACTGTGCCCCATTACATGCCAGACTGTGCCACTACATGCCAGACTGTGCCCCATTACATGCCAGACTGTGTCCCATTACATGCCAGACTGTGCCCCATTACATGCCAGACTGTGCCATATTACATGCCAGACTGTGTCCCATTACATGCCAGACTGTGCCCCATTACATGCCAGACTGTGCCCCACTACATGCCAGACTGTCCCAGTACATGCCAGACTGTGTCCCATTACATGCCAGACTGTGTCCCATTACATGCCAGACTGTGCCACATTACATGCCAGACTCGCTGTGCCCTTACCTTATCCTAAGACATGCAGAATCGCGGCCGTACTGTACGTTTTTTCAAAAGCCGCGCCTCCTACGTCTTCTGTTCCGTGATAGGCGGAACAGTCAGCTTCCCAGGAGGCACTGTGTTCAGTGTCCACCTATCACGGAACAGAAGACGTAGGAGGCGCGGCTTTTGAAAAAACATACGGCCGCGATTCTGCATGTCTTAGAAAAAGGTATAGATGTTAGGTTACCGGCGTATAAGACGACCCCCGACTTTCAAGAAGATTTTAAGGGGTTAGAAAGTCGTCTTATACGCCGGAAAATACGGTACTTAGTCCCACCTTCCTAGGTGCCATTGGTAGCTGCAGTGTTGAACAGGGCAACCCTATAACCCCCCTTTGGCCATGACTGCCTGACACTGCAGCTAGCAAGGATACGGCGGCTCCCTGCACTCATCTGAGGCAAGCAATGGCTGGTGCAGAAGGAGCTGAGGCTGGCACTCTGTTTCTCTCTGTGAGATTTCTGCTACCACTCTGATGGATGATATAAGCCACTGCCGTGGCATTGTCTGATTATATTCTGGTCAGATGACCTTGCAGAAAAGAGGTCCAGCGTTGAAGGGATAACTGATTCGACCTGAGTTCTAGAATATTACCAGTCCCCTCTGATGGCCAGGAGGATACAGTACCTAGGATTCCTCCCCAGCCCAACAGATTGGCATGCATTGTGAGCACTTTCCACTCATCGGGAGGAAGGATTTTCCCAACTCCAGTGCCAAACTTGTTCAGGCAAAAATTCCTATGTATCACAGCTGAGATCCAGCAAGGGCATATCGGGGGATAGAGGAGCAGGATCCAGGTTTGCTGCTCTTGTCAGTCTTCACGCCTCCGACTGATCCACTAGATGGGTGCACTGCAACTCTGAACCTGTAAAGCATTCTGCGGCTGACTCAACACGTTAGACACAAGTACCTGCAGTATTATTATGTAGAACTACCCCCGCAGGATCTGCTGAGTATCTTTGGGCGGCATGTTACCTCTATCTTCTCGTTGTCCAGGGTAGTAGATGAGAGTTGAAAAAATTCAATGTCCGCACTTTACACTTTCTTTTTCTAAGATTTATTTGCGGAACTTGGTAAAGGAAGAAGAAGTGGTTGAAGAGGTGGAAGGGTAAACAGGTAGATAGGTTCAGGTGCATAATTTCAATCAGGAAATACTCCTGCTTCCAGCAACAGTTCTCGTTGCCACTCTTGCCAGAGTGGGTTCTGCGCACCCGGATAGGTTTCTCTCACTGGTCTAGCAGCCGGAATGGCGCACGGAATAAGGCAGGAGTCGACAAAATCCGGGCGCCAGGTCGCAATTGCGACAAGAAATTGTGACCTGGCGCCCACGGCGGCCGGTAATTGAGGCCGCGGCTGTGCGGCCTACAAGGCCGCGACCTCAATTACCGGCCGAGGTGGGGGCACAGGATCCTGTGTCTCCGTGCGCCCCCACCTCCCCTGCCGGGCGATCGCGACGGCCGGTAATTGAGGCCGCGGCTTTGCGGCCTTGTGAAGTCCCAAGCTCTTCCTTCTGTGAGCTGGCGCCATCTGGTGGTGGGCGTTGGCCTTACAAGTTAAACAGCTGTTCTAATGTGTAATCTTTCACTATTTTCACTGCCACCTTCTTCCCTCTAAGTAGAACCCCCAAACATTATATATATTTTTTATTCTAACACCCTAGGGAATAAAATGGTGATCGTTGCAATACTTTCTGTCATGCCGTATTTGCGCAGCGGTCTTACAAGCGCACTTTTTTGGTCCTCTCCAAGATAGGTCCTTCATCAAGCGGCTTCCTCCCTCCAGGACGGACAGCACAGGATCACCTCGCATACACAGACCCAGTCTGACTACCAGGCCTACTTAGACAGATCACAACCCCGGACCAACGTGGTCCCAGAGCCAGGATTACAGGAGCACACACCCCTGGCCGGGAGGGCCACGAGGTGGTGGGACGACAGACCAATGATCGACGACCTCGGTCCAGCTATGTCTGTTTCTTAAGTACCCATCCCCAGCATGCACAGCGGGATGATCACTCCCACTGACTCACTGCCGAGGGGAAACACCCAATATCACCTTGACTTAGCTGCTGCCACCCTTGGCCTGGGGTGGTAGCGACACCCCCAGGTGAACAATGGTGGTCACTCCCAGCACAGCCATGGTTGGAACAGAGGCCAAATTCAGCCAAAACCATATGTGTCTGAGTCAACTAACACTCAGACCCCCTTCTAAATTTATATAGCGCCAACAGTTTACACAGCGTTTTACAACATGGGGGGCAAGACAGTATAGTTTCAATACAGGAGGAATCAGACGGCCCTGCTCGTTAGAGCTCACAATCTAGAAGGGAGGTTCAGGTGGAACAAAAGGTAATAACTGTGGGGGATGAACTGATGGAGAAAATGAAAATACAGGACCAGATTCACAGAAGAAATACGCCGGAGTATCTACTGATACTCCGGCGTATTTTCAAATTTGCCGCGTCGTATCTTAATTTGTGATTCACAAACAAGATACGACGGCATTTGGCTAAGATCCGACAGGCTTACGGCTTCGTATGCCTTCGGATCTTAGGCTGCAATACTTTGGCCGCCGCTGGGTGGAGTTTGCGTCGTTTTCCAGCGTCGGGTATGCAAATTTGCTTTTCCAACGATCCACGAAGCTACTCGCGTGCTTTACGTCGTTTTTTCCTGTCGCAAAGTTAAGCCTGCCTTTTCATGGCTTAACTTTACACCAGCCATGTTAAAGTATGGCCGTCGTTCCCGCGTTGAATTTAAATTTTTTTTTTTCGCCGTAAGTACTTTACGCACGTCGCCATTCACAAACACGTCGAGGCGCCGTAATTTCGCGCAAAGCACGTCGGGAAATTTACTAACGGAGCATGCGCAGAACGTTCGGCGTGGGAGCGCGCCTAATTTAAATGGTACACGCCCCATTTGAATTAGGCGGGCTTGCGCCGGACGTCTTTATGTTACTCCGCCGCAAGTTTATACTTTGTGAATCAAGCACTTACGAGGAAAACTTGCGGCGGTGTAACGTAAAGACGATACGTTACGCCGCCGCATTTGTACCTGAATAGTTCTTAGGTGAGGGTAGGATAGGCTTCTGTGAAGAGAAGTGTTTTCAGGGATCGTCTAAAAGCCAATAGAGTAGGCGATAACCGGACAGATTGGGGTAGGGTGTTCCATAGGATTGGAGAGGCTCTGGAGAAATCTTGGAGGTGAGCATGGGAGGAGGTGACGAGGGAGCTAGAGAGCAGGAGGTCTTGAGAGGAACTAAGAGAACGAATAGGTTGATTTTTTGAGACTAGGTTAGTGATGTAGCTGGGGGCAAAGTTGTGGATGGCTTTGTAAGAAGTTTTTAGTATTTTGAATTTAATTTGTTGGGTGAGCGGAAGCCAGTGGAGGGATTGACAGATAGGAGTAGCAGACACCGAGCGATTGGTAAAGTAGTAGGTGAGAAGCTTCAGCAGAGTTCACTGTTAAAGCGGTGGTTCCCCTAAAAATAAAATTTTAACATTGCTTTTCCCAAATAAATTACGATTAGAATCCGCCGGTTTTATAAAAAAAAAAAAAAAGGTCCGTACATACCGTTTGTTGTTTTCGTTCCCACCGCCACTTCCGGGTACGATGCTGGCGGTGGGCGTTCCTAATTGATGGACAGGCATCCGACCGACGCATACATCGCGTCACGAGATGCCGAAAGAAGCCGAACGTCGGTGCGCATGCGCCGTATAGAGCCGCACCGACGTTCGGCTTCTTTCGGCATCTCGTGACGCGATGTATGCGTTGGTCGGATGCCTGTCCATCAATTAGGAACGCCCACCGCCAGCATCGTACCCGGAAGTGGAGGTGGGAACGAAAATAACAAACGGTATGTACGGACCTTTTTTTTTTTTATAAAACCGGCCGATTCTAATCGTAATTTATTTGGGAAAAGCAATGTTAAAATTTTATTTTTAGGGGAACCACCGCTTTAAGGACACAGGCCATCCCTACTGCTTCTCAGAAGGTCCAGGTACAGCTTTCCTAGTTGAAGATCAGCTATCCAGAAAGCTGCAGAATTTGCCCCTTTTTGCTATGCAGCCGCTTAAGAAACTTGCTGGGTAAAAATAAAATCTTGATAAAAAAAAAACTAAGAAAATATTTTTCTTCTCTCAGAGGTGACGCCTATTTTCCTAGGGCACTAGAAAAAAGAATCTGAAGCATTTTGGGAGTGGTAGAGATTAAATTGAGCGGTTCTTTTTTTTTTTGTAATGCCAATGTCCAATCTCCTGAAGGCAGTAGCATAACCCAATGTACCTTAAGCACTTAAGGACCGGACCAATATGCTGCTAAATGACCCAAGGGGTTTTTACAATTCGGCACTGCGTTGCTTTAACAGACAATTGCGTGGTCGTGTGACGTGGCTCCCAAACAAAATTGGCGTCCTTTTTTCCCCACAAATAGAGCTTTCTTTTGGTGGTATTTGATCATCTCTGCGGTTTTTATTTTTTGCGCGATAAACAAAAATAGAGCGACAATTTTGAAAAAAATTCAATATTTTTTACATTTTGCTATAATAAATATCCCCCAAAAATATATAAAAAAAATGTTTTTTCCTCAGTTTAGGCCGATACGTATTCTTCTACATATTTTTGGTAAAAAAAAAAATCGCAATAAGCGTTTATCGGTTGTTTTATTGCATTATAAAATTATAGCGTTTACAAAATAGGGGATAGTTTTATTGCATTTTTATTAATTTTTTTTTTTTTACTACTAATGGCGGCGATCAGCGATTTTTTTTCGTGACTGCAACATTATGGCGGACACTTCGGACAATTTTGACACATTTTTGGGACCATTGTCATTTTCACAGCAAAAAATGCATTTAAAATACATTGTTTACTGTGAAAATGACAATTGCAGTTTGGGAGTTAACCACAAGGGGGCGCGGAAGGGGTTATGTATGACCTCATCTGTGTTTCTAACTGTAGGGGGGGTGTGGCTGTAGATGTGACGTCATCGATCGTGTGTTCCCTTTTATAGGGAACCACAATCGATGACGGCACCACAGCGAAGAACGGGGAAGCTGTGTTTACACACAGCTCTCCCCGTTCTTCAGCTCCGGGGACCGATCGCGGGACTCCAGCGGCGATCGGGTCCGTGGGTCCCACAGTCACCCCGCGACCCACGGCTGGGCACTTAAAGAGGACGTACCTGTACGTGCTTGTGCCCAGCCGTGCCATTCTGCCGACGTATATGTGCAGGAGGCGGTCCTTAAGTGGTTAAAAAAAAAAAAAAAACAGCTCACAGAGCACAGTTTAAATCGATCATCCGAAAATGAAAAGCGCGCCCGCGACCCGTTCCGAAGCTCCGTGACCGCGGGACCCGATCGCCACTGGAGTCCCGCGATCGGTCCCCGGAGCTGACAAAAATAGGTAGAAGAATACGTATCGGCCTAAAATTAGGATTTTTTTTTTTTTATATATATAATTTTGGGGGATATTTATTATAGCAAAAAGTAAAAAATATTGCATTTTTTTCAAAATTGTCGCTCTATTTTTGCTTATAGCACAAAAAATAAAAACCCCAGGAGGTGATGAAATACCACCAAAGGAAAGCTCTATTTGTGGGGGAAAAAAAAAGGCAATTTTGTTTGGGAGCCACGTCGCACGACGGCGCAATTGTCAGTTAAAGCGACGCAGTGCTGAATCGCAAAAACTGGCCAGGTCCTTTAGCTGCCCAAAGGTCCGGGTCTTAAGTGGTTAAGCCTTAGAAAAGTACTGAAATCACCGAATCAGTATGACAGCTTGGACACTAGTATTTTTTGAGGGAACGCACGCAATCTCAGCATCCACACACAGCCACTCTCACTCACAACAGGTAAAAATAAAGTACAGGGCAGGGTAAAATTATAGATCAATAATCTTTACTTGGCAACTCTCAATCAGGTGGAAAATTATAGACATTTAATCTGGGCTTTACAGATATGAAACATCCCCATATGAGATTCCAGCAGCTGGACAGAGTATTTGGAACAGTTAACCCGGGTTCACACTTGTACGAACACAAACATTGCATATGATTCGCACCCGCACTGCGATGCCGATCACATGCGCGGTCTTTGCAATGCGAGTTCAGCCATACAGTTGTGCGTAGGGACCCTTTTCCCCGCACTGAAATCGGATCGCACAGGTGTTCTCATCCATATGATCAGATTCCTGTGCGAGCTCACAGTTCACACTGCGATCTGGGAACTGATCTGGGGGTGTCATTAACATTATACTGACACCCGCAGCAGCTCGCAGAGGGCAGTATGAACTGCCTGCGAGTGAGATGCAATGCAAGAACTGGCTCTGTAATCGCGCTGGTTCCCGCATCACTACAGTGTGAGCCTAGGCTTAGAGTCGGTTCACACTGGGGCGACTCGTCAGGTGACTCAGCCGCCTGACAAGTCGCGTCCCATTCTATTCAATAGAACCGTTCTAATAGGAGCGACGCAAGTCGCTCCAAAGGGTTCTTGTACAACTTTGGGGGCGACTTGCATTGACTTCTATACAGAAGTCATTTTGCAAGTCACCTCTGAAGTCGTCTTCAGGACGCCTTGCCGAGTCGCCCCCGAAGTCGTGCCACCCCAGAGTGAACCAGCTCTCACTGTTAGAATTTTAAAACTGGCAGTTTATGATTTCAGAACAGTAGCCACACATATAATATAAACATTCAACTGATCATTTGATGTGACTACTTTGATTAAATCAAATCGCAAACTATAGACCCTCCAATCGGTTTAGAGAGCCCTCAATTGATTCCAGATGCCCCACATCGATTGCCTACGGCAGTTTTCAGTCGTTATTAAGCGCTTAAACACCTGTGTGCCCCCCTAAGAAACAATTGTAATAGAGATCAACAGTACAATCAGTCTTTAATTGCCATTTTCAGTCGATGAATAATGCAAAGTGTTTTTTTTTTTGTCAATTGATATTTTAATCCTTTTGCTGCCACAGATGCAATTAATACATTGGTGGCAGCGCTGGCATGTAAACAAGCTATAGTGGTCGGAAGTTTGTTTACCTATCGACTGCCAGCCATGTAGTAGAAGTAAAGCTGGCCATACACCGTGCAGCTAACATATTCCGCCATCCACGCTAAACAGCATGGATAGAAGAATTCCTCCTGCCTCGGGCTATTTTCTGACACGTGTGGTTTTACAAATTTAAAAAAAAAAAAAAAAACACACACCACAGTATGTTTTGCTCAATAATTACTTAAAACCCCCAAACATTTTTTATTATATATATATATATATATATATATATATATATATATATATATATATATTATATATATATATATATATATATATATATATATATATATATATACATACACATACATACACACACACACATATACATATACACACACACACACACACACACACACACACACACACACACACATATATATATAAAAATACACACACTGTATTTTTTTTTTTTAGCACCGACCCTAAAGAATAAAATGGCGGTTGTTGGAATTTTTGCACTTTCACATGGTTTTTGCGCAGCGCCTTTTAAATGTATTTTTTTTTTTTTTACCAGTTGAGTCTCGGAGGAGATCTAGTGCTAGAATTATTGTTCTCACTCAGACGTTCACAGCGACACCTCACATGTGTGGTGCGAATTTATTTTAAAGTGTTGCCTATGGAAATTTTTAAGTACCGTAGTATGGTGCCATTCCACGAGCGCACGCAATTGTAAAGCATGGCATGTTATCCATTTACTCAGCGTAATATCTTTCATATTCTACAGAAAAAAATAATAATGGGGTGTATATATTTTTGTATTACTTTAAGTGTAAAAAGAAAAACCCATTAAAAAAAGAAAAGGCGCTACGCTAAAACCATGCGGAAATTTTTTTTTGCCATTTTATTCTTTAGGGTCTCTGCTAAATAAATACAGTGCGTGTGTAATATTTGATTATATATATATATATATATATATATATATATATATATATATATATATATATATATATATATATATATATATATATATATATCACACACACACTGTATATAAAGAGGACCTGTCATGATGTTATCACAAGGGATGTTTTCAAGGGAGGTGTACAAGGGACAGTGTAAAAAAAAAAAAAAGTAATTAAAAATTAAAGCGCCCCCGTCCCCATGTGTGGTGTGTGTGTGTGTGTGTGTGTGTATATATATATTTCACACACACACAGTGTGTGTAATTATATATATATATATATATATATATATATATATATATATATATATATATATATATATATATATATATAATTACACACACTGTGTGTGTGTGAAATATATATATACACACACACACACACACACACACACACACACCACACATGGGGACGGGGGCGCTTTAATTTTTAATTACTTTTTTTTTTTTACACTGTCCCTTGTACACCTCCCTTGAAAACCCTTGTGATAACAGCATGACAGGTCCTCTTTATGGAGAGATCTCGAGACATAAGACAAGAAATCTCTCCTCTACCCCTTCCACAAGTGACCCAGTGGCAAATCCGCTCCTCGGCGGCGTTTGAGGGGAAAAATTATATTGGAGCTATAATAATATCTAGACGCAGCCATAACCCTGATATTTAACATTAAAGTAATGATGTATTTTCCAACTTAGGTGGTCGACAAGTGGGCATTCTGGCGCTGGCAAAAGACCCACACAGAAGCTGCATCAGACCACTGGACGCAGGCACAGTTTGTCTGAAATTTTCCGCCCTGGAGGAGGGCTCACAGCTCCACCAACATAGCAAATTTTGATTGGTTCATCAGGAACCAGCCAACATTCACACAGTGTATATAGCCAGCTTTATTCAGGCAGCTTGTCAGCCCCTTACGATAGCAATAAAGTTGTTAAAATTTTTATTTTTTACATTTAACAAAATTTAAAAAAACACCCCAAAAATTAAAAAAGCCCACCCGTGTAGTTTTTCACCGCTTCACGAATGCGTACAATTTGGAGGCTTGACATATTTGGAATTTTTAATTCAACACATCCTAGTTTAATTTTTTTTTCTTTTAATTAAAACTAAAAATATAAAAACACATGGGAGTGCTTTTTTTTCAGTGATGTAGTCCATTCAAAATGAATGAGATCAAGTAATGCATTGCACTGTAATGCATTGCACTGTGGCAAGTCACATAGCATAGTGTGAAAAGGTCCTTTGTCTCTTTCACAGTCCAAACCGTTCTTCTGCTTCAGAGGTGATCATCTCCGCTATAGCGAGAGAGGAGGTGGCCGCTGGCGAAGGGGCGTTCCTCACATGTAGGATTCGGCTTGCAATATCACCAGACCCGCCATCAAACACAAAATCGTCCACTAGGTTCCCGTCTCTGTCCAGGGCCTGCGCTCGCACTCCTGAAGGGCCTCTGTGGGAGAAAGTGGGAGAAAGAGCTGGCTTTATAAGTCTGGTATCGGACATTTTTTTTACAAAGCCAAAAAAGTTTCAGTAATTCTAAGACACTTCTGCTCCTCCGTAAAGTACGGTGAGTGAGCACTGCCACCCTAGGACACAAGTGTGTTACTTGCAGGATCATCAGGTGAAAAAAAATAAAATATATATCATATATCATAGAGAAAACTAATGCAGCCGCCGCACTGAAAGACTAGTAAATTGCAATGTAAAATGTGGTTCTTGGGTTTTAACACACTTTATTTATGGCATTTTAGTGATCAGGCCCGTTATTGGCCGTCAAAGTGGATAAGGACCAGCCCTTCTTTTGCAGCCTATGATAATTGAGCCTATAAAAGGCTGCAGCTACCATCCACTTCAATTTTCTGCCTCGGACAGAGCGCCCTCTTGTGTTAGAATGTACACATCAAAAGGGAATGTAAAATCTATAGTCAGTAGCAGAAATGACTGTATTTATCGGGGTATTGCACGCTCCGGCGTATAGCGCGCACCCCTAAAGTGGACCCGTATTCCTGTAAAAAAAACATTTTAGTACTTACAGTTTTGTTGTCTTGCGCGGCGTCTATCGGCGGCCTCGTCGGGTCCGGCATCCGTCTGCGGCTTCAGTGGTGTCCTTCTCGTCGGGTCCGGCGTCCTTCTGCAGTGTCCTCCCTGCTCGATCCCCGCGCTGAGTTTGAACTACTGCGCCCGCATATACGGAGCGCAGTACACTTGTGTATAGTCGGGCAGGCTCGGCTCCTCTCGTGGTCACGTCCGGTGCGTCTTGTACGTCCAGGACGTGACTGCGAGAGGAGCCGAGCCTGCCCGACTATACACGAGTGTACTGCGCTCGGTATATGCCGGCGCAGTAGTTCAAACTCGGCGTGGGAAGCGGGTATCGGCGTATATCGCGCAACCACGATTTTGCCCTGAATTTCAGGGCAAAAAAGTGCGCGTATACGCCGATAAATACGGTATCTATTGCTCAGGTCAGCTATGGTGGGATTTTTTTTCCGGTCTCTAAGGTGCTTATATACAAGCCTGCTTTTTCTTATTCAGAAAAACAGGTTACACATTTGCAATTTTTTTTCTGTGATATCCAACAAGTTTGTTTGCAAATAATGCAAATACTAAAAACCAGACCGTGGCTCACTGCTCACTGTAAGACCCTCTCATATCCTTCAAATGTATTTCTGTGCATGAGGGGCTTAGTCGTAAAAGGCCACCAAGGCCCACATTGAAGGCAGAGAGCGATGTGGTCTGGCTTTGTGAGTTTGCATTACTTGCAATAAAGATTCATGAAAAAAAAAATAAAAAAAAAACTGTGAAAGTGTCCCGTTTGTATCTGGATACTTTGGGGAGGAATGAATGTCAGTAGGTATGAATCTAAGACTGATGTTCTTTAAGCCCCACTGGGGTAGTAATATCTTTATTAAGTTGCAGCAGCAGCTCACTCTCCTTTTCCTCTTCTCACAGGAGACAGAGGCAGCAGCGGGAGCCATTGGCTCTGCTGCGGTCAATCAAATCCTGTGAGGTGGGAGCAGGGGGCAGGGCCAAGCCACATTGTGTATGTCTATGGACGCACCTAGCCTGGCTCCAGAGTATGCCGGTGTTCCGTCAGAATTGGTAACGGAAGGGACGTTCCGTCGATACCATCTTGCTACACCCCACAGTAAGGATACACTGAGAAGGGGGCAGGCGGACATCTTGTTATACCCACCGGAGTTTCGCACTTCACACTTATTTTTAACAGTAAACGGAACTTATAAAGGTGTAATATAGTATTTAGAAATCCGACGGACTGTTTAGATGTTGAATTTTAAAAGCAGCTGCATATCTGCTGATCTCACAGGTTTGCTAATGTGACAGAACACCGCCGTTTTTATAATTCAACATGTAAACAGTCGATGGATTTCCAAATACTATATTTCACCATATATTCTCCGTTTCCTGTTAAAAATAACTGTGAAATGCAAAACTCCAGTGGGTGTAACAAGATGTCAGCTTGCCCGCTTCTCTGTGTATCATTACTGTGGAGGAGTACAGGGTGTAGCAACATTGAGGCGATGGAACGTCACTTCCGAAACAAATTCTGACGGGTCACCTAATCTGACGGAACACCTGCATGTCTGCCTCCATAGCAGCCGACTTGCTATTGGGGCACTCACAGAAGAGGAGCAGAGAGCACCAGCGAAAGACCCCAGATAAGGCAGCAATGATTGTGCCTGTGCAATAGCGGTGGCCACGCCGTCGGGTGCCACCAATTGCGGGGTGTCATCCTGATGGCTCAAGATCCTGTCCTCCCCTCCCTCCTCTCCTTGCAGAGCGGTGATCTCCGTGTGTCAGGGAGCTGAATTGCCCGGGCCGTAGTAACAATGTCCCGCCTCCTGTGATAGAGGGCACACTGATCCAACGCCGGGCCATTAAATCAGTGTGACATGATCACAGGAGGTGGGACATTGTTACTGCAACCCATGCAATTCAAATTCAGCTCCGTCACACAGCGGGAGATCGTTGCTCTGATCCAGGCACAGGCAGGCTGCATCCACAGGCACTGTCGAGGCTGCATTTGATGGACACTGGTGAGGCTGCATTGTTCTCTTGCATCTGGTCTGCAGTCTCTGACCATCGCCTGTATCATGTCTGCTAGAGGTGCACCAAATGGAAATTTTGCTAACACTATTAGCAGTGTGGACACGATACAAGAGATGGTTAGAGACTGAGGACACGATACAGGAGATGGTTAGAGACTGAGGACACCATACAAGAGATGGTTAGAGACTGAAGACACGATACAGGAGATGGTTAGAGACTGAAGACACGATACAAGAGATGGTTAGAGACTGAGGACACGACACAAGAGATGGTTAGAGACTGAAGACATGATACAAGAGATGGTTAGAGAATGAAGACACGATACAAGAGATGGTTAGAGACTGAAGACATGATACAAGAGATGGTTAGAGACTGCGGACTGCATTTTTCTTGAGCTTTTCTTGCACTAAAGGTGTCAATAATGGGCAACAATAAATTCATATTAAACTGATATTACCGTAATTAAAAAGTTGAATACAATACAATTATATATAAAACTATAAATATTTTTTAAAAACTGTCATTTTCGGTTTTCAGCAAAGTGCAGCCTGCATGTTCGGTTTTGGCACCAAATATCCAATATTTACCTGACAATATCACTAACAGAGAGCTCTGGGATGAATTTCTGAAGTCCCTTAAGCTGCGCTTTTAAAGAGAAAGACCGGTACATCTCTCCCATTCCATATACCAGATTCTTCAGCACCAACTTATGAAGCCCACTAGATAGAAAAAAAAAAATTAAGTTTTATAAAGTAATAAACACATCCAGAAAGGTTGAGATTTGACATAAGATCGAACAATTTGTATTTCTCAATTTTTACGTGATGGCATTTAAAAACTGTTAATATTTCACAGAGTCAAGCAATCTAATTTAAAGAGGAAGGTCACCCTCCCCAGAATAAATTATAATTAAAAGCGATATTAACCCCTTAGAGCCGTCGCCTGCAAGCCCCATAAGAGCTTAAGAATGCTGTGAGGCAGGGCGGAGCTTATGGTCATGGAACCATCACGATTGGCTTTCAAATGATTAGAAAGCTCCCGATCGCAATCAACAAATGAGAGCTTTCAGTTAGCCATGGGTAACTGTGCCAGGAGCGTGATATTGCACGCATATTTGCGCACACACAGGGGTAGAGGACGGCCTAGCCTACTCTTTTTAGGCTACACCGCCTTAAATTATTTAGGTTAAAAGTGATTCTCAAACCACTTACCTTCAAATTTTAGGCGGTGTAGCCTAAAAGGAGCGGGCGTAAGCGCGCCTAATTCAAATGACTGGGAGGGGGGCGTGTATTATTGAAATGAGGCTTGACCTCACGTTTGACGTTTTTTACACTGCGCATGCGCCGGGCGACTACATTTCCCAGTGCGCATTGCGGCTAAGTAGGCCGTACGGGCCTATTGATTTCGACGCGTACGTAAACGACGTAAATCCCGATTCGCGGACGACTTTCGCAAACGACGTAAAAAATTCGAACCTCGCGGGGGGAACGGCGGCCATACTTAACATTGTTATTTCACCTCATAGGTGGAATAACTTAAGGCGGCCTATCGCGTACGGAAACGACGTAACTCGACGGTGTAGGCCCGGCGTACGCTCGTAAATCGTCGGGAATCGGCGTAGCCCCTCATTTACATAATCTAGGCCGGCCACAATGGCAGCGCCATCTAGCGGGCAAAAGAAACATTGCAGCCTAAGATAGAATGGCGCAAGCCAGCCTATCTTAGGTATGTTTAAGTGTATCTGTTTGAGAATACACTTAAACATAGGCCGGCTTAGATTCAGAGTTAGGTCGGCTTATCTGTAGATAAGCCGGCCTAACTCTTTGTGAATCTACCTATCGGTGCCTAGGTGTTAAACCCCAAATCAAAACATGTAATATATTGCAGCTTAGCAGTCATTAGAGGTGCTGGCTTTTTCAAGCTTTCCCCTCCCCCTTCCTGGTGATCTGGCCAGTAAAACACCTCCTGTGCCTCCACTCTGGATGAAAGAGCACAGGGGGCACCTTTGGACAAAAAGCATTTTCAGTTTTGCAAGAGGAGATTGTACATTTAGCAAACAGATTTAGAAACACTAACAAACTAAAGCCAGGCTCCAGCTCACACTGCTATTACAGCAAACATTTTTTTTTAAATGAATAAATAACAGCTGATTGTTGCAAGCACCCGTCACTAGTAAATGGTTTGTCTCAACAATCTTAACTCATAGGTGTCAAACACAAGGCCCGCAAGCCGAATCCGGCCCTCCAGGCCATTTCATGTGGCCCTCGCACCTCCAGCCCTCCTCCAGACCCCTTACTTTCTGCTTTTAAGAAATGCATCCAGCTTCTTCCCAGCAGCAGCATAAGGAAAGGGGGGTACACTGGGATGTAAGGGAGAGTGGGGGGACTCAACTTCTGATGGTGGGGTGGCTCTTGACATCTAATGTAAGGGGAGGGGATGCGCTGGACATCTAATCTTACAGATACAACCGGCCCTTTTGAGGGCAATCATAATGCTGATGCGGCCCACAATAAAATTGAGTTTGACACCCCTGCCCTAACTGCTACATCTGCAGTAGAGCATGTTGTGTTGAACAGACTTACTAGCCAGATCGTGAATATAAAAAGGAAAGAAAGCCTAAAAAAGTAACGCTAATGCAGCCGTCACATTAAGAGCTGGAAAGTTGCAGTGCAATAAATATTTGCTTTTAGGTTTAATACTGCTTTAGTCTCCTATTCCACTTCTGCTGGGTTGACTCAAATAACATCAAGCAAATCCAGCATTGTCTGCAATATTCCACGAAAGCTGATGCATGCTGGGTCCCACACCATCATCTTCTTTGCTGACAGCATCAGGAGCCAGCTGTCTCTTCAGGGTCCTAGCAGCGAGCCCCCAGGTGATGCTCCACTGCACGTCTGCACTGTGTTCTACATACAGTGCCTTGCAAAAGTATTCACCCCCCTTGGCTTTTTACCTATTTTGTTACAGCCTTTAGTTCAATGTTTTTTTTTAATCTGAATTATATGCGATGGATCAGAACACAATAGTTTAAGTTGAAGTAAAATTAGAAAAATATATACATAAAACCATTTAAAAAAAAAAAAAAAAAAAAAAAAAACCTGATAATTGGCATGTACATATCCCCCCCCCCCCCCTTTGTTATAAAGCCCATAAAAAGCTCTGGTGCAACCAATTACCTTCAGAAGTCACATAATTAGTGAAATGATGTCCACCTGTGTGCAATCTAAGTGTCACATGATCTGTCATTACATATACACACCTTTTTGAAAGGCCCCAGAGGCTGCAACACCTAAGCAAGAGGCAGCACAGAGACCCAAGGTAACCCCGGAGGAGCTGCAGAGTTCCACAGTAGAGACTGGAGTATCTGTACATACCCCGTTTCCCCGAAAATAAGACCTAGCGTTATTTTCCAGGAGGGCTGCAAAATAAGCCCTAGTTTAAAATTCTTGTAAATTCCTATAATCTACTCTATTACAGTAGTATATAATGTACAATATGTGGGTTTCTGTAATATAATTGCGGGGGAAGAGAGCTCCGGCGGGTCACAGAAGCGCAGAGCGGCGCTATAAAGAAGGTATTTGGCACAATTATATTACAGAAACACACATTGTACATTATATAGTACTGTAATAGAGTGTATTATAGGATTTTACAAGCATTTTAACTCCGTTCACACTGGGGATTCCTGACAGGCAGGGAGGGAGAGGGGGGAGAGAAGACAGCACATTAAATGGTAAGACCTACCCCGAAAATAAGCCCTACTGTGTCTTTTTTTGCCAAAATTAATATAAGACCCGGGCTTATTTTCGGGGAAACACGGTAGGACGACAATAAGCCGTACGCTCCATAGAGTTGGGCTTTATTGCAGAGTAGCCAGAAGAAAGCTATTACTTTCAGCAAAAAACAAAAATGGCACGTTTTGAGTTTTTGCCAAAGGCATGTGGGATGCCTAAAAAAAAAAAAAAAAAATCCAACAGGATGGGTCACCTTTCCTAAATATAATTCACACAACAAAGCCTGCAACCTCAGGGCTATAGGGTGCTGCTGGGAGATGAGATGCTAAACACAATGGTAGAAGTAAACAGTTTTCTCACTTGACAAATAATTTTATATGCACCGTCTCTCCAGCATTAACTTGACCAAAAAAGTGGACATTTCATTGTCTCTGTATAAGAAATATGGTGTTTTTTCAGCCACCTCACAACCTTACAGAATGTTCCGTTCTTTACCTGTATGCAACAGCTTCAGTGAAATCTCTGGTATTGAAGTCACATAACTTGTAGCCTTCTCTTTTGAAAGCCAACACGGCATTTGGGCCGAGCCAAACGTTTCCATCCATCCGTGGAGTGAAATGGACCCCGAGGAAGGGAAATTGAGGGTTAGGAACCTACAGCCCAATAGAGAGACATATAAACACCTTTTATGTATGAAAAGAAACATGCCTTTCAAGCTTTAAAGGTTGTAAATCAGGATGTGAGAAGAAGGGATAGCGGAACCCGGGCTGGCCTGTGCAGCTGCCAATACACACGTGGGCAGTACAACAATGACAACGCCCAGTGCCCTCAGTGGTCCCTTGGGACTACAGGAATAGGTATGACCCGGAGGAATGCATCAGCCAGGCCAGTAGTAAAAATCGCATCAGTTTCATGTGGATGGCCACAACTTGTGACAGAAAGAGTAAAAAGATAAAAGCCAACGATACCAGGCTAACATCTCCAGGCATAGAAGGGATAAGGTCATCCAGTGCCACGGTGGGGGCTGCAGAGGAAGGTGCCGATCCAAAGCCCTAGACAGATGAACAGCCAACCGTTTGGGAAGCCAGATGAGGCGCTCCTCTGTGACATCACAGTGGGCCAACAGGCAGAAATGAGAAGACCAACAGGAAGCCTGGAGGAGCCAGCATGGAACGCAAGCGTGACTGTTGCCGTGGCAGCACATTTAGCGTGAATGCACTTGATCAAGCGCATGTGTGCGCAACGCGTTGTCATGACAAGAGTCAGGCTTACGTTCCATGCTGGCTCCTCCAGGCTTCCTGTTCTTCTCGTCTACGCCTGTTGGCCCATTGTGCCGCCACCCAGGTGCCGCCACCCTGGCTTCCTGAGCGACCAAGTGTTCATCTGTCTAGGGCTTTAGATCTGCACCCTCCTCAGGGCTCCCACTGTGGCACTGGGTGAACGTACCCCTACTATGCCTGGAGATGTTGGCCTGGTATCATTGGGTTTTAACTTTTACACTTAATTTCTATTACATGTTGACATCCACATAAATAAACTGATGACATTTTTTACTATTGGCCTGGCTGATCCATTCCTCTGGGTCATACCCATTCCTGTAGTCCCAAGTGAATAATAAGGGCACCGAGCGCCATCACCTTTTATGTATGACACACCATGGACACAGTTTGTGTTTAAAGCTAAAAACGTTGGGCATGAAAATGTATACATGTTTGCGTAAAGTGTAATGTACCCTAGTCTAGCCTTACTGTCCCTGGCCTGCCCCTTTCATTCATTGGGTTTTGTTATATCATTCAAGGAGGGTCAGTATCACATGTGGGCATGGTCTATGGTGGTCCGTTTTTAAATGCAATCTGTCTAGGAAGCTCCACTGAGGCCTCGTACACACGACCGAACATGTCCGCCGAAACTGGTCCGTCGGACCAGTTTCAACATACATGTTCGGTCATGTGTAGGGCCGACTGGACAATTTTCTGGCCGACTGGACAATTTTCCGGCCGACTGGACAGGTTTCCAGCGCACAAATGTTTCTTAGCATGCTAAGAAACATGTCCGCTGGAAGCCTGTTCGCCGGACATGTCCGATGGTCAGTACGACTCATCGGACATGTCCGCTGGCCCGAGAACCCGCGCATCGCGTCGAAGTATTGAACCTCCGGGTTCGCGCACGTCGCCGCGTATTCTGTTCACGCGGAATTTGGTCTGATGGCGTGTACAGCCATCAGACCAAATTCTCCCAGCGGACATGTCCGATGAAAACGGTCCGGCGGACCGTTTATCGGACAGTCCCGTCGTGTGTACGAGACCTGACTGACATCAACTCATCAAAGCATTTTGGCCAACAGCCAGACCACTGCTTGCATCAGGGCTGAGGGCTTTTGAGTGGAGTTCTGATGTTTTCAAGAAACCATGTGCAGCTCCCTACCAGACCCTCCCACCAGCCATGATCTGTCTGCACTGCATTGCATAGAGAAGCACAGGAACAGAAAGTTTTAAATGTACCCAGGCAGTTATGTTTTAACCAAGGACCAGTTAGAAATAAGTAATGATTTAAAAATGGATACTTACTGGGTAAATGTTCCCCTTCACGAGATAGCATTTCTCTGGCTTCAGGATCAAGTAATCACCACGAAAGGGAACAATGCGTGGTTCTGGGCTGCACCCGCTAATCTGGGATAGGCGGTCTGAAAACAGGCCACCACACGTCAACGCGTATTTACAAGAAACTTCTTCTCCCTGTCGCAAAAGGATACATTATATGTAAAATTACACTATTTATGCTCAGTTATGGCAATACAGATTCAAAAGGCATTAGAGACATTTGCAATTGGGAGAACCTTAAAGCGGAGCTCCAACCAAAAAGGGAAAGCTACGCTTGTTTGCTACCCCCCCCCTCTGCTGACACATTTTGCACCTTTTGGGGGGAGGGGTTACCCAATATCTGTCAAAACCAGGTACCCGCTCTCACTTCCGGGTAAAATCGCTGCAAGCCTTGTGTGGCGAGCAATGAAATTTCTGCCCCCCCCCCCCACAGCCTTGTGGGAGACACACAGGTCCTAGGAGACAGCGGGAAAGCGCAGTGTGACTTGCCCATGCGCAGTATGAAACAGGCTTCACTTCCTGTTTCCCTTAGTAAAGATGCCAGTGCCTCCAATTGGAGCCGACATCGAGGGATCCCTGGACAGGTAAGTATTTGTAGCTGCTGACTTTTTTTTTATAGGCTGGAACTCCTCTTAAAGGCCAATAAAGGTTCCTTGCTCTGGGCAGGTGGTGACTGATAATACAAACACCACTCAAAATAATGTACAAATTAACGAGGGACTGCAGTCTGCTCACATAATTTGTAATAAAAAAAACATCTTTGCCATTCTGAAGCTTCCCTTTCAACCACTTTGCATATTATTTTATATATACTGCGTGTAACGGAATGACCCGGGACAAACAGAGACTTTGGAAGGATGAGGGGTACTCCTGTGCCAGCTTCATTAATAACTCTTATGTCTAGGGTCACCTTATGTCCGATAGGGCCATAGGGTGTCTGAGAAATTATATCCTAAGTTACAGGACAGGGGAAATTACTGATAGCTCATATTGCAAAGTGTTGGTTTATTCTATGACTCATCTCTCTGTGTAGACTGTTGACATGCTAATTGAGTCTGGTCCAGCATCTCTCATTATGTATGCTAAATACTGTTGTGTGTGTGGAATGGAACTTGTCAAGCTGTATGCGGAGACAGAGCGTCTGTCTAAAGATGTGGATTGAGAAGAAATCATTGTGTGATGGTGTTTTGTTTGAATTCTGTTAATGAAGGAATGTGACTTCTCAGGTGGAGTGATTAGGACATGATAATTATAGACCGGCGCCGACATGTCTAGAATGTTTAGCAATCAGCCATCTGAAGGTGTATTGAAGCCCCCCCCCCAGTGTGTGGGTGGAGAATTTGACTGTTCCTGTGATCACTGAAGCATGCCTTGAAAACTGTATATAAACTTGAGAGCTAGCCATTAAAGTTGTCTTGCATTTGAAACCAGAACACAGAGCAAGTCTCGTTATTCTGGGGAAATGGGATGTCTGTCTGTTGGAGGGTTGGAGTGTCAGATGAGCCGTCGTGGGTTGATGGAAGGTCGTAAACGGTGGTGACCATTACACTGCGATTCTGTACTTGCCAAATATACTGCAGAAATCTCCCTCTACTGAGTCTAGCTGCTTCCATTTTAACTGTGGGCAGTTGAAGCTGCTGCCTGTTCACTTCATGGATTTATACAGATACACAGCACTCAGGTTGACATCCAAAATAATATTCCATTATTAAATACATGTACAGAGCTACGCATTTCGGACATTAGTCCTTAGTCATGGACCGAGTCATCCTGAGTGCCCAACCTTCCCTTTCCTTATTCATATACTAATAATTCTTTGTAAATGTGACGGGTCGATGTGTGGGCAAACCATTAATGATTTTGCACGGAAAAATATTTTTTCCTGAAATTATATTGATATTATGTGGTCAGTTTAGAATGCGATTTGTGCTTAGAGCCTTAGGGCTCATTCACACCATACGTGCCTGAAAACGGATGGGAAAACCGCACAGATTTCATTTGCAGATACATCAGTTTACATTAGTTTCACATCAGTTTTCATGCTCATTTCAGTGAGTTTTTATGCACATCGACATAAAACTTAATGCACTTCAGTTATGTGCCCTGTTCACACCAGTGTTGATGTCAGTTTTTATTTTACGTGCAGAAAACTGCATACACGTTGCAGATTCCTGCACAGAAAAATCTGCGTGTGATACCAGTGATGTGGTGTGAGCAGGGCACATAGAGACCAACTGTTTTATTTGTGCTCTTGCAGAATGCATGCAGTTGATGTCTCTGCACCATGGTGTGAATGAGATCTTAAGGCGAACTAAACCCTCTTATTTTTTAGCTAAGGAAGCTTCCATTTTAGTTTGATCTTTAACTACCATGATGCTGCACATGTGATGGTTTGACCGTCTGGATGAGAAAACAAGCAAATGTGACAGTTACATTCCTGGATTTTTTTTTAAACTATTAAAAAATAAAATTAAATCGATGGGTTTAGTTCCATTTTATTTAGAGGTTTAACTACGTGAAATACAACAGTTTGAAAAAAGTTAAAACGTATTACATTACCTTTGTGTTTCTAAGCATGACCGGGTAGTCCAAACCTAAATGAAGAATACAAAAGAGAAGTGCTTTCTTAATGCAAAGACATTTATCTTGAAAAACTTACTAAAAACTGTAGCCTTTATATAAAAAACAAATTCCTTAACCAATTCAATACCAGGCATTTTCACCACACACAATTTTTTACTTTTTGCTATAATAAATATTCCAAAAAAAATTTAAAAAACACACGTTATACGGGCCTACAAAATAGGTTATTGATTTATGGCATTTACTTTTTTTTTTCACTAGTAATGGCGGTAATCTGAGATTTTTATCGTGACATTGCGGCAGACAGATCGGACACTTTTGACACTATTTTGGGAATATTGACCTTTATACAGCGATCAATGATATAAATATGCACAGATTACTGTATAAAGGTCACTGGCAGGGAAGGAGTGAATACTAGGGGGTGATCAAGGGGTTAAATGTCTTACCTAGGGAGTGATTCTAACTGTGGGGGGAGAAGACAAATCAGCGTTCCTATATACTAGGAACTATATACTGTCACGAGCGATCGCGGGTGTCCGGCTGACATCGTGGCCACACGCATCGGCTCCTCAGTGATGTGGCAGGCGAGTCCTGTATACCGCCGGAAAGCCGAGGACGTAATGACGCCCGCCCAGGATGGGAGATCCCATCTGCGGACATCATATTACAATAGGCGAGCATTGAAGTGGTTAAAGAGATCCTGTCATGTCTCTTAATGAATATAAAAGCCAGAGAGAACAGGTAGTACATTCACTTTCCCAGCAGCCCATGATTCCTACCCTCCCTATGTTTCAGCACTGCAACCTCTAGTCTCGAATATTCAACACTTCCAAGAGAGTTGGATGCCCCTGTCCCCTACTGTGTGCCGGTTCCTTCCTCTCCTCACCTACATTACTACAGGACTTGACAATGATGTAGGGGTTGGAGGAAGGAACCACAGCACAAAGCAGGAGACACAAGCTGTGTATACTCCGGGTATTGCTGAATGCCAAAGAAGACAGCAGTACTGGAAAAGAAGGTAGGTAGGAGTCACAGGTCTCTTTAATACCAACTACTACCTACAAAGCCATCCACAACTCTGCCCCCAGCTACATCACTGTCCTAGTCTCTAAATACCAACCTAATCGTTCTCTTCGTTCTTCTCAAGACCTCCTGCTTGTCTCCAGGACTTTTCCAGAGCCTCTCCAAGCCTATGGAACTCCTTACCCCAATCTGTCCATCCATCTCCTTCTCTATTAGCTTTTAGAGGATCCCTGAAAACCCTCCTTTTCAGAGAAGCCTATCCTACCCACATCTAACAACTGTACTTTAATTTTGTCCATCTGATCACCCCCCACATCTACTACCCTTTGTTCCACTTGACCCTCCCTTCTAGATTGTAAGCTCTAATGAGCAGGGCCCTTTGATCCCTCCTGTATTGAATTGTATTGCAACTGTTCCGTCTTCCCTGATATTGTAAAGCGCTGCGCAAACTGTTGGCGCTATATAAATCCTGTATAATAATAATAATAATTATTAAAAGTGTCTGCAGGACAGTGCCTCTGGGGTGCTGGAAGGTGAGCTGTGCTGTTCCTCCCACCATCACCACCTACAAACTGGAAAACAACAATTCCATTGAGTTCTCTGAAGTGAAGGGCACATCGTTATTGTAAATCTTATGCACAAAAACTAAGTTGAGGGTTCGCTCTAGGCCTGCAACTAATGATTATTTTCATAATCGATTAGTTGGCCGATTATTGTTTCGATTAATCGGATAATAGCCTGAAAAAAAAAAAAAAAACACATTACATGCTTTTCTGCAGCTTCTCCATTGAAGTATATTGAACCAAAAAAAATATAGCACCGTCGTTTTCCGTTAAAAAGTCCTTGCCCTTTCCAAATAGGAAGCAGCGGAGAAAAAAAAAATCATGGATGTGAACGTGTCCCATAGGAAAACATGTAAATGAACTGTAGTGCGTTTCTGCAAAAAGCACCAAAAAACAGAGGTGTGACCCCAGGCCTGAGATGTTTAGTAACATAACGGGGTTAAAAAAACAGAAATAAGTACAAAAAGAGAAAATAATCGCTACTGTAAGGCAGTGGTCTCCAAACTGCGGCCCTAGGGCCAGATGTGGCCCTTTGCCTGCCTTTATCCGGCCCAGAAGACACTATTCTGCCAACTGACACCAGCAACGAAACACAATATCTCCCACTGACACCAATAATGGGACACTATTTCTCCCACTGATACTAATGATGGGGCATTATCACTTTCCAGTGATACGGATAATGGGGTATTATTCTTTTCCTCTCAATTATACCAATGAAGGGGCACTGTTCCTTCCAATTAAACCAATGACAGGGCAATATTCCTCCCAATGATACCAATGACGGGGCACTGCTTCTCCCCCAATACCAATTATGGCGATATTTACTCCCACCAATGCCCCCCTAAAGTCTGAAGGTCAATAAACTGGCCCTTTGTTTAGAAAGTTTGGAGACCCCTGCTGTAAGGGGGTTAATTTTTTTACTGTGGGACACTGAAAGTAATATTTACAGTAGCGATTTGCTTTTTTGTACTATAAAAAGGGCCAATTTTCGTTTTTTTAACCCCATTATGTTACTGGCAGATTAATCGATTAATTTCATAAATCGATTAATAGTTTCGGCCCTAGTTCGCTCATAGAAATTAAGTACATTATTGCACAGGAAACGTGGAAGCTGGAATCAGCATGGCTCTTAACACCTCCAACATTCCATCCTTTATTTACACCGACCCACAAGAGTGAAAGATGTAAGCAACTTACCTCCCTCTGACCCCGCTGGGCTTTCAGTGACCATTTTTAGATCGGATACCTCGAAGCCCGTGAGAACACTCCCTCCAGCATCACGGAAATCATCTGCGTATGCCTGGCACACCTGTTTATAATCCACAATACCGGTATGTGGAGAGTCCAGCGCCATCACCCCCTACAAGAGAAGTACAAATATAGGTGAAGAGCAGAGTGAGAAACTGTGCATACTGTGGTTAGGCTTTAAAAGGACAAAAAAAATAAATAAAAAAAATGTATAGGAATAATAAGAATTGCACTTTTTTTGCAGGTAACAAAAATTTGCATTTACTATTTTTTTCGTAGGCGCCTGGAAAGCATTGTACCCACAATCAGATTGCGGGTGCCATGCAGGACTCCTACAGACTGTCAGTGTAAGCCGTCTTTCAGTACATTTTATGGGCAGGCAGTTTAACACCGACAGGAAGAATCAATGAATTAACGCAGCGCTCAACAGCACCCTGGTAGTTCATTGAGAACTACAAGCCGACAACCGCAAAGGCTGTCGGTACTTGTAGTTTTCCCGTCCACAGAACACGTGCATGAATAATGCAGCCAGGTGGGTGGAGTCCTGCACAGCCGTGTTTTTATTTTATTGAGACTGCTAGCAGGGTGAAAAGATCCCCACTTGCTGTTACAGGGGGGGATAGTGGATGTTGCAGGGGGGCGATGCATTTGTAACAGGTCACACCTTGAATATGGGTGTTACAAAAAAAATCTCAGTTTAAAAAATAAAATAAAAAAATCATGTTAAAAAAAGGTTTGAATGCAAGGAAGATTCTGTGGACAGGTTTCTTTATACACATAACGAGTCGTCTTTAGAAGCACCTTCTTAAATTGACAGAACTAATCTGTGTACTACATACTGTAGCCAGTATTATTGTTGGTTAGTAGGGGGATCAAATACCTTTTTTACTGAATTGCAACTCAATTTATAGCATTTGTATCATGTGTTTTTTTCTTGATATTAGGTCTCTATAATTTAAGAATACACCCATGACAATTATTATAGACCCTTCTTTTTCTTTGTAAAATGGGCAAACATACAAAATCTGCAGGGGATCAAATAATTTCCCCCACTGGGTGCAAAACTTAAAAATAAAGTTTTGAGCCAATCAATATTTGAGATAAAATTTCCTAGATGGCAGAACTGATTTTATGTGAATTACTACTTGGTCCTTTAAGGGCTCTTGTTTGCCTATTTTACATTGCTTTCGTGCCATTTTACCACCATATCCATGTGTCTTCTGAAAATTTTGAGACACTGGGGGTTATTTAAGAAAGGCAAATCCACTTTGCACTACAAGTGCAAATTACAAGTACAAAGTGCACTTGAAAATGCACCGAAAGTGCACTTGGAAGTGCAGCCACTATAAATCTGAGGGGAAAATCTAAAATGAGGGGAAGCTCTGCTGATTTTATCATCCAATCATGTGCAAGCTAAAATGCTGTTTTTTATTCTCCTTGCATGTCCCCCTCGGATCTACAGTGACTGCACTTCCAAGAGGCAGGACCCCCTCCAATGGTCCTGCCTCTTTCTAAGCAAAGAGCTGGTATTGGTAGCTTTGGAGCACCTACCCGGCAATAGGGTTCTTTCTCCCTGATCTGCTTTGCATTGATGATTTGTAGACCCGGCACATTGTTCTGAAGGCCTCTTTCATACAAAGCTTGTAGTCTAGGGATTTCCTGGTGCTGTACAGCCACTATCAGCTGAAGAAAACAGAACATCATAATATTTTAAAGCCAGTTAACATATCATCCTTTCTCAAAACTTTACAACAAAGAGGAACCCTTAAAATAACTTTCCAGTTTCAGAGAAACCCTGCTAAAAAAAAAAAAAAAAAATGACTATACCTACAACATAAGATACATTGGAGGTTATTTACGAAAGGCAAATCCACTTTGCACTACAAGTGTAAACTACAAGTGCAAAGTGCACTTGAATATACACTGAAAGTGCAGTCGCTGTAAATCTGAGGGGTAGATCGGAAATGAGCGGAAGCTCTGCTGATTTTATCATCCAATCATGTACAAGCTAAAATGCGGTTTATTTTCCTTGCAGGTCCCCCTCAGATCTACAGCGACTGCACTTCCAAGTGCACTTTCAGTGCAATTTCAAGCGCACTTTGGACTTGTAGTGCAAAGTGGATTTGCCTTTAGTAAATAACCCCCATTGTGTGGTGGTCATTGGGAAGAATTACCCTCTTACAGGGACAGCAAAACCTTGGATTGCGAGCATAATTTGTTCCAGAAACATGCTTGTAATCCAAAGCACTTGTATATCAAAGCCAATCTAACCATATTGCTCTACTTAGAGGCTCCTCTCCTTTTTTATACTCAGTTGTGACATGACACTACTATTATATCAAAACATCACTTGTATATCAAGGCAAAATGTATTAAAACATTTTGCTTGTCTTGCAAAACGTTCTCAAACCAAGTTACTCTCAAACCAAGGTTTTACTGTAGCTAAAAAGATCAATGGTGTCCGTGTGAACATATCCGAGAAGCAGGAGTTGCTTATTGCTCAAGGAACCCTGCATTATATTTATATGTATTCTGATCAAAAAGTTCTACATTCTAGAGCTACATACTTAACATAACATTTTACTTTTCTCCTGCTGTCCTCTGAGAGCCACACTTTGATTTTTGAAGCTACTTTTTTTAATTTTGAATAGAGCGAGTAAACATTTCTGTTTTTTTGCGTTCATGGCCCCATTGGGGAGATTCCTCTCACTTCCTCCTCCTGTGACACCCAGACAAAATAAAAGAGATAGCAGTTGTTATTTATATGAAAATAACAGCAGTGTCTTGGTTATAACATGTACAGATCATTCTCACCATCTCATATTCATGCACCTTTGTCTGCACCTCTGAGAAGTGTTACTATACCTTCCCACACTGCTTGTAACGGATTCCCTTGCTGTCACAGTATTCGTAGAGAAGAGAGGAACCTCTGACACATAATCTGGCTTTCAGGGACCCTGGTGTGTAATATATTCCACTGTGTATAACGCCGCTGTTATGTCCACTTTGGTGAGTCGCTGAGGAAACAAACAATATGCGACATATAAATCTGGATGACAAAAGTAATACACAAATATCACTTAAAGCAGTTGTATACCCACACAAAAAAAAAGCAAAGGCATCTCAGCTCATTATGAAATACTTACCTTAGAACGAAGCCCCCCCGAGCCCTGTCCACGCTGAGAGAGCCGACATCTTCCCCTTGGCATTTCTTCCGGGTTCGTGGTTCTGGCGCTGCGAGTGGCCGGAGCCACAATGGCCGCCTTTTCCCCGGCATTCAGAGCGCATGCGCCACAGTCGTCAGCGGTTGCATGTAAAGGGAATATATCCTAAACCGTAGAGGTTTAGGCGATATTAATTTTACTTACCTACAGATAAGCCTCATTATAGGATTGCCTGTATGTAAAAATTACAAATTAGGGTATACATCCGCTTTAAGACAGAGTGGGGCAGATTCTCGTAGATCGCCGCATCTATGTGGCGGCGTAACGTATCTCATTTATGTTACGCCGCCGCAAGTTTTACGGGCAAGTGCTTGATTCACAAAGCACTTGCCTGTAAAGTTGCGGCGGCGTAGCGTAAATCCCCCGGCGCAAGCCCACCTAATTCAAATGATCCGGGTAGGGGGCGTGGATCATTTAAATTAGGCGCGTTCCCGCGCCGAACGTACTGTGCATGCGCCATCCCTAAAATTTCCCGACGTGCATTGCACTAAATGACGTCGCAAGGGCGGCATTGGTTTCGACGTGAACGTAAATGGCGTCCAGCTCTATTCACGGACGACTTAGGCAAACAACGTAAATTTTCAAATTTCGACACGGGAACGACGGCCATACTTAACATTGACTGCGCCTCATATACCCAAGGGCAACTTTACGCGTCGCAAATCTAACGTAAACGTCGTAACTTCACTGCGTCGACCGCGCGTACGTTCGGGAATTTGCGTATTTTGCGATGCGCCGTCGTAAGCCCTTTCAGAATCTGGGCCACAGTGTTCAGCTGCCTTAAAAAAAAAAAAAAGAGAAAATAAGGGCACCAGGTAGCGGTACATTTAAAAGGGATACCACAACTAACAGCCTTATACAACAACAGTCCCACTCCACAGCGCTGGCACTCACCTTTTCATAATGACCTCAACCAATGTACTTTAGTCAAATCAATCATGCGTGTACCCATTAAGGGTTATTAATTCACCAAGTTCTTATTGCATTACTGGCACGGTCTACGCCTGCAGATTTCCGTGAATTTCTTACCAGAGTGGTTCTACTAAATCAGCGATTCCATTCACATGTGCTGCTGGCTTCTGTGTTCACCTATGGCTGTTGCCTGCTCCAATGTGAATTTCTATCACCTTCTATCACACACCTTCTCATTCAAAGAGTTTTCTTTATTTTCACGACTATGAAAATTGTAGATTCACACTGAAGGCATCAAAACTATGAATGAACACATGCGGAATTATACATAACAAAAAAGTGTGAAACAACTGAAAATAAATTTCATATTCTAGGTTCTTCAAAGTAGCCATCTTTTGCTTTGATTACTGCTTGGCACACTCTTGGCATTCTCTTGATGAGCTTCAAGAGGTAGTCACCTGGCGCAGCACCCCATCACTCTCCTTCTTGGTGAAATAGCCCTTACACAGCCTGGAGGTGTGTGTGGGGTCATTGTCCTGTTGAAAAATAAATGATGGTCCAACTAAACGCAAACCGGATGGAATAGCATGCCGCTGCAAGATGCTGTGGTAGCCATGCTGGTTCAGTGTGCCTTCAATTTTGAATAAATCCCCAAACAGTGTCACCAGCAAAGCACCCCCACACCATCACACCTCCTCCTCCATGCTTCACGGTGGGAACCAGGCATGTAGAGTCCATCCGTTCACCTTTTCTGCGTCGCACAAAGACACGGGGGTTGGAACCAAAGATCTCAAGTTTGGACTCATCAGACCAAAGCACAGATTTCCACTGGTCTAATGTCCATTCCTTGTGTTCTTTATCCCAAACAAGTCTCTTCTGCTTGTTGCCTTTCTTTAGCAGTGGTTTCCTAGCAGATATTCTACCATGAAGGCCTGATTCACACAGTCTCCTCTTACCAGTTCTAGAGATGTGTCTGCTGCAAAAGGTGGAAGAACCTAGAATATGAAATATATTTTCAGTTGTTTCACACTTTTTTGTTATGTATAATTCCACATGTGTTAATTCAAAGTTTTGATGCCTTCAGTGTGAATCTACAATTTTCATAGTCATGAAAACTCTTTGATTGTGTATACAATATATATATATATATAATATCCTGAGATGTGTGCATACCTGGTAACTACAAGAATTGCCTTACCCCTGTACTTGCCAACAAGGGTTTCTCCACACCAAGTCATTATTTGCTTGGGGATCAAATACTTAATTTTTACTGACTGAATTACAACTTAATTTATAACATTTTTTATCATGCCTTTTTCTGTATTCTGGGTTGATATTCTGTCTCTATCGTTTAAAATACACCTATGATAAAAAAAAAAAAAAAAAAAAAAAATTTATAGACCCCCTCATTTCTTTGTAAGTGGGCAAATTTACATAATTGGAGGGGAGTAAAAAATAAATGTTCCCCACAGTGTGTGTGTGTGTATTATACATACACACACTGTATATTACAAGGGATAAAGTGACAAGTGCTTTTGCGCTAATACAAATCCTCAATGTGCAATACCCTAAACAAAATATATACAGTGCAGCAAAACCTAGTGGTGTTTACAATACACAAAACAGAACATCTTTGTGTTGTTATCCCTTGTAATATCAAAAGTGGATGTGATTCTGCGCAACGTATCTCACAGAAATGGTGACACACAAAAATATGACCACATGAGAACCCAAAAGTTGGGAACCAAAAAATTATTATGATGACTCTCTTATGATATTATATATATTGAATATATTTATCACTCATCACTTTTTTGTTCCCAACTTTTGGGTTCTCATGTGGTCATATTTTTGTGTGTCACCATTTCTGTGAGATACGTTGCGCAGAATCACATCCACTTTTGATATTACAAGGGATAACAACACAAAGATGGTGAACATCTAGGGGTTGATTTACTAAAGATAAATAGACTTCACTCTGCAAGGCAATTTTCCCCAGAGCTTAGTGAATGAGGCAAAGCTTTCCCGACTTCCATCATTCATTTGTGCGCAAACAAAATCATGTTTCTTATTTCCTTGCATGTGATTATTCTTTACAAAGAAAAAAAAAATCTTACCACATTCACTAAACTCTGGTCAAAATTCCCGTGCAAACTGAGCAACCCATTTGTAACTCCATAGTTTGCACGCCTGTTCCTATGGGCAGGGAAGAGGGTAAACAACCCCATCTCACAGAAAATAAATACCTGCCAGCCTTACCGATTTCATTCTCCTTCTCCAGGAGGGCGAATCGCAGGGTTGGGTAGCGAAGGATGAGCTGTCGTGCTGATGCCAGACCCACAATTCCACCGCCAATGATGACAACATCATAAGTGCTGAAATAAAGCAATTTATTATATAAAAAATTAAAAATAAATCAGCATGTTCTCCTTCTGTGTTCACATTAAGATCTTACAGCATCCTGCTGGCTCCTCCCACCAGACGCGATTTGCCGGTATTGCACAGAAAAGAATAGAGAGACCTTTTACAAACTTCAGAGGGAGAGCAATCATTCCAGAACCATAATCAATGACCTGTAAAAACCTTTGAACTGTTGTCTAAAGACAGTTTTCGGAGTCTGTTCACTGCATTGTTTTTTGGGATTTCATTGCTGCTCACAATTTTAAGGGTTGACATGTTTGGTATCCGCTTACTCAATGCAACCCTATCTTTAAGGGGGAATTCACACTCGCAATGCCCGGGTGTCGGCTGGGTTTTTCGGCCGCTAGCGGGGTGCTTTTAACCCCCGCTAGAGGCCGCAAAATGGTTAAAAGCACCAGAAAAGCGCCGCTGCAGCAGCGCTTTGCCGGCGGTGCTGCCCATCGATTTCAATGGGCAGGGGCACTTTAGAAAGCGAGGAGTTTACCGCTCCTAGGGCGCTGCAAAGAAGCTGCTGGCTATTTTTTTAACTGATCACTCTTTTGTTTAAGGCGCAATAAAAAACGCAGAGGTGATCAAATACCACCAAAAGAAAGCTCCATTTGTGGGGAATTTTTTTTATATAAAAATTTAATATGGGTACATTGTTGCATGACAGCGCAATTGTCGAACTGTTACAGTGCTGAAAACTGAAAATTGGCCTGGGCAGGAAGGGGGTGGAAATGCCCTGCATTGAAGTGGTTAAAATTACTGTAGGGTTGGAGATTGCGCTGGACTGACTCCGTTGGTTGCAAGTCGCTGGTTAGGTGATGGTGGGAGTAGGATGGAAGAGTTCTCTTCCAATGTTTTCTGCTCCATTATACCTGGAAGGAGATGGTGAGCCCCTTTTTTAGGAGCCTGGTCTGCTGCCTATAGGTACGGCCTTGAGGTTGTTTCCATATGTGCTAAAAGTAGTAGGAGAAAAGGGAGCCCACGATATCCAATAAAATGCAAAAAAAAGGGTGCAATTGGCATTTGTTTACTGAAAGTAGCAAAACATGGTCACGCCAACGTGTTTTGGGGGAAACGACTCCCCCTTCCTCAGCGCTGTCAGGAAAGTAGTAAGAAAATATACAGACACACATGCATATAAATATATATATATATAAAAAAAACTAAAGATGTAAAATAATATAATTACAATTTTTATATCTTACACCAATTACACTTTTTTTTTTTTTTTTGCATTTCATTGGATATATGGGTGCTCCTTCCTCTCCTCCGACTTTAAACATTGGGACACTTACCTATCCAGGAATCCAGTGTTGTCTTCACCCCAGCCGATTTTTCAATCTTGGCTCTCGGGTGCTGCCGCCACCATTTCTTGTAAGGGAAACCAGCTAGCTGCCATAATCCTGGAATTTTAAAGGAACCGCGTTCACCACAAGATCACTTTTATCGTGGTGGGAGAGGGCCACCCCCCTCCGCCACGCTTGGGTCGCCTCCACCGCTTACTGGAGCCGTCGGTAGCGGCGGAGATGATTGCGTCCGCTCCCCTCACTGCCTGGATGCCGAGTGAGGGAAAGATGGCCCCACTCAGCTCCATAGCATTGGAGGGCGGAAGCGACGTCAAACGTCACTTTTGCCCAATGGTCTTAAAAGGGGATTTTTTTTTTCTTAAATGTATTTATTTTACTGCATTTTAGTGTAGATTTGAGATCTGAGGTTTTTTGACCCCATATTTAAGGAGGACCTGTCATGCTTTCTTTTCTATTACAAGGGATGTTTACATTCCTTGTAATAGGAATAAAAGTGACCTAAATAAAAAATAAAAAAAATAAATAAATAAAAAAAAGAAGAACAGTGTAAAAATAAAATGTATTATAAATAATAAATAAGAAAACATTTTTGAAAATGGTGTTCAAACCACACATGTGAGATATCGCCACGATCATGAGAATGAGAGCAATAATTCTAGCACTAGATCTTCTCTAACTGGTAACCTGTAAAAAATAAAAATAAATGTTGCCTATGGAGATTTTTAAGTGCCAAAGTTCCACGAGCAGGCGCAATTTTGAAGCATGACATGTTGGATATCAATTTACTTGGCGTAACATTATCTTTCACAATAAAAAAAAATAATATATATATATATTATATATATATATATATATATATATATATATATATATATATATATATATATATATATATATATATATATATATATATATATATATATATACAGTGCTTTAAGTGGGCCAAAAGAGGTGCCGGTACTCTATTAGGCGCCGGCGCCGGTGCTCCCCCCCCCCCCAATACTGAACATGAAAATACCCTTGGCTGCGTGTGATGGGCACAGTGGCTGCATTAGATGGGCACAGTGGCGACAATTGATGGTGGCACAGTGGCTGCGTGTGGTGGCACAGTGGCTGCGTGTGGTGGCACAGTGGCTGCGTGTGGTGGCACAGTGGCTGCGTGTTATGGCACAGTGGCTGCGTTTGATGGGCACAGTGGCTGCATGTGATGGCACAGTGGCGACAATTGATGGCACAGTGGCAGTGTGAGTTGGCACAGTGGCTGCATGTGATGGCACAGTGGCGACAATTGATGGCACTGTGGCTGCGTGTGTTCGCACAGTGGCTGCATGTGATGGCACAGTGGCTGCGTTTGGTGGCACAGTGGCTGTGTGTGATGGGCAGAGTGGCGACAATTGATGGCACAGTGGCTGCGTTTGATGGGCACAGTGGCTGCGTTTGATGGGCACAGTGGCTGCGTTTGGTGGCACAGTGAGGCTGCAATTAATGGGGTTTTTTTTTAGTTAGAGAAGGCAAGCTCAAAATAACTCAAAAATATTTTTTTCTGACATTTTTTTATTAAAAAACTGATGGTCACCTCAGTCCAACCCCCCCTCCCTCCAATACAGTCAATTATTTTCTTACTTTCTTCTGTTGCAGTCCTGAGTCCAGGATCCAGACAGTAGCAGCACTAGGAACTGTAGACGCAGGCTGAGCTGAGGCTCCTCGTGACTTGGGCTTCTTTGCTTGCCACCGACACAGCTCCCTGCGCGAGTCCTCCTCTCACCTCGCACCTCGCCTCCGGCGTGACGTCACGCGGCGCACGCCGGGGAATGAACCAACTCTCCTCCATGGGGGGGGGGTCGAGGAAACGCACAGGACAGGAGTGACAGGACAGAGGAAAGGGAGCCAGGAGCGCACTCGGCAGCAGTGAGTCGGCTCTGGCGGGGCGGCATACAGTTTCTATTGTGACTGCGCTGCCTGTCTGACACACATTACCGGCCCGCAACTCGACAAGCCCACCGGCTGCGTTCCGGTACTGTAAACCCACGTACTGGGCGCACGGAGAGGTGCTGGTACTCTCCAGGGCCATTTTTGGAAGTGGCGGTACTGAGTACGGCCGCGTTCCGGCCCAGTTAAAGCACTGTGTGTATATATATATATATATATATATTATTATAATAATAATAATAATAATAATAATAATAATAATAATAATAATAATAAGTAGAAGAATATTTGGGGATATTTATTACAGCAAAAAAATAAATTGCATTTTTTTCAAAATTGTCGCTTTATTTTTGTTTACAGCGCAAAAAATAAAAACCCCAGAGGTGATCAAATACCACCAAAAGAAAGCTCTACTTGTGGGAAAAAAAAAAAAAAAGGACGCAAATTTTTTTTGGGAGCCACGTTGCACGACCACGCAATTTTCAGTTAAAGCGAAGCAGTGCCGAATCGCAAAAAGGGGCAAGGTCCTTAACCTGTATAATGGTCCGGGTCTTAACCGGTTACTAAAAAAAAAAAAAAAAAGAAGTGTAAAATTGCGCTTTAAGACCGCTGAACAAATACAGTTTGACAAAGTATTACAATGACCACCATTTTATTCTCTAGGGTGTCTGAATTTTATATATACACACACACACACACATATAAATAAATAGTTTGGGTGTTCTAAGTAATTTTCTAGCACAAAAACAAAAAAAAAAAAAAAGTTAAACTTGTAAGTTGTAAACAAGTGTCAAAAAGAGACTCGGGACTGAAGTGGTTAACATACGATAGATATATTCAGTGACAGCAACCCGTGTTTGCTATACTGCCCCCAGCGTCCGCCACAGGCACTGCAGTCCAAAGAGTGACCTGCGACCGTATAAATCCCCACCAGCAGCTCTTACTTACCTGAGAGCCCGCACTGTGTGGCCGCCCAGCCCGGAGCTTCTCCGTAGGAGGGCCCCGACAGCCCTCGCACAGTAAAGCCCGGACATTTCTCCGACCACCCCCCCCCCTGGCTGTCAACAAAGTCACACAGCTCCTAGTCCCTAGGTCTACCAAGCCAGCCACCAGCCAATCACAGCGCTCCTTTGCTCCAAAGCCAATCGCACGCAGCCTTGCAAAAACACAGCCCACATGGTCAAACCAGAGGAAGTACACACAGAGTTAGACCAATAAGAAGAAAGAGGCGGAGAGTCTCCAACCAATTGTATGGCACCTGGGTAATTTTCTTAGCCAATGGGCGTTTTGTAAGGAAGGTTGAAGGTAGAAGGGCGGGGCGTTGTAAAGACTAGACACTGACACTGGCCGATAGAGGTGAGCGAGTTATTATGGGAGCTGCATGCGCACTTGCTTGCTAATAATTTTGGCGTTTGTTGTAATTATACAATATGATATCCATGTGTTTGTGTCACACTCCCCTGTCTGTCTTCCACTCACAATCCTTGTTAATGATGCTGTGCACTGTACATACATCTCTGCTGTGTGAAGCACCCCCAGATCTCAACGTATGCCAGGGTAGGCAACACGGGGGCCCTCTGGTTGTTGCAGAACTACAAGCCACCCCCTCTCTTCTGCCACCTCTCTATCACCATAGATGGCGGTGTGTCCATAAGGGGCGCATGGGCACTGCCCCCTCTCCTGCCACCTCTATCACCATAGATGGCGGTGCGTCCATAAGGGGCGCACGGGCACCGCCCCCTCTCTTCTGCCACCTCTCTATCACCATAGATGGCTGTGCGTCCATAAGGGGCGCATAGGCTCTGCCACCTCTCTATCACCATAGATGGCTGTGTGTCCATAAGGGAAGCATGGGCGCTGCCCCCTCTCTCCTGCCACCCCTCTATCACCATAGATGGCGGTGCGTCCATAAGGGGCGCACGGGCACCGCCCCCTCTCTTCTGCCACCTCTCTATCACCATAGATGGCGGTGCGTCCATAAGGAGCGCACGGGCACCGCCCCCTCTCTCCTGCCACCTCTATCACCAAGAATGGCGGTGCGTCCATAAGGGGCGCATGGGCACTGCCCCCGATCTCCTGCCACCTCTCTATCACCATAGATGGCTGTGCGTCCATAAGGGGTGCATAGGCACTGCCCCTGATCTCCTGCCACCTCTCTACAACCATAGATGGCGGTGCGTCCATAAGGGGAGCATGGGCGCCTCCCCCTCTCTCCTGCCACCCCTCTATCACCATACATAGATTCATGCATTGAATCTATGTATGGTCGCCGCTGCCACCCCCTATTCAGGTGCCCACAGGGCCGGATTTGCCACAAGGCCACCGAGGCCAGGCCTGGGGGGGGGGGGGGCAGTGTTGCAGGGGCGGCGCGGCCGGCGCTGCTCCTGCGGCGACTTCTCGGCTTTTGTGGCCGCCCCCCACATATACATAGCCCCCGGGCCCAGCGGGGTGACACCATCCCAAGATCGCAAACGGATCAGAAGAGACTAGGGACTAGCAGAGCATCATGGGACTTGTAGTTCCAGAAGACTGGTAGCCCCAGTGTTATCAACGGAGCAGGCTACAGCCCCCAGAATGCACTCTGATGGGGGGAGAAATCCTGGAACCAGAGAAAAAGCTGAGGGAGTGAGTGCTACAGGAGACAGGAAAAAGAGAGGACTGCTGGGAGAAGCCAGAGAGAGCCACGCTGCCCAGCACCACCAGAGAGAGCCACGCTGCCCAGCACCACCAGAGAGAGCCACGCTGCCCAGCACCACCAGAGAGAGCCACGCTGCCCAGCACCACCAGAGAGAGCCATGCTATACCTGCACCACCAGAGAGAGAAAGCCACGCTGCCCAGCACCACCAGAGAAAGCCACGCTGCCCAGCACCACCAGAGAGAGACCCGCTGCCCAGCACCACCAGAGAGAGACCCGCTGCCCAGCACCACCAGAGAGAAAGCCACGCTGTACCCGCACCACCAGAGAGGGAGCCACGCTGTACCCGCACCACCAGAGAGGGAGCCACGCTGTACCACACCACCAAAGAGGGAGCCATGCTGCCCAGCACCACCAGAGGGAGAAAGACACTACTGACTAGAGTCAGCCCGGGCAACCCAGAGAGAGTGAACGTCCAGCCAGAGGGATCACTGCTTCAGTTTTGCTGGGTCTGGTAAGATGGCTTGTTGGCCATTATCCATTACTGTTCCTAGGGACTGAGCCATTAGGAAGTGCTTAACCTGCTATGCTTTAAGGCTGCTTTCACACTGGGATGGGCAGGCATTGACGGTAAAATGCTGCTAGTTTTAGTGGTGCTTTACCGTCATTTTAGCAGCGCTATTCGGCCACTAGCGGGGCACTTTTAACCCCACTAGCGGCAGAATAAAGGGTTAAATGTACCTGTGTAGCGCTGCCGAAGCACTTTGCAGGCGCTTTGGTAGCGGTGCCTATTCATTTCAATTGGCAGGTGTGGTGTATACACTGCTCCTCCACCGTCCCAAAGATGCTGCATGAAGGACTTTTTTTAAAGCGGTGGTTCACCCTGCAGAACAACTTTTTAGCATAAAATTTGGCATAGTAGCGCGAGCTACAGTATGCCTGTCTTAATTTTTTTATCCCCGTACTCACTGTGTAATCGTACATAGAAGATTCCGACTGCCCGCGGGGAATGGGCGTTCCTTTCAAGAGGGAGGGTGATTGACGGCCGGCTCTGGCACGTCACGCTCCCCGAAGACAGCCGGAGTAGGTCTCTGCTCTTCACGGCGCCTGCGCACAGACTATGCGCAGGCGCCGTGAAGAGCCAAGCCTATTTCGGCTATTTCCGGAGAAGCGTGACAGAGCCGGCCGTCAATCACCTTCCGTCTGGATTGGAACGCCCATTCCCCGCGGGCAGTCGGAATCTTCTATGTACGATTACACTGTGAGTACGGGGATAAAAAAATTAAGACAGGCATACTGTAGCTCGCGCTACTATGCCGAATTTTATGCTAGAAGAAAAAAAAATGTTGTTTTTTTTTTTTTTTTATAGGGTGAACCCCCGCTTTAACGTCTTGCCAGCGCACCGCCCCAGTGTGAAAGCTATCTGGCTTTCACACTGGGACTGGAGAGGAGGCGTTTTTCAGGCGCTTTACAGGCGCTATTTCTAGCCCAAAAGCACCTGAAAAACGCCTCCGTGTAAAAGGGGTCTAACCCTAATACTGCCTACAGGCCTTATTGACCGCCACAATGCACGGTAACGCTGGGATGTCAACTCAAAAATAGGGGGTGGGGGGTGACACCATTTTTTAGTGACACCAACCCTAGTGATGCCACTGGCGGTGATGACTACCTGGTGGGAAAAAAAAGGAACTGGCGAAGGCACCTGGAATCTAGTAGGTTAGTGACTGTGAAAACATCTTCATTATACTGTATCCTGCTGATTACCTGACACTTTTACACACAGCCATATAGATGGTATATGTATATGAGTGTCCAAAGGATCATCCACTGTAATGTGTCTGCAGTCTCTGACAATCTCCTATACCGTCTCCGACTGAACAGTTTAGCTTTACTTGCCATTGAGTCGGAACTTTTAAATACTTTGTCCTACGAAGATATTATTGATGAGTTTGCCAAAAGAAAAGTTAGAGCTAAAAAATTGTAGACAGTTTCTTTCTTACCGCTATAATCTTTAAAAGGCATTTTCAGCCTGTACAATTAAAGCCAGTTATTTTCAGTGTTCTTGTGTGTGGAAATATGTTTTTAATTGATCTATTGTAGCAGTCATCGATAAAAGCCGCGAATGATGGTGTGTGTGTGTGTGTGTGTGTGTGTGGGGGGGGGGGGGGGGCGGCATTGAAGGACTCGGCCTTGGGGCGGCAAAGGGAGCAAATCCGGGCCTGTGCCCATGGTATAGCTGCATAAAATAGCTATAGTGCAATGTCTCCCTGGGGCCAACATGCTGTGCTCTCCTGGCAGAGACAATGAAGTGTTGGGTATGCATGTAAAGAGGTAGCTATAAAAAAATACATATGCAGTATGGTTGAGGAGCGAGGGGGCAGACAGAGCGGGTATGCATGCATAGTATAGTCTGGGTGCAAAGAGGGCAGAGAGCAAGAGATACATACTCGGTATGGCCGGAGAGCAGGGACGCTGGAGGCAGATAGAGTGGGCATACATGCTTATTATGCTCTGAGTGAAAAGGAGGCAGAGCAGGCATAAACAGTATGGTTTGGGTGCAAGAAGGTAGAGCGGGTAAGCATGTTCAGTATGGTCTGGGTGCGTGCCCACAGGAGACAGAGCGAGCATGCATGCAGTGTTGTCTGGGTGCAACAATGCAGGAGTCAGGAAGAGCGGACATGCATGCACAGTATCGTCTGTGCAAGGAGGCAGATAGAGTGGGTACATGCACATTATAGTCAGGGTGCAAAGGAGGCAAATAGAGTGGACATGCACAGTATGGTTTAGGTGCAAGAATGCAGACGATAGATCGAGTGGGTAACCATGTCCAGTAAGGTCTAGGCGCATGGCCGCAAGAGACAGAGCAGGCATGCATGCACAATATGGTCTGGGTGCAACAATACAGAACGCAGGTAGAGTGGACACCCATGCACAGTATCGCCTGGGTGCAAGGAGACAGATAGAGAGGGATACATACTCAGTATGGCCGAGAGCAAAGGAGCAATAATGCATGCACAGTGTCTAGGGGGAGGGACACAGGCGGTAGTTAGAGTGGATATGCATGCACAGTATGATTTAGGTGCAAGAACACAGAAGGTAGAGTGGGTAAGCATGTTCAGTATGGTCTGGGTGCGGGTGTGTGGCCACAGGAGACAGAGCGGGCATGAATGCACAGTATGATCTGGGTGCAACTATGCAGGAGGCAGGTAGAGCGGTGTAACGGAATGGCCCGTGACACCCAAAGACTTTTGAAGGATGTGGGGTACTCCTGTGCCAGCTTCACCAATGACTCTTGGGTCATCCTATGTCCTTTTTGGGCATAGGATGACTGAGAACTGATATTGCGGATTACATGAGATGGGACATTAATAATTCATGTATTGCAGGATCTTGAAATATTACAGGTTGCTTATTCTGACCCCCAACAGGTCAATAAGAATGTCTCATAGACTGTTGAGATGCTAATTAAGGCTGCCTATTATGGGATGTTTAAGTGTCTTGCTGTGATTGCATTCTGTGTCCATTGTGCTAATTAGGTCTGTTTCTACAGACCTTTCATTGTGTATGCTAATGACACTGTATTGTGTGAAAGTCTATTGACGATAGATATGCGTTGGCAGTCTGAAAAGGTCAGATTTCTGATTCCTCAGGTTTAGTGGATTAGCATGTCAATTATGTTTAGTGGACCAGAATGCACCGGACCCCTGCTGTGAGCCGCATGCAGCTCATATGTGAACCAAGCCTAAGACTCTACTACACTAGTTCAGTAAAACTAATTATCCCTATAATCAGCATCTCTCACAGTGAAGTCCAGAGCAGCGCTGGTAACACAGGTGAACAGCTGTAGGGATCCCAGGTCTCAGGATGAAATGCCATCCCAATGATGCACAAGAAAGGACTCTCCACAATAGCTGGGTCTTCTGGAGAAGCTGAGTGCTATTAGGCTCTGGCCCCCTTTCCAGTTCTGACAGTGGAGGGCCTCTTGCCTGGCTGCAGATCACTTGCCCAGCTACCTCTGCCTCATCTTCTATGGATTCTCTACACTTCTGAGGGAGAGAAGCAGAGAAACGTATCTTCTGCGGGTGTGTCCAGGAACCCAGGGAGTTGTAGGAGTTTGAGGGGCGTGCGCCTGCATCGGATTATGGTGAATAAACGGGAACTCCGCCAAGAGCAATGATCTGTGGTATTGCGTGTTTTAACGTGTTGCTGGAATGCTACAATCTTCGCTTTGCGCTGAACTGACTGCAGAGTTTTGTAGCTCACTACTTAATTTTTGCAGCATTTGAAGGGTTTTACAGACTAGGCAGCTTCAGTAACGCTATCTATTCTTTTTTCCAATGCAGCTACAAACCATCATGGTACATTTGTGATTTGTTGTTCCATGGACAAGCATTGTACGTAAGGGGGCTAGAAAATCACCAGAAAAATCAATTTTTAGGTAATATCTGGGTTTCAAGGGCATTTGGGGCACACAAAGTGGATTTGTATCCTTTGTGGTTATTGGGGAATACAATGTCAATTTGTGAGGTCAGGCACTGATGTTGGACGAGAAGGCCTGGCTGACAGTCTCAAATTCATCCCAAAGGTGTTCTATGGGGTTGAGGTCAGGACTCTGTGCAGGCCAGTCAAGGTCTTCCACCCCAAACTCACTCACCTTTGTGCACTGGTCCAAAACATTTGGTGGAGGGGGGATTATGGTGTGGGGTTGTTTTTCAGGGGTTGGGCTTGGCCCCTTAGTTCCAGTGAAGGGAACTCTTAAGGCAGGGTTCGATAAATCCCGGTCGCCAGGTCGCCATGGCGACTAGAAATAGCCTCCCGGACACTTGGCTTGGAAGGTGGGCAAAAAAAAAAAAAAAAAGTTTTTTTTTTTTTTTTTGTGTGAAGTCCCCAGCTCTTCCTTGTGTGAGCTGGCGCCATCTGGTGGTGGCCGTTGGTATTACAAGTTAAGCATTACAAGTTAAAGCGGTTCTCCACCCTAAAGTGGAGTCCCGCTGATCGGAACCCTCCCCCCCTCCGGTGTCACATTTAAAAACCTTTCAGGGGGGAGGGGGGTGCAGATACCTGTCTAAAGACAGGTATTTGCACCCACTTCCGGCCACACGCTACGGGCAAAAGACGGGCATTCCGTCACATCCCGTCTTTCGCCCGATGTGTGCTGGGAACACTCGGCTCCCAGCACACAGCGTGTGAGCCAATCGGCGGGCGCAGCGCGACTCGCGCATGCGCCGTAGGGAACCGGGCAGTGAAGCCGCAGCGCTTCACTTCCTGGTTCCCTCAGCGTGGATGGCGGGGGGAGCAGCAGAGTGACGAGCGATCGCTCGTGCTCTGCTGCGATCGGCGCTGGACTCCAGGACAGGTAAGTGTCCTAATATTAAAAGTCAGCAGCTGCAGTATTTGTAGCTGCTGGCTTTTAATATTTTGTTCCCGTGGCACATCCGCTTTAAACAGCAATTCTAATGACATTTTTCACTATTTTCACTGCCATCTTTTTCCCTCTAATTGGAACCCCCAAACATTATATATATTTTTTATCCTAACACCCTAGAGAATAAAATGGCGAACGTTGCAATACTTTCTGTCACGCCGTATTTGCGCAGCGGTCTTACAAGCGCACTTTTTTGGGAAAAAATTACACTTTTTTTAATTAAAAATTAAGACAACAGTAAAGTTATCCCCATTTTTTTTTAATATTATGAAAGAATAATGTTACACCGAGTAAATTCATACCCAACATGTCACGCTTCAAAATTGCGTCCGCTCGTGGAATGCCGACAAACTTTTACCCTTTAAAATCTCCATAGGCGACGTTTACAAAATTCTACAGGTTGCATGTTTTGAGTTACAGAGGAGGTCTAGGGCTAGAATTATTGCTCTCGCTCTAACGATCGCGGCGATACCTCACATGTGTGGTTTGAACGCCGTTTACATATGCGGGCGCTGCTCACATATGTACGTCCAAACGGTTTGCACTAAGTATATATGTGAAAAAAAAAATATGGATTCACTTATGTCCACTGAAGGATTTATCGGTCATTACATGATGGCACTATTGTTTGCTTTCACGGCCAAATTTTAATTTTAATTTTTTAAATGGCTTTGAACGATTTTTCGTATAGTGTATGGCCAGCATTAGACTGGGATGCCATTAATGTGCATGTAACGGTAGGCGTCCCAATACTTTTGGTAATATATAGGTAGATTCAGGTACATTGTCCTAAACTTGCGGCGGCTTAGCTTAGCGTGTTTAGGCTACGCCGCCGTAAGTTGGCTAGGCAAGTACATGATTCACAATGTACTTGCCTGCTAAGTTACGGCGGCGTAGCCTAAAGCGGGCGGGCGTAAGGGCGCCTAATTCAAATGTGTGTAAGGGGGCGTGTTTTATGTCAATGGGGCTTGACCTTACGTTTTTGACATTTTTCTTTAACTGCGCATGCGCCGGGCGCCTACATTTCCCAGTGTGCATTGCGGCTAAGTACGCCGCACGGGCCTATTGATTTAGACGTGGACGTAAACGATGTAAATCCCGATTCACGGACAACTTGCGCAAACGACGTAAAAATTTTGAATTTCGACGCGGGAACAGCCGCCATACTTAACATTACTATTCCAACTAGGGCCTAGCTCTAACTTTAGGCGGCCTATCTCTAATGTAAACGGCGTAAAAGTACTGCGTCGGCCGGGCGTACGTTCGTGAATCAGCGTATCTACTAATTTACATATTCTACGCCGACCGCAATGGAAGCGCCACCTAGCGGCCATCCGAAATATTGCAACCTAAGATAGGACGGCGCAAGCCGTCGTATCTTAGATATGTTTAAGTGTATCTCTGATTGAGAATACACTTAGGCGCAGATTCTGAGTTAGGTCGGCTTATCTACTGATAAGCTGGCCTAACTCTTTCTGAACCTACCTAATAGTGTATCTTTGGCTAGCCTTATGTGCAGTTATTGTAATGGCCACTAGGTGTCAGTGTTTGGCTAATTTATATTTCCTTTATATTGAGACACTGTAACCAGACGGGTGAGTTTTTGTTGGGAATTGTCCTGTATTGTTTGGACACAAAAAAATCTGCTTATATTTTACCTTCCCTGGTTCCTCCTAACCCCCCCTCATCAACAATTAAATGTTTAAATAAACCTTTCTCTTTTTTATTTGTATTTTTTATTACATTCTTTATTTTAGACCAGTGGTTCTTAACCTTGTTGGAGGTACTGAACCCCACGAGTTTCATATGCGCATTCACCGAAACCTTCTTAATTGGAAAAATAAAATATGATTTTGCGTGTGATAGGCACAGTGGCTGCGTTTGATGGGCACAGTGGCTGCATGTGATGGGCACAGTGGCGACAATTGATGGCACAGAGGCTGCATGTGATGGCATAGTGAGGCTGCAATTCATATATATATATTTTTGCTAGTCAGAGAAGGCTCATTTTAAAATAACACAAAAACATTTTTTTTATCTGCCATTTTATATTAATAAAGTGCTGGTCACCTCACCTCAGTCAGCCTCCTCCCCTCCCCCCCAATCCAGCCATTTAATGATATGCTCTTAACAGGTTCTACTTACTTTTAAACAAGTTCAGTAGTCTTTTTTAGCACACTGTCTGCTGGGTTCAAATTCCACTAGTCAGGCAGGCTCCTCGAGACTAGTCCTTGCCTCTCTAGCTCATCGCAGGCAGCGCCGACACACAGCTCTCTGTGCAGCGCTCCGAGTCCCCCCCTTCCGGCCGTGAGTGGAGTGACGTCACGCCGCTGGAAGGGACCAAGAGACTCCTTCATAGGGGGAAAGGGAGCAGACAGAAAAGGGAGCCGGGAGGTGACGGTCCCAGATGCAGGAGTGCACTCGGCACACATTTTGTACAGTGCCGCTGGCGGCCGCGGCAGAGCTTCACCTGCAACTGCGCCCCCCCCCCTCCTATACGAAATGGTATCGCCCAGGGCACCCGTCCGCCCCTGCCTTGTACCGGCGGCCCTGTGTGACCTCCGCCGAACCCCCGAGACTCACTCACCGAACCCCTGGGGTTCGATCGAACCCAGGTTAAGAACCACTGTTTTAGACACTTTTTTGCATCTGTGTTTCTCTATGCAATGCAGGGAGATCATGGTGAGAGGGTGGTGCAGGGTGGTGTACATTGCTTCCTGAAAGCATCACAATGCCATGCTGCAGTACTTCTCTCACAAGCTCCCAGTCCCGATGCAAGCAGTTAGGATGAGTTCTGTGAATATCCAAATGTCTTGATGGGTGGATGTCAGTCTGGAGGAATTGATGTTCCGAAGCAGGCTGTATTTGTGTGCTACCCATGTGATGCCGAGCTTGGGTGACTAAAAGAACGGAAAAACAATGTACAATGGTAACACAGTGAGAAATAAAGTTTAGATCCCCAGTCAGCTTTTTATTGTTGTTTGCGTCCCTATTGGGGATTTTTCCCTCATTTCCTGTATGTTGTCACTGGAAAAGTGAGGAGAAATCCCACTAATTGAGCCCTTGATCAGGAAGGGCTGGTTTACATTTGCTTCACAATGTGGCATTGGACACGCTTTATTTAAAGCACTCTTAATGCCAATCAAAGCTCCTGTCACTAAATAAAATGGTTACCTTACAGTCCTGTTCACACGTTTTGCTTAAAAAATTATACCCTATGTCACATTGTTGGTGCTTCAAAGTGTCTTCAAAGCCTCCATAGAAGTCTGACAACACTTGATTACAGCACCTGCCGCTTTTGAGAGGCTTTTATTTAGTTAGCTTAGCTTTGCTTTGGAGGTATTGCAGATATGAGATATCCCAGGATGCACTAGGAAACCAACAAGCGAACCAGAAAGATATCATCCGCAGTCATTTCTGGTTCATGTGTATATATTCTGGGAAAATCTGGTGTGGAGCAGCAGGAAGGTGAGCAGGGACTGGAGTGGAGCAACTAGCAGGTGGCACATGTGGTGTGCAACACGGGAACCCTATAGTGGAAGGTGAATGGGACTGGAGAGTGAAGACTGGGCGGCAGAGAATCAGCAGAGCTGGGGAACCGGAGCAGTATGTGAGCAACATAGTGGGAGGTGAGCGGGGACCAGAGAGATTGAGGAGGATAAGAAAAATGGAGGGTCAGCAGAGCTGGGGGTTACTACTGAGTGGGTGATCAGCAGAGCTGGGGGTTACTGCTGAGTGGGTGATCAGCAGAGCTGGAGGTTATTACTAAGCAGGGATCAGCAGAGCTGGGGAACCGGAGCAGTATGTGAGCAACATAGCGGGAGGTGAGCGGGGACCAGAGAGATTGAGGAGGATCAGAAAAATGGAGGGTCAGCAGAGCTGGGGGGTTACTACTGAGCGGGTGATCAGCAGAGCTGGGGGTTATTACTAAGCAGGTATAAGCAGAGCTGGGCAATCGGAGAAGGAGAAACTAGCAGATGTCACATGTGATACGCAGCATGGGAGCAAGATTGCCGGAGGTAAGCAGGGACCAGAGAGAGGAGAATCAGAAAAGCAGGGGTATCAGCAGAGCTGGGGCCTACTACTGAGCACGGGGATCGGCAGAGCTGGGGGTTATTACTAAGCAGGGATCAGCAGAGCTGGAGCCTACTACTGTGCAGGGGGATCAGCAGAGCTGGGGCCTACTACTGAGCAGGGGGATCGGCAGAGCTGGTGCTTACTACTGAGCAGGGGGATCGGCAGAGTTATGCGCTTACTACTGAGCAGGGGTCATCGGCAGAGCTGGGGCCTACTACTGAATAGGGGGATCGGCAGAGCCGGGGCCTACTGCTAAGCAGGGGGATCGGCAGAGCTGGGGCTTGCTACTGAACAGGGGGATCGGCAGAGCTGGAACTTACTACTGAGCAGGGGGATCGGCAGAGCTGGGACTTACTACTGAGCAGGGGGATCGGCAGAGCTGGGGCCTACAACTGAGCAGGGGCATCGGCAGAGCTGGGGGTACCCTGCAGTACCAGGGTAATAATAAACTGGGGTTCTACTGGGGCCCGTTTGCCAAGCTCCACAGAAGCCTAAAAAAACCTGACGGGTCCTAATCCTTCCTCACTCTATGCAAAGTTATCGATCGTTGCACCATTCTCTGCACCACCTTCCTGCGAGTCCACAGCAGCTTGCATGGTGTTTCCATGTCTGGCTGGGCTCCCAGGAAGTTGGTAAATGATGCTGGCCATTTTACAGCTTAAAGGGGGAGCAGCAGTGCTGGACCACAGGACATAGAGTTTGCAAGGGACAGCACTGGAAATAGTGTGAGTATTGCAGCGACAGCTACTTTTTTTTTTTTTTGTATTATAACTAGTGCAATTTATTTTTTAAAGTGTATGTCAAGCCAAAAAACTTTTCTAGTTTTGGACAGGGTGGGGAAGGATAAGAAGTGCTGTTGGGTTTTTACTCCTCTCTGTGGCTTTGTTGGAGAGATTTACACTCACTGTCATGCTCATAATGTCCTGCAGAGGTTCTAACCTCCCTTTACTCTACCATGTAGAGTGCCAAAGGAGAGTCAAAAATGTATTTTATTAGTTCCGCTAATGGGGTAAAACGAGGCAGCCAACGCATTTCAGGGGCCAAGCAACCCCCCCTCATCGGGGCTTTGATGATATCCAATGGACTCTAAAAACCTACAATATATGTATCAATCAGCCAAGAGGGTGAACATTGTTGCTGATGGAGAGTTTCTTTTACTTCCCATCTAGCGCAAGATTGTAAGCAGAACAGTAAGTTTGGGGAAATCTCTCTAATGCAGTGTTTCTCAATTCCAGTCCTCAGGCCCCCCCAACAGGTCAGGTTTTCAGGATTTCCATTATTTTGCACAGGTGATTTGATCAGTTTCACTGCCTTAGTAATCACCACAGCCTTTTCATCTGAGGGAAATCCTGAAAACCTGACCTGTTGGGGGGGCCTGAGGACTGGAATTGAGAAACACTGCTCTAATGGAACCCTGGATAGCAGCAAAAACCCAACAAAGGTTCTAACCCTTTCCATCCAAAATGAAGAAAAATAAATAACTTGGCTGTATATGAGTGAGTGACTTGTATAGCACTACACATGCGAACTGAATCGCCTCTAGGCGCTTTTTGCAGCCAGTGTCTTCCTGGCTGTTGCGGTCATTTACCCCCTGGGGATCTCGACACGCTTGGGACACACAGTCGTACACACATATATATATATATATATACTGGGCCAATTTGGACAGGATCCAATTAACCTACCAGCATGTCTTTGGAGTCTACATCGTTGGGCGTAAACAGGACAGAAGGTCTCAAGTCTAGTTAATTGTCCTATCAATCATTCAAATGGATATCTGCAATACAATGTATCCTATTTGTAGATGCTACTCAGAGCCCCATCTGCTTGTACTGTATTTTAGGTTCATTGGATTGTTAACAGATTATTTGCTACATTCTCTTTTAGATCATAAGCTATGATGATCTTTCACGTTTTGCACCGATCTTTCCTGGCTAAGCAACGTCTTCCACCACTCTCTGGGCGCAGACAGTTTTGGGGCTGGTTAAATGCAGTTTTTAACAGGTATGTATTATTACTTATCATTCTCTTCCTGTATGGAGACATAGTGAGTACGGCCTCTTCCTGTATGGAGACATAGTGAGTACGGCCTCTTCCTGTATGGAGACATAGTGAGTACGGCCTCTTCCTGTATGGAGACCTAGTGAGTACGGCCTCTTCCTGTATGGAGACCTAGTGAGTACGGCCTCTTCCTGTATGGAGACATAGTGAGTACGGCCTCTTCCTGTATGGAGACATAGTGAGTACGGCCTCTTCCTGTATGGAGACATAGTGAGTTCGGCCTCTTCCTGTATGGAGACATAGTGAGTACGGCCTCTTCCTGTATGGAGACATAGTGAGTACGGCCTCTTCCTGTATGGAGACATAGTGAGTATGGCCTCTTCCTGTATGGAGACATAGTGAGTATGGCCTCTTCCTGTATGGAGACCTAGTGAGTACGGCCTCTTCCTGTATGGAGACCTAGTGAGTACGGCCTCTTCCTGTATGGAGACCTAGTGAGTACGGCCTCTTCCTGTATGGAGACATAGTGAGTACGGCCTCTTCCTGTATGGAGACATAGTGAGTACGGCCTCTTCCTGTATGGAGACATAGTGAGTACGGCCTCTTCCTGTATGGAGACATAGTGAGTACGGCCTCTTCCTGTATGGAGACATAGTGAGTACGGCCTCTTCCTGTATGGAGACATAGTGAGTACGGCCTCTTCCTGTATGGAGACATAGTGAGTACGGCCTCTTCCTGTATGGAGACATAGTGAGTACGGCCTCTTCCTGTATGGAGACATAGTGAGTACGGCCTCTTCCTGTATGGAGACATAGTGAGTACGGCCTCTTCCTGTATGGAGACATACGGAATACGGCCTCTTCCTGTATGGAGACATACGGAATACGGCCTCTTCCTGTATGGAGACATAGTGAGTACGGCCTCTTCCTGTATGGAGACATAGTGAGTACGGCCTCTTCCTGTATGGAGACATAGTGAGTACGGCCTCTTCCTGTATGGAGACATAGTGAGTACGGCCTCTTCCTGTATGGAGACATAGTGAGTACGGCCTCTTCCTGTATGGAGACATAGTGAGTACGGCCTCTTCCTGTATGGAGACTTACGGCCTCTTCCTGTATGGAGACATACGGAGTACAGATGGTCTCGGGCGTGTTTGAAATCCCACATGCCTGATCCCACCAGGAAGCCGACACTGCACAATGCTATTTACAGGCCGTGAGACATTTCACGGTCCACAGCTGAACGAATTGGGAAATGTCTCAATGCCTGTGATTAGCATTGTGCAGTGTCGGCTTCCTGACGGGGTTGGACATGTGGGACTTTGAAAACGCCTGAGCCCATCTCTAATACGGAGTACGGCAACTTCCTGTATGGCACAGGTGTCAAACACAAGGTCCGCTGGCCGAATCCGGCCCTCCAGGCCATTAAATGTGGCCCTCGCACCTCTCCTGCAGCTGCAGGAAAACTCCAGCCCTCCTCTGGTCCTCCTTCAGACCCTTACTTTCTGATTTCAAACAATGCATCCAGCTTCTTCCCAGTAGCAGCATAAGGAAAGGGGGGGGCGCACTGTGATGTTAGGGAGAGTGGGGCACTCAACTTCTGATTGTGGGGTGGCTCTTGACATCCAATGTAAGGGGAGGGGATGTGCTGGACATATAATCTTACAGATACAATCGGCCCTTTTGAGGCCAATCATAATGCCGATGCGGCCCACAATGAAATTGAGCTTGACACTGCTGTGTAGACACACGGCGTACGGCAACTTCCTGTAGGGACACATGCCGAGTACGGCAACTTCCTGTAGGGACACATGCCGAGTACGGCAACTTCCTGTAGGGACACATGCCGAGTACGGCAACTTCCTGTAGGGACACATGCCGAGTACGGCAACTTCCTGTAGGGACACATGCCAAGTACGGCAACTTCCTGTAGGGACACATGCCGAGTACGGCAACTTCCTGTAGGGACACATGCCGAGTACGGCAACTACCTGTAGGGACACATGCCGAGTACAGCAACTACCTGTAGGGACACATGCCGAGTACAGCAACTACCTGTAGGGACACATGCCGAGTACGGCAACTTCCTGTAGGGACACATGGGGAGGACGGCAACTTCCTGTAGGGACACATGCGGAGTACGTCAACTTCCTGTAGGGACACATACGGAGTAGAGATGAGCTCTGGCATGTTTGAAATCCCCACATGCCCGATCCCGACAGGAAGCCGACACTGCACACCGCTATTTACAGGCAATGAGACATTTCTAGGTCTGCAGCTGTACGGGTTGGGAAATGTCTCACCACCAGCTCCCCACTACGCATGCGCAAGGTCGTGCTGTGCTTTCACACTGATCCCACAGCCTTGTGGGACATGTCTCAGGGGATTGAGGGTGGGTGGCCCAAGCTTCCATAATTCTCATCTAGGTGAGTATTGCAGAAGTGGGAGCATGTACCTGTCAGGAAAAGGTACACCTTCCTAGGAAAAAACAAAAGCCTACCAATATGGTTACAGTAGAGAGGAGGAGGATGAGTGAAACTCACTTTTAAGTGAAATGTTGCTTTAGTTATTACACATTGAACTCTAGGTTCACCTATGTTTTTTTAGGCAAAACAAAATGAAGGATCACATTTTATTTTTGTGGATTTTTTTTTATTTTACTGAACTTTTTGGGGAATTTTTTAATAGAACAAAAGAAGTTAAAGCGGTACAAAAATGAAGTGTAAACAGAAAGTATCAATACACTTTGTAGTGGATTTATTTTATTTTTTTAAAGCCGTTATACAAGTCCTTATGTCTTGAGCCAGAGGGAAGACGGCAGACCTGGATGTGCTCCGCGATAAGGCATGCGCCATTTCATCCACGCCGTCATCGGCACAATACGACAGACACACAGCAGATACAATGGATTATTGTGTCGGCGGCTCATGTATAGGTCAGTCTTGTTATCTTTTATCTGGAGTCAGTCAGCTCTGGAAGCACCTGTAAGCTGCCCCTGTTTCCTCAGCGCAATAAGATACTCTGCGCCTGTTATCTGGAGTGCTGAGGTAATCAAATCTGAGTCTTATTCAGACTTTGTCTATAATCACTAAACTTAATCCGGGATACAGAGCAACAGCAGATAAACACAGTTACAGCTGACAGCACACTTGGTAATTAGGAATATAGAAGATTCAAAATCGGATATTGCTGGGTGTGTTCCCCGCAGCCTTAACCCTTCAGTTGCTGAAGACACCGATCGTTCCTTTAAGGCAGGGGTCCTCAAACTACGGCCCGCGGGCCAGATACGGCCCACCAAGTTCCTTTGCCCGGCCCTCCTGGCCTTTTGGGCACAGGTCAGGCTGCATAACTGGGCACAGGCCAGACTGCATTACTGTTCACTGGAGAGGCTGGCTGCATTACTTGGTACAGAAGAGGCTGCATTACTGGGCACAGGACAGGCTGAATTACTGGGAAATGGAAAGGCTGGATGCATTACTGGGCACAGGACAGGCTATATTACTGGGCACAAGACAGGCTATATTAATGGGCACAGGTCAGGCTGCATTACTGGGCACAGGTCAGGCTGCATTACTGGGCACAGGTCAGGCTGCATTACTGGGCACAGGTCAGGCTGCATTACTGGGCACAGGTCAGGCTGCATTACTGGGCACAGGTCAGGCTGCATTACTGGGCACAGGACAGGCTGCATTACTGGGCACAGGACAGGCTGCATTTCTGGGCACAGGACAGGCTGCATTTCTGGGCACAGGTCAGGCTGCATTTCTGGGCACAGGTCAGGCTGCATTACTGGGCACAGGTCAGGCTGCATTACTGGGCACAGGTCAGGCTGCATTACTGGGCACAGGACAGGCTGCATTACTGGGTCCTGGAGAGGCTGGCTGCATTACTGGGTACTGGAGAAACTGGCTGCATTACTGGGAACAGGTCAGACTGTATAGATGGGCATTGGTAAGGCTGCTTTGCTGGGCATTGGTAAGGCTGCATTGCTGGGCACTAGTCGGCCTCCATTGCTGGGCACTGGTAAAGCTGCATTACTGGTCAGGCTATATTGCTGGGCACTGGATAGGCTAGCTGTGCTGCTGGGCACTGGTCGGGCTGTGTTGCTGGGCACTGGTCGGGCTGTGCTGCTGGGCACTGGTCGGGCTGTGCTGCTGGGCACTGGTGAGGCTGTGTTGCTGGGCACTGGTGAGGGCTGCATTGTTGGGCATTTATGAGGCTGCATTGATCCGGCCCCCCAACAATCTCAGGGACAGTGAACTGGCCCCCTGTTTAAAAAGTTTGAGGACCCCTGCTTTAAGGGATGGTAATGGCAGCCGGTTGGTAGCCATATTTAACTTCTATTTCCTAAACCACTGCCAGTCATGTTCTTACAAACTGGTGGTCTTCATCAACCCTGAAAATCGCCCAAACTGTGCCTACAAACCAGCACCAGGTGCTTTAGGCCTGGTTCATACCTAAGCATTTTTTAGTGCGTTTATATTTTTGCAGAAACACACGACAGTCCGTTTACCATGGTTTCCTATGGATGTAGTTCACATCTGGGCATTTTATGGAAAGGGCCAGAGACTTTTTTTTCTGGTTTTGGTTCCATAGACTTCAATGGATGAAAAGAGTGTATTGCAATATGCAAACTGCAACCTGCATAGGTGTGAATCAGGCCTTGGCATCCAAGACGAGAAGACCATAGTGCACCTTACCCATGAGCTGTGGTTTACTTTAGCAGCATAGCTGGCCATTTCTCTCTGTATTTTTGTACCATCTGTTGCTGAATCTTTCAAGGTGGCCACCTCTTCCACCTACACTATATTGCCAAAAGTATTGGGACGCCTGCCTTTACACACACGTGAACTTTAATGGCATCCCAGTCTTAGGGGGTCATTTACTAAAGGCAAGTGCACTTATGTTCAACCCCTTGAATTAAAGCCGAAAGTCTGCACTTCACATTCCTTTGGATTGTTATGTTTTAATTTTATTCTGGTGGCATACAGAGCCAAACGTATGAAAATTGTGCCTGTGTCCAAATATATATGGACCTAACTGTATTCACCCAGCATGCAGCCAGTGACCTCACTGGTGCATGCGCTCTGAAGGTCCGGCATACCTTTCCGAAACTTCAGAGCTTCGTGCCGGAATGGAGGGCTCCCATCTCCATGCGAGAGACGTCATTGCGGCTTCGGACATTCACATAGCCGGAGAGCGAACCCGGAAGGAAGACGGGCAACATGTCGGCCCTCTCAGTGGTGACATTACAGCGCTGGAGGGCTTTGATTTAAGGTGAGTATTTCATAAGGTGCTAGTATGCAATACATATGTGCACATTATGCCATTGCCTTGCAACAAAAGTGAGTACACCCCTAAGAAGAAGAAAAAGGCCAAATGGGACCCAAAGTGTCAATGTATTGTGTGGCCACCATTATCTTTCAGCACTACCCTAACCCTCTTGGGCATGGAGTTCACCAGAGCTTCACAGGTGGCCACTGGAGTCCTCTTTGGCCCCGTACACACGACCAAACATGTATGCTGAAACTGGCCCGCGGACCAGTTTCAGAATACATGTTTGGTCGTGTGTAGGCGCGAGCGGGCAGATTTCCAGCAAACATTTGCCCGCCGGGCCTTTTCCCAGCAGACAAATATTCCTGGACGTGTTTTAAAACCGTCCGCTGGAATCCTGCCCGCTCGGACATGTACGGTCGTCAGTACAGACCTACCGTACATGTCCGAGCGCCCGCCGTCCCTCGCATGCGTCGAATGAGTTTGACGCATGCGTGGAAGCATTTAAATGGCAGGCCCGCCCACGTCGCCGGGTCATCGTCGCGGCGACGACGCGGCCACGCCCCGCGTATTGTTTGCGCGCGAACTTCTGTACGATGGTTAGTACAGCCATCGTACAGAAGTCCCCTGGCAGACATGTACGGTGAAAACGGTTCGACGGACGGGTTTCATCGTACATGTTTGCTCGTTAGTACCCGGCCTTCCACTCCTCCATGACGATATCACGGAGCTGGTGGATGTTGGAGACCTTGCGCTCCACCACCTTCCATTTGAGGATGCCCCACAGATGCTCAATAGGGTTTAGGTCAGGAGACATGCTTGGCCAGTCCATCACCTTTACCCTCAGCTTCTTTAGCAAGGCAGTGGTCATCTTAGGTCGCGTTCACACGATCGGTTAAACCGATGAGAATGGTCTGATGGACCGTTTTCATCGGTCAAAACCGATCGTGTGTGGGCCCCATAGGTTATTTAACCTTCGGTTAAAAAAAAGCAAACTTGCTTTAAAATTTAACCGATGGATTGCTAACCGATAGGTCAAAACCGATCGTTAGTATGCAAAACCATCGGTTAAAAACCCGCGCATGCTCAGAATCAAGTCGACGCATGCTTGGAAGCATTGAACTTTGTTTTTTTTCAGCACGTCGTTGTGTTTTACGTCATCGCGTTCTGATACGATCGGTTATTTAACCTATGGTGTATACGCGCGACGGACCATCAGTCAGCTTCATCGGTTAACCTAAGACAACTATCCTTCAGACCGTTTTCATCGGATGGACTGATCGTGTGTATGAGGCTTAAGAGGTGTGTTTGGGGTCATTATCATGTTGAAATACTGCCCTGCGGCCCAGTCTCCGAAGGGAGGGGATCATGCTCTGCTTCAGTATGTCACAGTACATGTTGGCATTCAATGAACTGTAGCTCCCCAGTGCCGGCAGCACTCATGCAGCCCCAGACCATGACACTCCCACCACCATGCTTGACTGTAGGCAAGGCACACTTGTCTTTGTACTCCTCACCTGGTTGCCGCCACACACGCTTGACACCATCTGAACCAAATACGTTTTATCTTGGTCTCATCAGACCACAGGACATGGTTCCAGTAATCCATGTCCTTAGTCTGCTTGTCTTCAGCAAACTGTTTGTGGGCTTTCTTGTGCATCATCTTTAGAAGAGGCTTCCTTCTGGGACAACAGCCATGCAGACCAATTTGATGCAGTGTACGGTGTATGGTCTGAGCACTGACAGGCTGACCTCCCACCCCTTCAACCTCTGCAGCAATGCTGGCAGCACTCATCCGTCTATTTCCCAAAGACAACCTCTGGATATGACGCTGAGCATGTGCACTCAACGTCTTTTACAAGGCCTGTTTTGAGTGGAACCTGTCCTGTTAAAGCGCTGTATGGTCTTGGCCACCGTGCTGCAGCTCAGTTTCAGGGTCTTGACAATCTTCTTATAGTCTAGGCCATCTTTATGTAGAGCAACAATTCTTTTTTTTCAGATCCTCAGAGTTCTTTGCCATGAGGTGCCATGTTAAACTTCCAGTGACCAGTATGAGAGAGTGAGAGCGATAACACCAAATTTACACACCTGCTCCCCATCACACCTAAGCCCTTCTAATACTAACGTGTCACATGACACCGGGGAGGGAAAATGGCTAATTGGACCCAATTTGGATATTTTCACTTAGGGGTGTACTCCCTTTTGTTGCCAGCGGCTTAGTCATTAATGGCTGTGTGTTGAGTTATTTTGAGGGGACAGCAAATTGACACTGTTATACAAGCTGTACACTCACTACTTTACATTGTAGCAAAGTGTAATTTCTTCTGTGTTGTCACATGAAAAGATATAATACAATATTTACAAAAATGTGAGGGGTGTACTCACTTTTGTGCGATACTGCACACCGTATTGTCAAAAGTATTGGGACACCTGCCTTTAGACGCACATTAACTTTAATGGCGTCTTAGTCCGTAGGGTTCAGTATTGCGTTTGTTCACTCTTTGAAGCTATACCAGCTTCATCTCTTCTGGGAAGGATGTCCACAAGGTTTAGGAGTGTCTATGGGAATGTTTGACCGTTCTTCCAGAAGCGCATTTGTGAAGTCCGGCATTGATGGTGAGCGAGAAGGCCTGGCTCTGGTTTTATCTCCCCCTGGCTGTGTGTGCAAGGACACTTCTAGTGATCCTTTTGCTTTCCCCTACATCAGTGGTTCTCAACTCCCGTCCTCAAGACCCACTAACAGGCCAGATTTTAAGTATTACCTTGGGGAGATGCAGACTAGAATACTGCAATCATTGAGCAGCAAAAGATATCACCTGTGATGTATTTCAGTTATCTTGCAAACCTGGCCTGTTAGGCTCCATTCACACTAATGCTTTTTTCTGTTGCATTTTGCAGAAATGCAAGGAAATTTTTTAACATGGTTTCCTATGGAACATGTTCACATCAATGCTTTTGTGTGCCTCTGCGTTTTTGGAAAGGGTCGGGGACTTTTTTTCCAGCAAAAAGCAGTGTTTTGCATGCAATAGAATTCAATGGACCTGCATCCAAAACGCATTTTGCCGCGATTTGCGTTTTTGTGTTTTTTTTTTCCAACCTGTTCATAGCTGGTTGTTAACCACTTAAGCCCCGGACCAATATGCTGCTAAATGCCCAGAGGCGTTTTTACAATTCGGCACTGCGTCGCTTTAACAGACAATTGCGCGGTCGTGCGACGTGGCTCCCAAACAAAATTTGCGTCCTTTTCTTCCCACAAATAGAGCTTTCTTTTGATGGTATTTGATTGCCTCTGCGATTTTTATTTTTTGCGCTATAAACAAAAATAGAGCGACATTTTTGAAAAACAATCGATATTTTCTACTTTTTGTTATAAGAAAAATTGAATAAACTAAATTTTAGTCAAACATTTAGGGCAACATTTATTCAGCCACAGGTCTTTAGTAAAAGAAAATCGCAATAAAAAAAAATTAGCTTCCTAGCGGCAACAGTGACACTAATACTGCGATCAGAAAAATGATCGCTTAGTGACACTGGCAATAGGGAGTGAAAGGGTTAACTAGGGCGGTGATCAAGGGGTTAAAACTTTATTAGGGGGGGTACGGGGCTACCCTGTACCTAACACTAACTGGCTGTCACACTAACTGTCACACTGACACTAAATGCAGTGATCAGTACATATATGATCACTGCATTCAGTGACAGGGGGGCGAGGGGGGGGCTGATCGGAAGGGGTTAAATGTGCCTATGTGTACTGGTGTCAGTGTAGTGTTGGGTGCGACTTACTGTGACTCTTCTCTCATCTCGGCGGTTTGAAAATACCGCCGAGATGAGAGCTGCATCACTTCCTCTGTCTATGTTTACATTTTACAGGCAGAGGAAGTGACACGGCGGCGGCTCACAGGATTGGCTGGAAGCGATCACGAGGGGGCGGACAGAAACGAACAGCCATCCCCTCGAGTCGGATCGCTCCCGGAGGTAAGCTATCCGATCGGACCCCCGACCCGCTAGAAGGCAGGGACGTATATATACGCCCATCTACCTGTACGTGCCATTCTGTGGACATAAATAGTCGTGCGGCGGGCGTTAAGTGGTTAAAGGAAATGTAAAAAAATAAAAATTACTGGCTAAAAAAGAAAAAAAAACGCAAATCGCGGTAAAAACACACGTCAAAAAACGCAGCAAGCACCGCAAAAAGCATTGCAAAAACGCTCGAAAGCAACATGCATAGGTGTGAATCGAGCCTTAGTGGGTCCTGAAGACAGGTGTTGAGAACCACTGCCCTACATGGGCAAAGCACAGGTTGGCATTAGAATCGCTTCATCGCTGAACTGTCATCATGTAATGCTGGGTCTGCTAATTAATTTTTTATTTTTTTTCTCCTAGAGTTGACTATGAACGTATAAAGGACATAGGACCAGACCGGGCGGCCTCAGAGTGGTTATTACGCTGCGGAGCCAAAGTTCGTTATGAAGGATTTGAGAAATGGCAACATGATTATAATGGCCTTCCCACTGGACCTCTGGGAAAATACAAGATCCAGGCCATTGACGCAACAGAGTCCTGCATTATGTACAGAGGATTTGACTACTTGGGTGAGAACATTTCATTTATCATGAAGACAGAAGCCCGGATTCAGATAGGAGATACGACGGCGTATCTATGCGCCTGATTCAGAGAATCCGTTACGCATAGATTTCCCCAAGATCTGACTGGTGTAAGTGTTTTACACCGTCGTATCTTAGGCTGCATATTTACGCTGGCCGCTAGGTGGCGCTTCCGTATATTTCCGCGAGGAATATGCAAATTAGGTAGTTACGCCGATTCAGAAACGTACGTCCGGCCGGCGCATTTTTTTACGTCGTTTACGTTCGGCTTTTTTCGGCGTATAGTTACCCCTGCTATATGAGGCGCATCCTATGTTAAGTATGGCCGTCGTTCCCGCTTCAAGTTTTGAAAATTTTACGTTGTTTGCGTAAGTCGTTCGTGAATAGGGCTGGACGTAATTTACGTTCACATCGAAAGCAATGACGTTTTGCAGCGGAATTTCGAGCATGCGCACTGGGATTTTTTCACGAACGGCGCATGCGCCTTTGACAAAAAACGTAAAATACGCGGGGTCAAGTGAATTTTAAATAAAACATGCCCCCAACATCCCCATTTGAATTAGGCGGGCTTACGCCGCCACACATACGTTACGCCGCCGTAACTAAGGGCGCAGACAGTTTTGCACTGAGCCTACATGGTATTATCTGGGGTGTATGAGTCCCGGTGACCAGCGCTGGATTATGCACAAGGCAAACTAGGCTGCAGACTGGTGCCCGATGGATATTCACGAGGCCCAACTGCAGCCCAGTAATCTGTGAGGTGCACTATATTACCAAAAGTATTGGGACGCCTGCCTTTACACGCACATGAACTTTAATGGCATCCCAGTCTTAGTCCGTAGGGTTCAATATTGAGTTGGCCCACCCTTTGCAGCTATAACAGCTTCAACTCTGGGACCATTCTTCCAGACCTGACCGGCTGACTGGGTTCAACACGGTACTAGCAAGGTGTACCTAATAAAGTGGCCAATGAGTGTATAGTGGCTACATTTTTTTTGGGGGGGGCTCGGTTTAGATATGCTTTAACTTTTCTTCTGAATAACCTTCATAACCTGAAACAGTCAGAGGTGGGAAGCAGTTTTTTGGGCTTGTTTGGATGTTATTGGTGTGTTGATGATCATTTGAATTCCAAAAAGCGGGCAGAAGGTGGGAAATTGACACAGTCCATATATACAACATGTACTGTGGCCCGAATTCAGAAAGGAGTTACGACGGTGTATCTCCAGATACGCCGTAGTAACTCTGAGTGTGAGGCGTCTCATCTCTGCGCCTGATTCATAGAATCAGATACGCCTCACTGTTGCCTAGATACGAGCGGCGTAAGTCTCCTACGCCGTCGTATCTCGGGATGCATATTTACGCTGGCCGCTAGGTGGCGCTTCCGTTGATTTCCATGTAGAATATGCAAATGAGCTAGATAAGCCTATTTAGAAACGTACGTGCGCCCGGCGCATTGATTTACGTAGTTTACGTAAGGCTTTTTTCGGCGTAAAGTTACCCCTGCTATATGAGGCGTAGCCAATGTTAAGTATGGACGTCGGGACAGCGTTGAATTTTGCGTCGTTTGCGTAAGTCGTACGCGAATAGGGCTGTGCGTAAGTTACGTTCACGTCTAAAGCATTGACTATTTGCGGCGTAATTTGGAGCATGCGCACTGGGATACTTTCACCGACGGCGCATGCGCCGTTCGTTAGGAGCGTCAATTACGTGGGGTCACGAGTCATTAGCATACAACACGCCCACTACATGGCTACTTTGAATTAGGCGCGCTTACGCCGGACCAGTTACACTACGCCGCCATAACTTAGAGCGTAAGTTCTTTCTGCCGTTCTGCCCGCCAAAACTTACGCAATTCTATCTGAATCTGGCCCTGTGTGTTTATTTACCTGTTTTCTAGAGATGCCCTATAATGGGTGTCTGATGAGTTATAATTAAATTATATTTGTTTTAAGATAAATTGGAGCACCTGGAGGAGCTGAAACTGTGTCAATGTATATATATTGAGGACACGTGTCTGGAGAGAATAAGCCAGACCGTCAACCTTCAAGAGAGTCTCAGAAGAATGGAAATCATCAGCTGTGGGAATGTGACTGATAAAGGTGTCATAGCTCTGCACTCCTTGAGGTGGGTCAATAGAAGCCTATTCTGCAGATTTGTTTTTTCTCCTTTTATCTTCCAAGACAGCCTCTGAGACATAGCGCACCCCCCCCCCCCCACCCCTCCGGGACAGGAAACATGTTCACCCAAAATGGAGGAGGAGGACCCTTTATCCAGATAGTATTCTGTGGGCCCGCCAAACACACAGGAAGAAAAGGACATTCAGTGCTGCTGGAGAGTTTGTAATGGATCATAGAGTGTGCCTGTCCACAGACTCCGTTGATAGGCACACATTCATAAAAATGAATCAGTCTTGGATCAGCAGCTACCAAGCGCCTGATGCTGATGTAACTGATTGAATTTTCTATGGATGTGGGATCCCTTGAAGACTGCCTATGCTGAGTGACTATCCTATTCCTCCTCAATCTTAATGATGCTAGCTTCTAAGAATATTTTTGGTTTAGGGCACCACCACCACTGCCTAAGGTTCAATTTTTCTGCACCTGTTTAACAGGGGCATGTACTTACAATTTTTGATCTAATATTTCACAGCAGGGCCCATTCCTGTGCCCACCAAGAGTATCTTTGAGGGCTTACAGTGTTTTGGTTCCACCAACACCTCTAAGGCCCAATTTTCTGCAGACTATATAGGACAGGCCGTATAGTGTATATATACTGCTGTTCAGAGTATATGGGGCCTGGGGGACACCACGGCATTTAAAAAAAAAAAAATGTTCCCCTTAATATGCATACCAGACCTAAAGGGACTGGGGAGGGGGGGGACCCATGCCATTTTTTCCTCAATGATTTTCATCTATATTTGCTAGGACCCGACAATACAATGTTCAGCTCATCCCTACTTTGGGAGCAGAGACTGCTGCCTGACCTCACAAATGCGCTTCTGGAAGAATGGTCAAACATTCCCATAGACATACTCCTAAACCTTGTGGACAGCCTTCCCATAAGAGGTGAAGCTGTTATACCTGCAAAGGGTGGGCCAACTCAATATTGAACCCAACGGGCTAAGACGCTATTAAAGTTCATGTGTGTGTAAAGGCAGGCGTCTCAATACTTTTGGTAATATAGTGCACCTCTTGGCCCAGTCATTAAAGTTAATGTGTGTGTAACACTGGTGTGAACACAGACGTTGCATATGAATTGCACCGCATTTCTGTGCAGATCACATGTGATGCAAATTCAGCCATACAAACCATATGGCTGAAATCTCATTCGCACCAAAATGGTGCTGGACCCTTTTTTGTTCCACACTGGAATTGGATCGCATAGGTGTGAATTCCTGTACCATTTGACAGTTCACACTGCGAACTGATCTGGGGGTGTCATTAACGTTCTATTGACCCTCACAGCGATTCGCAGAGGTCAGGGTGAAATGCCTGCGAGTGACATGCGATGCAGGAACCTGCACTGGAATATCGCTGGTTCCTGCATCGCATATGCGTGAACGCAGCCTAAAGGCTGGCGTCCCAATACTCTCTTTTTTTTTATTTTTATTATTATTATTTAATCTGCATGGTGAATGGAAAAGATTTAACAGATCCCTCCATTCATGATGGGTAAATCTTCCACTGCAGCTATCCCCCCCCAGCTGTCAAAATACCCAAATTGTGCCTACATCTGATTGGACACAGGTGCAGTTTGGTTGATGGTTTTCTGCCCAGCTCCTTCGATTTACCAATTGTGGGATGTTGGGCTAGAGGTGGCTAAATTTTATCAGGAATCGGACTACATTTGCTCTGTATATGGCTGCTTGTCGGGTGTCTCGCTTCTAAGTACAGCTCCTGTGCTCCGGAAAGGCGTGTCCCGTGTAAGTTTCTCGTACCGCAAATGAACGCACTGCCCTTGCATTTTTCATGTAGGTTGTAATGAATTGTTAATGGCACTCCAAACGCATCTCGCAAACACAGTGGCCCGGATTCAGATAGATTCGTCTATCTATCTGCGGGCGTAACGTATCTTAGATACGTTACGCCGCTGTAACTTTGGGCGCAAGTTCCGTATGCAGGAAGAACTTGCGCCCTTAGTTACGGCGGCGTAACGTATGTGTGGCGGCGTAAGCCCGCCTAATTCAAATGGGGATGTTGTGGGCGTGTTTTATCCAAATTTAAGATGACCCCGCGTATTTTACGTTTTTTGTGAACGGCGCATGCGCCGTCCGTGAAATATCCCAGTGTGCATTGCTCCAAAGTACGCCGCAAGGACGTATTGTATTCGACGTGAACGTAAATGACGTCCAGCCCTACTCGCGAACGACTTGTGCAAACGACGTAAACATTTTCAAAACTCGGCACGGGATTGATGTCCATACTTAACATTAGCTACGCCTCATATAGCAGGGGTAACTATACGCCGAAAAAAGCCTAACGTAAACGACGTAAAAAAATGCACCGGCGGGACGTACGTTTCTGAATCGGCGTAAATACCTAATTAGCATATTCCTCACGTAACTATACGGAAGCGCCACCTAGCGGCCAGCGTAAATATGCAGCCTAAGATACGACGGTGTAAGACACTTACGCCGGTCGGATCTTAGGGAAATCTATGCGTAACTGATTCTCTGAATCAGGCGCATAGATACGACGGCCCGCACTCAGAGATACGACGGCGTATCTTGGAGATATACCGTCGTATCTCGTATCTGAATCCGGCCCAGTGTGTTTAAGGCCACCAAATTGTTCGGTACCATGTGGTTTGGTGCTGTACATTTTAACCACTTAAGGACCGCCTCCTGCACATATACGTTGGCAGAATGGCACGGCTGGGCACAAGCACGTACAGGTACGTCCTCTTTAAGTGCCCAGCCGTGGGTCGCGCACCCGCGACCTGGTCCGAAGCTCCGTGACCGTGGGACCCGCGGACCCGATTGCCGCTGGAGTCCCACGATCAGTCCCCGGAGCTGAAGAACGGGGAGAATTGTGTGTAAACACAGCTTCCCCGTTCTTCACTGTGGCGTCGTCATCGATCGTGTGATCCCTTTTATAGGGAAACGCAATCAATGACGTCACACCTACAGCCACACCCCCCTACAGTTAGAAACACAAATGAGGTCACACTTAACCCCTTTAGCGCCCCCTTGAGGTTAACTCCCAAACTGCAATTTTAATTTTCACAGTAAACAATGCATTTTTAATGCATTTTTTGCTGTGAAAATGACAATGGTCCCAAAAATGTGTCAAAATTGTCCGCAGTGTCCGCCATAATGTCGCAGTCACGAAAAAAAACGTTGATCGCCGCCATTAGTAGTAAAAAAGAAAATTAATAAAAATGCAATAAAACTATCCGCTATTTTGTAAACGCTATAAATTTTGCGCAAACCAATCGATAAACGCTTATTAGGTAGAAGAATACATATCGGCCTAAACTGAGGACATTTTTTGGGGGGATATTTATTATAGCAAAAAGTAAAAAATATTGAATTTTTTTCAAAATTGTCGCTCTTTTTTTGTTCATAGCGCAAAAAATAAAAACAGCAGAGGTGATCAAATACCACCAAAAGAAAGCTCTATTTGTGGGAAAAAAAGGATGCCAATTTTGTTTGGGAGCCACGTCGCCCGACCGCGCAATTGTCAGTTAAAGCGACGCAGTGCCGAATGGCAAAAACTGGCCAGGTCCTTTAGCTGCCTAAGGCTGGGTTCACACTACTACACTACTTTCATCCTACTTTGCTCTGCTACATCGGTCCTACATTTATCCTACATTGGTCCTACATCCATCCTACTTTCATGAACAGGATACTACTTTGGTCCGACTTCAATGATATTCAATGGGCCTGAAGTAGGATCAATGTAGGACCAAAAGTAGTACAGGGAGCATTTTCAAAGTCGGACCGACTTGTGTAGGACGCTACAAGACGCTCTCATAGGGAAACATTGAACACAGAGCAAAGTAGGATGAAAGTAGTGTAGTAGTGTGAACCCAGCCTCAAGGTCCAGGTCTTAAGTGGTAAAAAAAGGTGCTATTATTTTTTCCCCCAACGTTCCACTGCATTTTGCAGCCCATTCAAATGAATATGCTGGCAAAACTGAACCACACTGGAACTGACCCTAAGGCCCCTCAGTGAGCAGAGAGGGACTTGTCATCCGCCGGCTCAGCGGAGAGATCTCGTGCTGAGCCGGCGGACTCTGTAGCGATGGAATCCGCCTGTGTGGAAGAGGTTTTAATCTGCACTTCTTTACTATACCAATAACGAGTAGTTCATATTTTCCCATTTTGTCTCCACTTCATTTTTAGGAACTTGGAATATTTATTTTTGCGCGATCTCCCTGGAATCAAGAAGAAGGAGATGATCCTGGAGCTTCTGCAGAAATCCCTCCCCTCATTACAGATCGAGTTGGATCTGAAGGATTGACCTTGTCGGTGTACCTGTACAGAGGTCTGGAGCAGCGAATCCCCAGCTCGCTCTTTAGGGTTGCAGCCATTTCAAAGGAAGTATTTAGACTGCGATTTAGACTTGGGTCCAGAAGGTATTTTTCTTTCCAGGAAATGGACATGTCACATGATGTTTTCTTGCCCTGATGGGCATGTGCTTTAAAGCTACTTGGTGTGCTTTCTATAATAAAGACCGCTCACTGCTGCCCTCTCCTTGTGCAGGGAGACTGGTCTTAACCCCGCCCCCTGGTAGTAGTTTTATTTTTGCAGGCAGCCTGTAGTGAGTGTGGCCTGCTGGGACCCTCCCACAGCTTTGCTCTCTGCACAGGATATGTACAGCAAATGGGATGATGTCACTGCTACTTTTACTAGGTCATTTTTGGATTTGAAAAGCTTGCGCACAAAGTGGATTTATATACTTTGAAGAATATATTTCAAGTTTTTGTACTTCAAAGTTCAGTTTTAATAACCAAAATAAATATGTAAATCTAAAGGAAAAATTGTCTATAGCTACTACTATGAAAGATTTTTTTTTTTGTGTGTAAATGTTGTTAAAGTGCTATCTGCAAAGAAAAAAGGTTAGTACTAGGGTTGTCCCGATACCACTTTTTTAGGACCGAGTACAAGTACCGATACTTTTTTTTCCAAGTACTCGCCGCTAGCGAATACTGATACTTTTTTTTAAATGTCTCCCACAGATGCAGCCAAGTCCCCCATACCTAGATGCCGCCGCGTTAATCAGCGTGCGGGGAACATTACAGCTTTCATTTGAGTAGCTGTCTGTTCCCCGCCGCGCCACGTATAGACACTCCCCCTTGCTCGGGATTGGACGGGTGATCTGCACTTTGATAGACATATCATCCGTCCAATCCCGAGCAAGGGGGAGTGTCTATACGCGGCGGGGAACAGACAGCTATTTAAATGAAAGCTGTAATGTTCCCCGCACGCTGATTAACTAGGCGGCGGGGGCGTTGCGGTATGCGGCGGCGGGGGGGCATAGTATCGGATCTGGCATCGGGGGCGTACAAGTACTCCCGCAAATGTTCAGTATCGGTACCGATACTGGTATCGGTACAACCCTAGTTAGTACTTACCTGTCCTGGCGCTTTTCTTCACTTTGTTTTTGACACACTGCCTTAAAGTGTTTGTTAACCCACAAAAAAAAAACCTGCTCCTTTAGGCTGGGTCCACACCTATGCAAATTAAGTGCAGGTTTTCCCCGCATTCAGTTCACATGGTAGGTGATTGTGACCGGATCACATATGCAGCTCCGGTGTGAATTTTGCACAGGGCTCCTGTGCATCTTTTGGTCTTTTTTAGCCCAAAAATTCAAGCTGAAATTGGACTTAAAACGGTGATTGGCGACACCTGCTGTGAGCTGCATGCGGCAAATAGTGTGAACCCAACCTTAAAGCATGTTATACATCACAGTGCTTGTGCTGTGTCATTTGGCCGCCTGTTTTACCTGGCTATGCCCACCCCCCTGTAAACTGACCGCGGTGTATCATGGCTGATGAGTCCCGACACTGTGGTCAGTTTACATACCTCCATTATCTGTCGCTCTCTTCCATCCTCTGTGTTCTCCTCTGTCCTCTCCCCCCTCCCTGCCTGTCTGCTCCCGTGTCAATGCCCACCTCCTTCCCTCCTGCTGCTAAAATAACTTCTATTGTCCTCCCTATATTCCTCTTTGTGTCCTAATGGCAAATGCTCCTGTCTATGTGATTTATAAAAAAGAAGAATGCCTTTAACGTTTTTTTCAGCATTTCCTGGTGATCATGTAACCGGCCGGCTCTCTCTCTGCCCCCTCTTGTCCTGACTGACATCAGCGGGGGAATCTTGGCCCTCTCCACTGCATCTGCCAGATGGGGAGAGGAGAGAGCAGGCTGGTCTTGTGATCGCTGGGAAACGCTCTGAAAAAAGGTTTTTATTTATTTTTGTATATATAAATCACAGACGGGAGCACTTATCATTAGGACACAGAGAGGATTATAAGAAATAGTCAAAGTGGGTTAAAAACCACTTTAAAGTGGAGCTCCACCCTAATTTCAAGATTACATTAATAGTACAGCCGATATTAAAAATGATTAAAATGGTTGTTTATATATTTCAGAAGTGTACAGTACCTTTACTGTCCAGATGCTTCCGGTCAGCACTAATGCGGGTTTTTCTGCGGGCATGAGGTCACTTCCTCTTCCCCGCAGTTTGCTATGGGACCTTCTCTCCTAGCTCCCTGTCTTCCTGTTTAGAGCTGTTTTCTCAAATATCGCGCTACTTCTCTAACAGGAAGTGACGTGCGACATAAACAAAGGAAGGGCGGGTGTTCCGGTCTAGTGTTGTGAGGCTGTGTCACAACGGGGCGGTAACTTTTAATTCCTACGCTTGCCGTTGTCATGGCAACACAGACGCTCAAGCCGCTACTCCGCCGTTGCTAGTGCACATGCGCGAGATCGAGCGGCCACCGGAACAAGGAAGTGCCTGCTTGTGGGCTTATGCCCACAGTTAAAATGGCAACGGAACAGAACGCACAATATAAGTATATGTTGCACAAAGAATGACAGCGCAGCGGCCGTGGGACACCAAAAACGTGAGTTTAGAAAATCAGTGCCATTAACCATTTAAATAGCCCTTAAAAAAAAAATAGTTTTTGCGTGGGAGATCCGCTTTAACTCTGTTTCCATCTGCCACCCTTAACCACTTGAGATCCGCGCTATAGACAAAATACGTCCGCAGCGCGGCTCTCAAGTGCCAAGTGGCCGTTTAAAAACGGCCTTTATGTGCATTACCCGCGCGCGCCACTGGGTGGCGCGCGGCGGGTAAAAACTGTCCCGACGCATCGCCGAAGACCCGATGCGTGTACCTGGCGGCCGCGATGTCCGCCGGGTACACGCGATCGTCGGTGACACGGCAGGTGACAGCAGGGACGTGGAGCTCTGTGTGTAAACACAGAGCTCCACGTGCTGTCAGAGGAGAGGAGACCGATCTGTGTCTCTTGTACATAGAGACACAGCATCGGTCACCTCCCCCAGTCACCCCCCTCCCCCCACACAGTTATAACACACCCAGGCTACACATTTAACCCCTTTCTCACCCCCCAGTGTTAACCCCTTCACTGCCAGTCACATTTATACAGTAATTTGTGCATTTTTATAGCACTGATCGCCGTATAAATGTGAATGGCGCCAAATTTGTGTCAAAAGTGTCCGATACGTCCGCCGCAATATCCCAGTCCCAATAAAAATCGCAGATCGCCGCCATTACTAGTAAAAAAAAAAAATAATAAAAAAAATCATAATTCTGTTCCCCATTTTGTAGGCGCTATAACTTTTGCGCAAACCAGTCGCTTATTGCGATTTTTTTTTTTTTTTTTACAAAAATACGTCGAAAAATACGTATCGGCCTTAATTTTTTAGTTTTTTAAAAAAAAATTGGGATATTTATTATAGCAACAAGTAAAAAAAATATATATTTTTTTTAAATTGTTGCTCTTTTTTTGTTTATAGCGCAAAAAATAAAAACCGCAGAGGTGATCAAATACCACCAAAAGAAAGCTCTATTTGTGGGGAAAAAAGGATGCCAATTTTGTTTGGGAGCCACGTCGCACGACCGCGCAATTGTCAGTTAAAGCGACGCAGTGCCGGACGCTGAGATTTCGCCTGGGAACGAAGGGGGTTTATGTGCCCAGTAAGCAAGTGGTTAACATCACTTACAGGACACAGTAATGAGGGGAGAGGTCAGCCGATGGCACTACAGTGTGCAGCAAAGGACCAGGTGTCCATGGCAGCCAAAGATAATTATTCAGTCAGCTAAGTTGTTCCAAGGAGGATAGATCGGTGATGTGGGACAGGCAAGTATTTGGCTCTTTCCAAGTAGCATTTAAAGCGATTTAAGGGAGACTTGAGGTCTATGAACCTGCATCAAAGTCGGACCAAAGTAGTGCAGGGACTACTTTGAAGTCGGACAAATATTAATGGTAGTCATTGGAAATCATGGGGAACGACTTTTCATGCTACTTTGCAGTCCCAAATCGTGGTACAAGTGTAAAAGGGGCCTTACTGGCACAAGCTGGATACTAGATGACCTCAGTGTAAGATGGTATGTTACCTTGTTTTACAAGCTGTGTGTCTGTACTTGTTAAAAAAAAAAAATCTTGAAAAATGAGAAGACAACTTCAGTAATAATCCGTTTCAGACCACAGAGACCCTTCTTACCAGAACCTGTACTGTAAACTGTTCATTGGGTCCTCTTCCAAACAAAGCAGGCTTTCCACACTCACTGCACAGATGATGACCAAAAGTCCCAAAGCAGTCCTATGCAGTTTATAATATATTTTTCTTTTGGGTACGGACATGTATAGGTAAAGTTGATCCAGGAATAAAAACAAATTTGCCACCCGGGGGGATCAGGAATTTTTTTTTCCTCTGCTGTAGCAAATGGGTGCATGCTTTGCCTTCCTCCGGATCAACTGTGGGTGAAGGCTTGTGTATATGAGATTGTATTTTTTTGGTTGAACTTGTGTCTTTTTTTTTTTTTTTTTCAACCTAACTGTGTAACAATAGCGCTATAATATTAGGCTATAACTGCACTATATACACATATGGCTGATAGAACATAAAACAATGAGCTGTGTGGCTCTGCACTGTCCTGAAATGAGGAATAATCCTCTTATATTTGGAATATGTTATTGAGAAATGAGACACATAAACCCCCCCTGTCCTAGGAAGGCTTTTACTGCACTACCCCAAACCAAACAGAAAAAACACTAAAAACCTTCCTGAGGTTTGTTCAGAAAGTCAAACTTCAAGGGGCAGATCCACAAAGAAATTACGCCGGCGTATCTCTTGATACGCCACGTATATTCAAATTTTGTGCGTCGTATCTTTGTTTTGGTATCCACAAAACAAGATACGACTAAATCCGAGAGGCGTACGTCTTAGTACGCCGTCGGATCTAAGCTGCAATTTTTCGGCGGCTGCTAGGTGGCGTTTCCGTCTAATTTCGAACGTTCGTCCGGCGCATTTTTTAACGTCGTTTGCGTTCGGCTTTTTCCGGCGTATAGTTAAAGCTGCTATTATGAGGCGTACTCAATGTTAAGTATGGCCGTCATTCCCGCGAACAATTTTGAATTTTTTACGTCGTTCGCGAATAGGAATTTGCGTAGAATGACGTCACCGTCGTAAGCATTGGCTGGTTCCGGTTTCATTTCGAGCATGTGAACTGGGATACCCCCACGGACGGCGCATGCGCAGTTAAAAAAAAAAAACGTTGTTTACGTCGGGTCACGATGTATTAACATAAAACACGCCCCCATTACATCCATTTGAATTCCGCGCCCTTACGCCGCCAGAGATACACTACGCCGCCGTAACTTACGGCGCAAATTCTTTCAGGATTCGAAAAAAAAAAAAGATAATTTACGGCGGCGTACCATATCTTAGATACGCTGCGCCCGGTGCAAAGGTACGTGGATCTGCCCCCAAATTTATTTTTAACAAGCAGAAGGGAACAAAGAAAATAGAAAAAATAAATAAATCTATGAACAGTTTTGAAAAATGTTGTGGACTACATGTAAAAAAAAACGCACACACATACTCACATTTTATACATATTTTATTAACATTTGTCCCCAAGTTGAGGAATGTCATCAGTACATAAAATATAAAACAAACAAAAGGTATTTTACCAAATATGCAGGAAGTTGTATTACAATATGAAAGATTTGTATATTCAGCGATCAGATTGTGTTTATGGGAAATCTCTACATAGGTTTAATAAGTAACCAGGATTTATTCTGGGTGGTCGAAGGCTCTGCATAATATATTGGAGAAAACACTGCATAATGTAAAACTGACCCATCTACCAACCAGATAATATTTTTTAATCACTGGCTGAAAGAGATTCAGCTTAATTCACCAAGATAAAACACGTTATTTTCACCTATATGATTGCTGTTGGCATCATTCTTTAGCTGTCTTAAACTGAAAATATAATTTAGGGCAAGTAGCCGTTGTTAGATCTTAGTGACCTGAGCCCAATATCACACCCTGCAACTAACAGACTTCTTACCCAGCCTGGAACCCTCATTAGGAGAAGTGTGCTTCATGCTGCAAAGGATCAGTGTGAGGCGCAAATCGCCCATCATATTACCCCATTACTTTTCTGCACTACTCTGACACAATAAAGATTCAAATTGTTTGCTGTTGGCAGCCTGGACTAATTATTTCTGATACCTTTCTCAGGGATCCTCCAGCTGTTGTAGAACTACATGTCCCATGAGTCATTGTAATACTCTGACATGACTAGGCATGGTGGAAATTGTAGTTCATGAACAACTGGAGGGCCGTAGTTTGAAGACCTATGCTAAATGTTCTCAGCCTATATCCTCTACATTTCAAATGTGTGAATGTGGAAAATACAGCATTATGGGTCACTGGATGGTGCCCTCATAGGAAATAACTACTCTCCTCAGCTCCATCTGGTGGCCATAATGTAAATGTGGTATTTTCTGCATTCACAGAGAATATAGCTTGAGAACATTCGATTTTTGCCCCATTCACTAAGAACAAATTTACATGAAGTTTTCATTGATGAATAGCTTTGTCATATTTTTATATATATGTGTGTGTATGTGTGTGTGTATATATATATATATATATATATACATATACATACCACCAACTGATCCGGATTTAAAATAAATACAGCAAGGGGCAGATCCACAAAGATCTGCCCCGGCACATCGTATCTGAGATACGCTACGCCGCCGTACCTTACCTGGCTTTGGTTAGATTCCATAAAGATTTTGCGCCGTAAGTAACGGGGGCACAGTGTATCTCAAGTGGCGTAACGGCGCAGAATTCAAGTTGGGGAAGTAGGGGGGCGTGTTTCATTTAAATAAAGCACGTCCCCGCGCTGAACGAACTGCACATGCGCCGTCCCTAAATTTCCCGCCGTGCATTGCGCGAAATGACGTCGCAAGGACGTCATTGTTTAGACTTGGACGTAAATTACGTCCATCCCGCGATTCACGGACGACTTGCGCAAACAAAAAAAAAATTCAAATTAAACGCGGGAACGACGGCCATACTTAACATGGCAAGTCAAACTATACGCCGCAAAACAGCAGCTTTAACTATATACCGGAAAAATCCGACTAGAGACGATGTAAGAGAATGCGACGGCCGCACGTATATTCGTGGATCGTCGGAAATAGCTCATTTGCATACTCAACGCGGAAAACGACGAGAACTCCACCCAGCGGACGCCGAAGTATTGCATCTAAGATCCGAAGGCGTACAAAGCTGTACACCTGTTGGATCTAACCCAGATGCCGTCGTAACTTGGTTTGAGGATTCAAACCAAAGATACGACGCCGGAAATTTGAAAGTACGCCGGCATACTCGCTCTGTGGATCTGCCCCCAAGTGTTTACATGACAGTGGCTGAAAATAGACCATCCAATAAAATATTTTAAGTGCTAGAAGCCTAGGACCTCATTGAGAATTCAGCTTATCCAAAACTAGACCAGTGACCTCAAAGAATGCAGCCTATCCATTCACAAGAAACATAGGATCTCACTGAAAATGCAGCCTATCCATAACTAGAGACCAGTGACATCACAAAGAATGAAAACTATCTATCTGACAACACACACAATTCAGCCTATCAAATCACAGTAAAGCCTCATACACACGATCGGACTTCAAACTTTTCCATGGATTTTTGTTTGACGGGAGTTGGCTGGGCACACCCATAGCATACACATGGCAGGACTTTTCTGCAAACTTTCCCAACATCACGTGGTTTTTCTGCTCTTTACCGCCACCCTTTGGTCAACTTCTGCTATTGTTGGTTGATTTAAACATTGGTTCTGGGCAAGCGTATTTGTACTTCGGACAAAAGGCAGATGGATTTCTGTACACGTGATAGGACTTTGCACCGTAGGACTTTTTTGCCGAAAAGTTTGTCCGTTTGCAGAGCGAACTTTTGTCTGATGAAAACTGAAAAAGTTTGTCTGATAGAGCGTACCCACGGTCAGATTTTTTGGAAAACTTGCTAATTTTGACTTTTTTTATCAAAAAGTCAGACCGTGTGTACGCGGCTTTACAGTGACACAACTAAGAATGTAGTGTATGCATTTACCTAAAGCAGTGGTCATCAATCCTGTCCTCAGGGCCCACTAACAGGCCAGGTTTTATGTATTACCTTGGGGAGATGAAGATTAGAATACCGCAATCACTGAGCAGCAAATGATATCACCTGTGATGTATTTCAGTTATCTTGCAAACCTGAAAGTTAGTGTGAATCCGCGCTACGGAGTATGTTTAGAAAATATATGCTGCAAGTAGTAGATGCTGGAAGTATAAAATGATGTTCAATAGTGGCTGCCCCTACATATGTACCCCACCTGGATGGAGTATAAAATGAATAAAAAATGGTTGTAGGTGATGGCGCCTACTAGTGGAGTGTGGAGATATATGTCCAAAGAAAAATGTGAATTTTGTGCTATAATTTCCCAGCTGTCTCCTTACAGTCAATATTACTCTTCTAAAAAGGAATGCACAGCACCTTTTTTAGAAGAGTAATATTGACTGTGAGGAGACAGCTGGGAAATTATAGCACAAAATTCACATATATTTTTCTTTGGACATATATCTCCACACTCCACTAGTAGGCGCCATCACCTACAACCATTTTTTATTCATCTTGCAAACCTGGCCTGTTAGTGGGCCCTAGGGTTGATGACCACTGCCCTAAAGAAGTGTGAGAGAGGAGCTATGTGACTCTGGACATGGCCCTGCAACCTCCCCTCCAACCCCATCATCCCCACATAGGTGCAGGCATTTTTAGCAGCACTGTCCTACTATAACTCATAGGGTGGCAACTGTGTGTGTGTGTGTGTGTGTGTGTGTGTGTGTGTGTGTGTATATATATATATATCCCTGGTGCCCAACGTGAGGCTTTACTATCACTCAATGAGGTCAGTACAGCTGAAGATGCCACCAGCCACATGAAGAGTGGTAGGGGCCATGTGTCGGTCACCAAGGCTAGTAAAAAGCACTGGTGATGAAGCCTATCCAGTCAGTAAGGCTGCTTTCACACTGAGGCGTGCGGTGACGGTATAGCCGCGCTATTTGTAGCGCGGCTATACCGTCGTATTTACCGCGATATTCGGGCGCTAGCGGTGAGGTTTTAACCCCCGCTAGCGGCCGAAAAAGGGTTAATACCGCCCGCGTTGATTTCAATGGGAAGGCGCGGTATAGGAGCGGTGAACACACCGCTCCTATACCGCGGTAAAGATGCGGCTAGCAGGACTTTTGGTGTGCTCCTGCTAGCGCACCGCTTCAATGTGAATGCCTTCGGCCTTTCACATTGAACACTACAGGGCATGATTTTTCATGCGGTATAGCAGCGCTATTTTTAGCGCTGTACCGCATGAAAAACGCCCCAGTGTGCAAGGGGCCTAAAGGTTAGTATCATCACTGAGAATAAAGCCTATTCAATAACTAGAGGCTGGGGACATCATTTAGCATGCTTCCTATCCATTTATTAGAGATTGGTGACATCTGTTAAAATGCAACCAATTCATTAACAAGAAACCGGTGACATCGCTGAGCATGCAGCCTCCTATCCATTCAGTAGAGACCAGTGACATCACTGAGCAGGCAGCCTATCCATTCACTGGTGACATCACTGAGCATGCAGCCTGTCCATACACTTGAGACCAGTGACATCACTGAGCATGCAACCTCCTATCCATTCAGTAGAGACCAGTGACATCACTGAGCTTGTAGCCTGTCCATTCACTAGAGACCAGTGACATCACTGAGTATGCAGCCTGTCCATACACTAGAGACCAGTGACATCACTGAGTATGCAGCCTGTCCATACACTAGAGACCAGTGACATCACTGAGCATGCAGCCTGTCCATACACTAGAGACCAGTGACATCACTGAGCATGCAGCCTGTCCATACACTAGAGACCAGTGACATCACTGAGCATGCAGCCTGTCCATACACTAGAGACCAGTGACATCACGGAGACTATAGCTTATCCATTCAGAAGAGACAGATGACATCTCTGACTGTGTAGCTTACTGAAATTACAGAGTTGCAGTTTAAAAAGCTCAGGCTGGGTAAGTTACCTTCATAGTTGGTGGCTGTAGCAGATCGGAACACGCTTCCTCCAAGAAAGCTCTTTGTACAGATAAATAACACAGTATATGAGATATAGTAGTCAGAAAAGTTGGGTGTCTGGATTCTATACATGGACTCAGCTTAGCTGAACCTGTCTGTTGCACAGGGGAGTGTACGGCATAATTCATTTGTCCATTTCCCGAATACAATTAGATCTTCTCCACTTCAGTGCCCATTATGCCACGGCGTGGTTTATTAGCCTTTAAATCAACCGGATCCTATAAATAACTTTCAAGGGCCGCGCCCGCTGTTTACCAGCATACAAGCTGCCTCTGGTTTTCTGCTCACACATTCCTGCCACTTTGTTCCGAGAATAATAAATATTTTACTAGTCTCTCTGTGCCCGACTTTCTCCCAGTTAGATGTTGGGGAAGCGGTAGTTGAATTTTCTGGTGTTGTAATATTTCTTACACTCCAGGGCCGGTAAGATGTTGCTGTTGGTAAGTTGTGGGAGATGCTGCAGCTGTAGAAAGAGAGAAAAAGGTCATTTATTGGAATTCACAGAAGAAGGGTAGTTGCCTGGCTTCAATACCAGATCAGAAAGACAGAGTCCTGACCTCAACCCAATAGAACACCTTTGGGATGAATCATGCCACGTACACACGACCATTTTTAATGGTCTAGAAAAAAATAATTTTTTTTCAACCCGATTCTTGTCAAGCCTGCCTTGCCTACACACCATCGTGAAAAAAAAATGCTCGACCAAAGCACGGTGACGTACGACGGCGCTATAAAGGGGAAGTTCCATTTCGGATGACGCCACCCTTTGGGCTGCTTTTGCTGATTTTGTGTTAGTAAAAGTTTGGTGAGAGACGATTCACGCTTTCCAGTCTTCGTGCTTTTCAGTCTGTTACAGTGTGATGAATGTGCTATCTCCATTTCAAATGCTAGTTTTACCAGAACGAGTGCTCCCCCGTCTCATAACTTGCTTCTGAGCATGCACGCTTTTTTCACGTCGTTAAAGCCTACACACAACCATTTTTTACGGCGTGAAAAACAACGCGAAAAATAGCATGTTCTAAATTTTTAATGGCCATTTTTCACGTCATTAAAAATGCTCTGGAGCCTACACACAATCGTTTTTAATGACATTAAAAAAAAATGGCATTATTAGAGTGGAGACTGCGAGACAGGCCTTCTCGTCCGACATCAGTGCCTGACCTCAAATGCGCTTCTGGAAGAATGATCAAACATTCCCATAGACACACTCCTAAACATTGTGGACAGCCTTCCCAGAAGAGCTGAAGCTGTTATAGCTCCCTTGTGACTATATCCCTGAGGGGAGACGCTGTGAACTGTAGTCCCAAGGGAGGCGGCGAGCATGCTGACTAACCCCCAGCCATAACGGCTCAGATGATGGGGGCAAGCTTACTGAGGAGAAACAGAAAGTGAGAAATTTAGAAGGGAAATGGAAGGAAAAGGTAAGTGAACCAACAATGCACTAGCTTAAAGGAATGGAAAAAACAAGGGCCTGGATTCAAGAAGCAATTGCGCCTGTGTAACCATAGGTTACACAGCGCAATTGCTTACTTGCCCCGGCGTAACGAATGCTCCCGATTCAGGAACCTCGTTACGCCGACTGCAGCCTAAGATATGCGCGGCATAAGGCTCTTATGCCCGCACATTTTGGGCTGCATTCTTGCGATGGCGGCTAGGTGGCGTTCCCGTTGTGCTCAGCGTATAGTATGCAAATTGTATACTAACGCCGATTCACAACGTTGCGCGAGCTCTGCGTACGCAATTTACGGCGGTTTTTGCGTAAGGCTGCTATTAGCAGGGGCAGCCAATGTTACGTATACCCGTCGTTCCCGCGTCGCGAAATTTGAAATTTACGTTGTTTGCGTAAGTGAATCGTGAATGGCGCTGGACGCCATTCACGTTCACTTTGAAGCAAATGACGTCCTTGCGACGTCATTTGCCGCAATGCACGTTGGGAAAGTTTCCAGACGGAGCATGCGCTCTACGATCGGCGCGGGAACGCGCCTAATTGGGTGCCCCAGGACGAAGTCTTCTAAGACGAAACGGCGTAGGGTAGCGGCGTGCTGACGTCTATAACCGCATACTGTGTCCCGGAGTGAACGGGTTGTGCTAGCCGGCCGGCTACATTATTCACAAGCAAATTTTATCTACATTTCTGTAAGTGTGATTTTAAATTTTTTACAATAAATTGCTATATGGGTTCACACTATGTCAGCTCTTTTCCTTCTCCATATTGGCTTTAAACTACACTGATCATCGGTCCACTTTGGGAGAAATTTCGGCTCTCGGATATCCTGCCACACAAGCCCTTGGCTGGGGAGCAAGCCATCTGCCGTCAGAAGGTCTCTAGTTGGGATCTTCCCTTATGGTAAGGGGCAGTGTGATTGAAAGGTGGAGGTGTCTTGTCTATCCGTGCACTATTCTGAGGTTTTCTTGCATTTGATGTCACCATTTGCTTGAAGGAGAACGATATTCAACTACTATCAATTACATCAGATGCACTTATAGTGTTTTGCACAAGAGACTAATTTTTCACTTTTGGTTTTCCTAATTGTTATTTTGTAATTAGCTGGACATTTTTCATCTCACCTATGGGGCAAATTATTTGTTCCATGCAAATTCAATTTGTATCATATCTCTTTGTGTCTAGCACATTAGAGTGTTCATATTAGTTGCGCAGCTTGTTTTTTCCCATTGCACTAATTTTTGTGGGTATCTCACATTGTAAGCTGCTTGCATTTTATATTTGTTTATTTACCAGACAGCGCAGTATCACTATACATTTTTCACTAGCTTAAAGGAACCTATTTAGAATAAAAAAAAAAAAAAAAACCTTTACAACCCCTTTAATAAGCACCATTTCTACTATAGCTTCTGAAGATCTCCCAACTGCCATTGTGTTCTACTGCAACTACTGATACAACAATAAAACTGTGTGTCAATGAAACCCTACTGCTAGACACCAGTGTTGGGGAAAATGTTGCTCTACGTACCCCTGGAAAGTATTTCCTGTGTAATCTGGTCTGTCTCCGGCTCACTCTCTCTGGATCCCTTGCGGCCTCCGTTTCCTCTCGGATGCTGTCAAAATACGGGTGTTCCAGCAACTGTTCACACTTTAGCCTCTCTGCAGGGTCCATGTGCAGGCAGCCCTGTAGGTGTAGAGGGGAATAAACAATAGTCACACTTGTAAATTGTTTGTGGGTTAAAAAATGTCACCATACAAAAGTGCCACCATTGGGTTGATCTAGTAATGGAGTGCAAAGAGTAATCATGATGTTTTCAAGATTTGTAAGCAACTGGGTTCCATTCTGACAGATCATTCAAAAGTTACTCAACACTACCATATGTAGTAATACAGACATAAGACATACCCAACAACCATGAGATCAGAACATATGTAGCTGGATTCAGAGAGACTGGCTTAATGTTGAGGCGGCGTAGCGTATCGCATATACGCTACGCCGCCGTAAGTCAGAGAGGCAAGTGCTGTATTCACAAAGCACTTGCCTCCTAAGTTACGGCGGCGTAGCGTAAATGGGCCGGCCTAAGCGCGCCTAATTCAAATGATGAACAGGGGGGCGTGTTTTATGTTAATGACTAGTGACCCGACGTGATTGATGTTTTTAACGAACGGCGCATACTTAACATTGGCTAGGCCAGCTATTTGTTCGACTAACTTTACGCCAGAAAAAGCCTTACGTAAACGATGTAAAAAAATGCGCCGGGCGCACGTACGTTTCTGAATCGGCATATCTAGTTCATTTGCATATTCTACGCCGAACTCAACGGAAGCGCCACCTAGCGGCCAGCGTAAATATGCACCCTATGATACGACGGCGTAGGAGACTTACGCCGCTCGTATCTTAGCCTAATTTAAGCGTATCTGGTTTCCAGAATATGCTTAAATTTACGGCGGCGTAGATTCAGAGTTACAACGGCATATCTACTGATACGCCGGCGTAACGGTCTCTAAATCTAGCTAATGGTCTTCACCATGGTGCCTGATCTATTTGCAGAAGACTAGCAAGGAAGCTGAATGCCCTAAACAATCCATTCTCAACCAGGTTTCCATGGAAGCCTAGTGTTCTTCCAGTGGTTGCTAGGGGCTCCTTGAACTGTGGGTGATTGACCTCTTATCTAATGGTGTCTGGATAGGTACAGATTTAATCCCACTTGCCAGGGCACCAATAATCTTTTTAGCTGTCTGGAAAGTAGGGAATTCTGACCACCACTGTAAGGTCATTGGTTTTCCCACTGGCCACCAATACAAAGGGCATTTTCCCCCACTAACTCCGGATTTTAGCAGGGGTTCCCTGCAGTGTTGCCAACCTACCAGATTGAAATTCACTGACATAACACCCAAAATTTACTGGCACAGCCAATTTTTTACTTCCATTTCCAAAAGTCTAAAAAATACTGGCCTAGATTCAGGTAGGGCTGCGCACTCTTACGGAGGCGCAGCGTACCGTTTTAACGATACGCCTCCGTAAATTACCTGCGCTCCGTAAAAATGGCCGGCGTAAGCGCGCGTAATTTAAATGATCCCGTAGGGGGCGTGGATCATTTAAATTAGGCGCGTTCCCGCGCCGAACGTAGTGCGCATGCTCCGTCGGGAAACTTTCCCGACGTGCATTGCGGCAAATGACGTCGCAAGGACGTCATTTGCTTTAACGTGAACGTAAATGGCGTCCAGCGCCATTCACGATTCACTTACGCAAACAACGTAATTTTCAAACATCGCAACGCGGGAACGACGGGTATACTTAGCATTGGCTGCCCCTGCTAATAGCAGGAGCAGCCTTACGCGGAACCCGACGAACGCAAACGACGTAAAATGCGAACGCCGGGCACGCGTAGGGTTGTGAATCGGCGTGAGTATGCAATTTGCATACTCTACGCTGACCACTACGGGAAAGCCACCTAGCGGCCATCGTAAGAATGCAGCCTACGATACGACGGCATAAGAGCCTTATGCCAGTCATATCTTAGGCTGCAGTCGGCGTAACGAGCTTTCTGAATACAGAAAAGTCGCTACGCCGGCGCAACTAAGCAATTGCGCTGCGTATCTATGGATACGCAGACGCAATTGCTTACTGAATCTACCCCACTGTTTTAAGTGCAAATTTCAGTATTTAGGCTACAAACAAGTAATATGATTTAAGGTAGATATTAATGAAAAAAACATATTTATTATTATTTTTCGATATAGTAAGTAAGTAGCTCAGGGACAGGACTCGGGAGGATAAGAAATTAGATTGGGTCAGCACACACATGAAACTGACTCTCACAATGACAGCAGTGTGCAGCACCACAGATCACCGACAACCTTTTACTGGCAGGAGAAAATTGCCTGTTTTTTACTGTCTGCCAGTAAAAATACTGACGGTTGGCAACACTGGTTCCCTGAGACATGAAAACTCTTTCAAGGGTTCCTCTTGGGTAAAAAGGAAGAGAAAGGCTGTCCATCCATAGGACATGGAAACAAGGCTAAGTGACTCAACTACGCACACTTTCCAGGATAAGCGCTCAAAGTTTGGGTGCTACAGCAACAACCAGCCGGATACTGGTTCAAGTCACAAGATAGATATTTGCCAGCACACCATGGATCGACAAAAAGTATTGTCCAAACAGGTAATTTATTGCATGATTACAACATAAGAAGAGTGCAACATTTCGGAGTCACGCAGGACCCCTTCGTCAGGCATGTTGATGATTATTATCCAAAACGTACAAAGTTTTTTTTTGAGTTTTCTCTTGTTAACAAAAATGAAATAAAAAAAATAGATAGACAGATTTACCTTCATGAGTCCCATTGCATTAGCGGAGATATTCGGAAATCTGTATTCCAGGGGCTCCTGAAAATAGAGTAGAGCATTAGCAACAGGAGGGATATGACAAAGCGTGATGGCATTCTGCAGGCATGGATTGCTGTTCTGCCTCCAGTTGGGGGGTGTGTGGGGGGGGGGGGGGCCCCCACCATTCTTTCAGGATCCGGGATGCTGACCCCACTGAAGAACAGATTGGTACTGAACACTTGCTGGTGCCGAGGAATAAGATCACCTGCAAGAGACAAACACCAGAAAAATACACAATCTTAATAAATAAAGTAGTACAAAAAGCAGTGGCAATGCAAAAGTGCACAGATATCATAGCAGCCAATCAGAAATCAGTTATATTGCATACTGCTGTGTATCTTGACAAAGCGTGTTAGTAGCATGACATACATTTAAGCAAAACTGTGCTTTTCTATATCAGGCAAAGCAGTGACTTTCCTTTAATTCCCCTCTCTAGCACCACATACCCAAATTGGCTTTGCTCCCCCATCACTCTGTTCAGCGCCAGGAGTCAACCCCATACTTCTGGGTATGAAGGAGCATGTGACCGTGCTGGGCCATTCATCGCTGTCACATGGGGAGTACACAGCCCTGTGCAAGCCACAACTGCAGCTTGTAAGCTTATACAGGACTATTCGTTTGCCCCGTCAGCTGAACGGAGCAGCTGGGAAATGAAAGGAAGGAAGCCAAGTATATGCAAGTGGCGAAGAACAGATTTATTTCAGACATTACTGCAGTAGCATGCTAAATCTTACATATCCTAAAGAAAAAACAAGGGCCCAGATTCTCGTATCTCCGCGTAAATCTCTGCGGGCGTAACGTATCTCGTTTACGTTACGCCGCCGCAAGTTTTACGGGCAAGTGCTTTATTCACAAAGAACTTGCCTGTAAAGTTGCGGCGGCGTAGCGTAAATCCTCCGGCGCAAGCCCGCCTAATTCAAATGATCCGGGTAGGGGGCGTGGATCATTTAAATTAGGCGCGTTCCCGCGCCGATCGTACTGCGCATGCGCCGTCCCTAAAATTTCCCGACGTGCATTGCTCTAAATGACATCATTGGTTTCGACGTTACCGTAAATGGCGTCCAGCAACATTCATGGACGACTTACGCAAACCACGTACATTTTTAAATTTCGACACGGGAACGACGGCCATACTTAACATTGGTTGCACCTCATATAGCAGGGGCAACTTTACGCGTCGCAAATCTAACGTGAACGTCATATCTTCACTGCGTCGACCGCGCGTACGTTCGGAATTCGCGTATTTTTCTAATTTGCATACTCGATCGGGAAAACGACATCGGCGACACCTAGCGGCGGAAAAAAAAATTGCATTTAAGATCCGACAGCGTAAGAGCCTTACGCCTGTCGAATCTAATGGTTATCTATGCGTAACTGATTCTAAGAATCAGTCGCATAGATACAACGTCCCAGATTAGGACTAACGACGGCGCACATGGCGTTGCGCCGTCGTAAGCCCTTTCAGAATCTGGGCCAAAAACTCATCCACCCTCGTCTTCATTTTTTAATACAACCACATCCATGTCACTCACCCAGAGCTCTCCTGATGAGGTATAACTGATCCACGTCAGATTTGCCCGGCCACAGAGGGATTCCAGATATGAGCTCAGCGAACACACAGCCGATAGCCCAGACATCCACAGGAGGGCCGTACTGGGTATCACCCACCAGCAGCTCCGGCGCTCGGTACCACCTTGTAGCCACATAATCTGTGTAGTAGTCGCTGGGTCCGGCTAATCAGTCACAGAGAACATAAAATGAAAATATAAATATTGCAGGGAACATTTAAAAAGAATGAAATTCTGAAAAAAAAATGTGCAAAGCTCAATAGCTCAAGCTTAATATTCCACCAACTCGATTAGGGAAATTAAAAAAGGATCCATTTGTGGGGTGCAGCACATCAACTTAGTAGATAGATCTATTTCAGGTCTCTCTACGCTACTCACACCAATTACTGTTTCAGGGAAAAATAGAAACCGTCAGTTACAGTAGGGATGCACCGAGTATTTTTCCTGCACTGCTCCTGTGTGAACCCAGGATGAAGTCACTATGACAAGCCTGGGTTCACACAGGAGCAGTGGGGAAACGCATGCCATTTAGACAGGAATCGCACCACATTCCTTTTCAAATCGCATGAGATTCTTTGCAGTGCCATTGATTTTTATGGATGCAAATCGTACCGCGAAAGTATCATTACTCGGTATCAGCAAGTACTTTACCAAAAGTATCCATACTCACTGATAAAAAAAAAACAGTATTTGTGCATCCCTAGTTTTCAGCATAGTAAACTATTACAGATCCCTGCCAGAGCAGACCCGGCATACAGGATGTGTACTGTCTACAGATAGCTCACAAGCTTCTCTGCCCGTGCAGTGATTGCAGTGCAGAAGCAAAGCCTGCAGCGTTAACAGCCCTCTCTTCTCTTTTCCACACAGATCTGAGCAAAGAGACTGGGGGAAGGGGGGCAGCAGAGGTCAGAGTAGCTCCAGGATCCATCTGAACTGCTCTATGTTGTGTCTGTCACAGACTCCGCATAGAATACAAAGAAAATCACTCCTAATTAAAGGGCCCCTTTGTTAGTTAGGAGCAGCATCTGCTCTGTTTTCTCAGGTTAGAAGAGTGGCGTAGGTGTAAATCTTGAGATAAAGATAAAAGGTCTGCGGTCACCGGTGATACACCTCCATCCCTATATGCATATGCAGAAAAAGAGTCGCCCGTGGGGCATCTGCATCCACCCCTGATGAGCAAGCAATGATCTCGCGAAACGTGCGTCGGGTTCTCTGATGCGTGCATTTGTATATACTGCATTGTATAACGTTTGTATCAATTTTAATTACCTTTTATTATGTGCAAATCCATTGGCTGAGCTACCATGCTGTATTATTCATGTATGTACATCTATTTTAATAAGAAATTGTATACTGTTACTATTTTTGTTACTCAGTGGCAAACTGTGACCACCTCATTTAAAGTCCAAAGGGCGACTCTTTTTCTGCATAGGTGTAAATCTTGCACCACTCTTTGTTAATTCCCCACGATGAGTCTGAGGAATGACTCCCCCCCCCCCCCCTTCTTCCCTTTCCAGACAAATATCTAGGCAGTTTAAATTACAGTGAGAAAGTCTAAAAAGTAAACAGCTTTTGCTGCAATCTCTCTGTTAAAGCACTTCATGAGTCCTGTGTCATGGGAGAACCTTTTATTACAGTGGTCTTCAAACCAAGGGCCGGATGTGGCTCTTTACTTGCCTTTATCCGAACCTTGGAGCAGTATCTCTTCCACTGATACGAGACACTATTCTGACATGTGACACCGACAGTGGAGCACCATTTCTCCCACTGACCCCACTAATGGGGCACTATTCCTCCCTATGATACCAACGATGGGGCACTATTTCTCCCCCTAATACCATATGTTTTGTCCCACTGATGCCAGGAAAATTTCCTGGCATCAGTGGCATTTCCTGATCCTTGGTGCAGAACTGTAGTTATGCTAGAAATGTACTCACTTAATATCCTGGCAAATCCAAAATCACACAACTTAATGACAAAGTGCTTGGTGATGAGAATATTCTCTGGCTTGACATCACGATGAATACACTGCAGAGATAGAAACAGAATTATCTTAAAGCATAATAAATAAAGAAGAAACAGATTTGGGTCGCTCTTAAATGGATGAAAAGCCTAGCCCAGCTGTTGTCGGTGATCCTTCCTCTCCCCTGAAGCAGCCAGCAATTGACAGACACGTGGGAGCCGGAGCAGTTGGATCACATAACCAGACTGGAGTGGATTAAGGCTCCATTCACACTTGTACGCCTCCAAAGTTGCTCCAACTTTGAATGGGTGCGACTTGGATAGGGCTTTGGCCTTGACCAGTGATAATGGACAACTGTTGCACTGTAGAACATTCAGGTACGAATTTTCATGCAACCTTTGAGGGTTAACATTGACGTCTATGGCCCTCAAGTTGCATGAAAGTCAGACCAGAGGAGTGCATGGACTACTTTGAAGTTGCTTTTATTGACACCATTGATGGGGAACAATTCGTTCCATTGATACCATCGATGGGGGCACAATTCCTTACATGGACACCATCGATGGGTCATAATTCCTTTCATTGACACCATTGATGGGCACTATTCCTTGTATGGACACCATCGATGGGGCGCAATTCCTTCCACTGACACCATCAATGGGCACAATTCCTTCCATTGACACTGTAACGGGCAGGGGTTAACACCGTTTACGATATTCCATTCCACCAACTCAAGACAGCTTATCCGACACTCCAACAATCCAGCAGACACGATCCATTGGATTTCCCCCAGAAACGAGACACACACAGCTCTGTCTCTGGTTCCAAAACGAATGAATACTTTAATGGTAAACTCTCAGGTTTTTATACAGTTAGAAGCCAAATATGGACAATTACTCAACTCCACCCACAACATGACACAATGGGTGCTCAATACACATTCCGTTAGATAATGACATTCAGATGAGCTAATTGCTAATCATTCCCCAGACATTCTGACTCTGCGATAAATTATTCTCAGCTGCTACATAAAACACATTCCTTTAGTAAACATAATTGACATGCTAATCCACTACACCTGAAAGGTCAGACATCGGACCTTTCAGACTGCCAACACATATATATCATCAATAGAACTTTCACACAATACAGTGTCATTAGCATCCCACATCGAGAGGTCCTTCAGAAGCCAGACTTAATTAGCACAATAGACAATGAACTATCTTAGGAGCCAGGTAGACCTAATTAGCACCTCAACAGTCTATGTTCCACATTGAAGGAGACACTCTATTGACCTGTTGTGTTCAGAAGGAACAACTTGTAATATTTAAAGATATCCTGCAATACATGAATTATGATTATTGTCCCATCTCATGTAATTCATGATATAATTTCTCAGTCATCCTATGCCCCTATTGGACATAGGATGACCCTAGACCCAAGAGTCATTAGTGAAGCTGGCACAGAAGTACCCTGCATCCTTCAAAAGTCTCTGGGTATCACAAGCCATTTCGTTACAGACCCCATCAATGGGCACAATTCCTTCCATTGACACTGTTGATGGTGGCACAATTCCTTCTATTGACACCTTCGATGGGGCACAATTCCTTCTATGGACACCATCGATGGGGCACAATTCCTTCTATGGACACCATCGATGGGGCACAATTCCTTCTATGGACACCATCGATGGGGCACACTTCTTTCCATTGACACCATAAATGGGCACAATTCCTTCCATTGACACCGTCAATGGGGCACAATTCCTTTCATTGACACAGTCAATGGGGCACAATTCCTTCTATGGACACCATCGATGGGGCATAATTCCTTCCATTGATACCAACGATGGGCCACTATTTATCTCACTGACAGGGCAAAGCTCTTCCCACTGACACCAACGATTGAGCAGAATTCTGTCTATTGACACCAACGATGGAGCTCTATTCCTCCACTCACACCACAGATAGGGAATTGTGTACTTCCACCTGATGCCAGGACATTTTCTACTCCCACTGTCCACAGTCCGGCCCCCTTAAAGTCTGTAGGACAGCAAAGAAGCCCTTTGTTTAGAAAGTTTGGAGAGCCCCAATTTAAACGGTGTGTTTTTTTAATGGTGCATTTTGGGTAGCTTATGTCACCAAGAATTTTTTTCTTGTTAAAATATTTTTTTTTTTATTGAAAATGCTGTAGCGTATACAAATCAGTAACATAAAAAGTCAAAACATGGCCAATCAAAACGCTGCACTGCACAGGGGGGATATAGGCTATTTTCCAAAAAACAAAGAAATTCATTTAGTGTTTTTTTTTTGTATTTCTTTTCCTTTTTTATTTATTTGGGCATAATTTGTACACAAATAATCAACAAAGTGTAGATAAAGGAAGCAAATACAGGGTTGTTTTAAGGAAACAGAATTCACTAAGAAAACAAAAAACATGTAAATTGGTTTTCAGTAACACAAAACTCGTAATTTGGGAATTATGGGTACAGCTGGGCAACAGAAAAAAAAAAAAAACCACAACGGTGATAAAAGCCGCTTTGTTGTGACTGCATGTGGATCAGAACAAACAGAAGCATAACAAGTCTTCATAGATAGGACACAGACACTCTTTATAGATATATAAACTGTTTTATGTGTTCTAGTTTGCATGAGAAATGGAAAGCAGATGGTGTGGAGTCTATAGTGTTATAAAGATCAGTTCTATAACAGCCTGGCAACTAGAAGAAGAAGAGTGCATTAAAGTCACAGACCCCGGCACACCATGCATGGTCACAAGTATGAGGTGTGAGTGATTTCCTCACATTTTGGGGAAGCACAAATTCTCTATCTCACCCATGTATCGGTCTAGGCAAAATTTGCATTCAATCTTTTTTTTTCTTTCCTTTTTTTGAACCAGTGGTTTCCAAAGTGTGGCCCGGGGGCCAGATGCCTTTTGCTTGCCTTTATCCAGCCCTTGGGGCACGATTTCATCCACTGACATCAACAATGGGGCATAATTCCTGTTGCTGACACCAACGGTGGGGTACTATTCCTCCCACTGATACCATCAAAAGGGCACAATTCCTTCCATTGACACCAAAGATGGGGCACAATTATTTTCATTGAAACCAATGATGGGGCACAATTCCTTTTATTGACACCAACGATGGGGCACAATTCCTTTTATTGACACCATTGATGGGGCACAATTCCTTCCATTAACACCATTGATGGGTCACAATTCCTTTTATTGACACCATTGATGGGGCACAATTCCTTATATGGACACCATCGATGGGTCACAATTCCTTTTATTGACACCATTGATGAGGCACAATTCCTTCCATTGACACCATCGATGGGGCACAATTCCTTCCATTGACACCATCGATGGGGCACAATTCCTTCCATTGACACCATCGATGGGTCACAATTCCTTCCATTGACACCATCGATGGGTCACAATTCCTTATATGGACACCATCGATGGGTCACAATTCCTTTTATTGACACCATTGATGAGGCACAATTCCTTCCATTGACACCATCGATGGGGCACAATTCCTTATATGGACACCATCGATGGGTCACAATTCCTTATATGGACACCATCGATGGGGCACAATTCCTTATATGGACACCATCGATGGGGCACAATTCCTTATATGGACACCATCGATGGGGCACAATTCCTTATATGGACACCATCAATGGGTCATAATTCCTTTTATTGACACCATTGATGAGGCACAATTCCTTCCATTGACACCATTGATGAGGCACAATTCCTTCCATTGACACCATTGATGAGGCACAATTCCTTCCATTGACACCATCGATGGGGCACAATTCCTTATATGGACACCATCGATGGGTCACAATTCCTTCCATTGACACCATTGATGAGGCACAATTCCTTCCATTGACACCATTGATCGGGCACAATTCCTTTTATTGACACCATTGATGAGGCACAATTCCTTCCATTGACACCATCGATGGGGCACAATTCCTTCCATTGACACCATCGATGGGGCACAATTCCTTATATGGACACCATCGATGGGTCACAATTCCTTATATGGACACCATCGATGGGGCACAATTCCTTATATGGACACCATCGATGGGGCACAATTCCTTATATGGACACCATCGATGGGGCACAATTCCTTATATGGACACCATCAATGGGTCATAATTCCTTTTATTGACACCATTGATGAGGCACAATTCCTTCCATTGACACCATTGATGAGGCACAATTCCTTCCATTGACACCATTGATGAGGCACAATTCCTTCCATTGACACCATCGATGGGGCACAATTCCTTATATGGACACCATCGATGGGTCACAATTCCTTCCATTGACACCATTGATGAGGCACAATTCCTTCCATTGACACCATTGATCGGGCACAATTCCTTCCATTGACACCATCGATGGGGCACAATTCCTTCCATTGACACCATCGATGGGGCACAATTCCTTCCATTGACACCATCGATGGGGCACAATTCCTTCCATTGACACCATCGATGGGGCACAATTCCCTCCATTGACACCATCGATGGGGCACAATTCCTTCCATTGACACCATCGATGGGGCACAATTCCTTCCATTGACACCATCGATGGGGCACAATTCCTTTCATTGACAACATTGATGGGGCAAGATTCATTCCATTGACACCATCGATGGGGCACAATTCCTTGCACTGTACATTGATCACCCAGAGGGATTTTATTTTTATTTTTTTATTTAAAAAAAGTGGAGTTACTATTTAAAGAATTTGTTACCCCAACACATATTCTTGATATGTGCCTGCTGTACCAAGTATGTGTATGAGAAAGCATCCTGTTCTCTTTGCATTGCTTGTGAAATCCCTGGTGTTCCTTCCAGTCCCCTTGCATTCCTAAAAACTGACCACACTATGCAGGAGAGCACATTGTGGTCAGTTCTCTAGCTATGCTCAGTGTACTCTCCTCCAATGATAATACTTGTCCTGACATGCCCATGCTGCACAGCCATTCACTGGCAAGCTCAGTGTGCTGCTGCTTCTCCTCCCCCCAGCTCTTATGCAGCTGAGAACAGAGGGAATGTGATCACCTTTAACCTCTTGACCACCGCCCCATGTCAAAAAGACGTCCTCTTTTTAAAGATGGATATCTCGGTAACGGCAGCAGCTGCTGCCACAACCGAGATGTCCATCTCTTCAGTGGGCGGTCCTGTACACGATAACGGCGGTCTCCGCGGCGGATTCGCCACGAGATCGCCGTTATCGGTGGCGGGAGAGGGCCCCCCCTCCCGCCGCTCTCCGTCGCTTACCGGAGCCGTCGGTAGCGGTGGAGGCGATCGGGTCCGTTCGGCAGCTGACTGGGGTTGCGAGTGAGGGAAAAATCGCCCCCACCCGTCCCCATAGCTCTGCTGGGCGGAAGTGACGTCAAAACGTCAGTCCCGCCCAGCGTCTTAAAGAAGCAAAAAAAACAGTTTTAGTCTCGTAAACACTGAATCTGAAGAAACAAGCCCGGTGGGAAAGAGGTTAAAAAAGTATTTGTTTTTTAATATCTATACTGTACCATTTTTTTTTTCCTTTCAATTATATTTTAAACTGAACGGGTTGTTTTACAAGGTGATTGTTTACAATCCCTTTAATTTTACCTCCCCTTATTGACTACAATGCATTTTGCCAATATGGTGAAATTTAGCCCAAAACTAATTTTTTTACAGAAATTTCAAGGAAATGAGAACTCTAAATTTCGCTCATCCCGGTTTAAAAGAAATGACCAGTGGCAGCTTTTATATTTCCTTTGTTAAGATTTGTTTTGTTATCTTGTATCAACCAAAGAGTTAATTAGTAACTGACAAACTAAAGAACAATTAGCTAAAACCTAAACCCTGGCACATGCAATGATCACAACAGGAGAGCAGGTGTCACAAGAGAGATTAGTGCAAGATGAGACGGGGGGGGGGGGGGGGGAGGACCGTGTAATCCAGCTAGAAATGCTAATTGCTTCTAAATTTGGCCTTTAATGGCTGCGGCAAGAAGAGAGAAGCAAACACAATTTGACAGTTAGGGAGCCTCCGGGTGCGTCACCTGAAGGACTTGTATGAATCACACAGTGACGCTGGCCATACACTAGTACAATTTTGTTTAACCACCTGCCTACTGGACACTTATACCCCCTTCCTGCCCAGACAAATTTTCATCTTTCAGCACTGACACACTTTGAATGACAATTGTGCGGTCATGCAACACTGTACCCAAGCTGAATTTTTATACATTTGTTTTCACACAAATAACGTTTTTTTGTTGTTGTGCTATTTAATCACCACAGCGTTTATTATTTTTGCTAAATAAAGACCGAAAATTTTGGAAAAAAAAACACTTTTCGTAGTTTGTTATAAAATTTTGCAAACAGGTAATTTTTCTCCTTCACTGATGTGCACTAATGAGGCTGCACCAATGGGCACTGATGAGGCGGCACTGATAGGCAGCACTGGTAGGAGGCACTGATAGGCTGCACTGATGAGGCGGCACTGGTGGGCACTGACAGGCACTGATAGGCGGCACTGATAAGGAGGCACTGGTAGGTGGCACTGATGAGCAGCATTGGTGGGCACTGTTATGACATGTCTCTTTAACTACTTCAGTCCCGGGCCATAGTAAAAAGACGACCTCCAGGTGGCTCTATAAATCCGGGAGGCCGTCTTTTTACGGCCTCGGGTCTTTCAGCCACTGGGGGGCGCGTCACCGCGATGCCGATGTGCGTGCCTGGCGGCCGCGATGTCCGCCAGGTACCCGCAATCGGCAGTTTTAGAGCAGGGACGTGGAGCTCTGTGTGTAAACACGGAGCTCCACGTCCTGTCAGGGAGAGAGGAGACTGATGCTGTGTCCCTTGTACATAGGGACACAGCATCGGTCACCTCCCCCAGTCAGTTCCCTCCCCCCACAGTAAGATTCACTCCCAGGATACACATTTAACCCCTTCCTCGCCTTCTAGTGTTAACCCCTTCCCTGCCAGTCACATTTATACAGTAATCAGTGCATTTTTATAGCACTGTTCGCTATATAAATGTGAATGGTCCCAAAAATGTGTCAAAAGTGTCCGATGTGTCCGCCATAATATCGCAGTCCTGACAAAATTCGCAGATCGCCGCATTACTAAAAAAATTAATTAAAAAAATGTCAGAATTCTACCCCTATTTTGTAGCCACTATAACTTTTGCGCAAACCAATCACTATACGCTTATTGCGATTTTTTTATTATTATTTTTTTTACCAAAAATATGTAGAATACATATCGGCCTAAACTGAGAAAAAAAAATGTTTATTTTTTTAAAAATTGGATATTTATTATAGCAAAAAGTAAAAAATAGTGTTTTTTTTTTTTAAATTGTCGCTCTTTTTTTGTTTATAGTGCAAAAAATAAAAACCGCAGAGGTGATCAAATACCACCAAAAGAAAGCTCTATTTGTGGGAAAAAAAGGATGTCAATTTTGTTTGGGAGGCACGTCGCACGACCGCGCAATTTTAATTTAAAGCGACGCAGTGCTGAAAGCTGAAATTTCGCCTGGGCAGGAAGGGGGTATATATGTGCCCACTGCCCAGTAAGCAAATGGTTAAGAGAAGCCAGTTATTGTCTCTCTTCTTTTCTTCCCATGCTGTCAGCATAAGGAAAGGAGTGCCGATAACTGGCTTCTGTTTATAGCCATGATCAGCTGTGATTGGACACAGATGATCACGTCATAAAGAACTGCGATCACAGAGCGCGCTGTAGCCATCATTTGGCTATAGCACAGTCAGCAAGTGGTTAAAAAAAAAAACTGTAGCAATGAAAACATTTAAAGGAATAAGATGGAATTTTTTTTTCAAATAAACCATACTCCCAAATATTGCTGTACTTACATTGTGTTTGTGGCAGAAGTTGACGGCTTGTAACGTTTGCCAGATTATGCTTTTTACAAGATGTTCTGGTACACTAAAGAAAACAGAAAGAAAATAAAACAAATCAGATCAGCCAAATGTCCTTTTTACAGAATGTGCCCAGCCAGCAAGTCAATGTTATGTTCCAGTATGTTCTATCATCGTCTCGTGTTATGTTTTTTTTTTTTTTTAAAGAGATCACACAAACACTTGCAAGTAAAATCAAATAGGTAGATTCAGGTACATGGGTTTAACTTTAGGGCGGCGTAGCGTAGCCTGTTTAGGCTACGCCGCTGTAAATTAGCTAGGCTAGTAATGATTCTAAATCAATTTACCTGCTAATTTACGGCAGGGTAGCCTAAAACGAGCGGGCATAAGGGTGCCTAATTCAAATTGGTTGGAGGGGGGCGTGTTGTATGGAAATGAGGCTTGACCTCACGTTTTTGACGTTTTTGTCAACACTGCGCATGCGCCGGGCGCCTACATTTCCCAGGGCGCATTGCGGCTAAGTACGCCGTACGGGCCTATTGATTTCGACGTGTACGTAAACAACGTAAATCCGGATTCGCGGACGACTTACGCAAACGACGTAAAAAATTCGAACCTCGCGGCGGGAACGGCGGCCATACTTTAACATTGTTATTCCACCTCATAGGTGGAATAACTTTAGGCCGCCTAAGGCCTTACGGAAACAACGTAATTTGACTGCGTCGGCCGGGCGTACGTTCGTGAATCGGCGTATCCCCTCATTTACATAATCTACGCCGGCCGCAATGGAAGCGCCACCTAGCGGCCACACGAAAAATTGCAATCTAAGATATGACGGCGGCGTAGATTCTGAGTTAGGCCGGCTTATCTACTGATAAGCCGGCCTAACTCTTTCTGAATCTACCTAAAACTATATATAACATTTAGGCCCCATGCACACGAGACGCTATTACAAACGCCTCTAATCTCAGCTTTTCAAAGGCAAAAACCGGCATTTAAAACGCCCGTTTTTGCCGCGAATTGCGCAGCGTTTTGCCGCGATTTGCGGCGTTTTACCGCGATTTGCGGCTGTCAGCGTTTATCCCCAAAACACTGTAGACCCTCCCCAAGCTCAGAATCAAACTATTTGTGCCGCGTTTTGCCGCGTTTAGCGGCGTTTTGCCACGATTTGCGTCTAAAACGCAAAAGCTGAAAGTTCTGAACCCCAAATTTTGGGTTTGGAAAAACGGCCCTAAACCCAACTGCTTTGAAACGCCAAAAAACGTGATCGTGTGCATGGACACATAGGATAACATTAAATGTGTTCAGGGGCAGTTGAAAAAAATGCCCAAATGCCTCTGAACTCGAGTTTAGCAGCGTCTCGTGTGCATGGGGCCTAAGGCTTCATGCACTAGTTACTAAAGCTGATAAACTGCAGTTTATTGACGTTTTGGCTTTTTTTTTTTAATGCCCATAAACTGAACTCTATGTTAGCCTATGTGCCCATGCACACCTGGGCGTTTTTTAGTGTTAATGAGCTTTGGAGTTTATTGGCTTT